>NW_019392993.1:3418747-3860610 GCF_000648675.2 Cimex lectularius
ACTTAATCTTTGGTCCTCTCATTTTAATTTTTTAAAATTCTCCATTTTATTAATTAATTTAATTTCTTTTCATTAAAGTAAATTGCTTTGTTTCAGATTATTAGGGCAGAAAAAGTATGATGGATTGTTGAATCTTCTCTATGAAGGTGCAACTACGCTCCTTAGTCATGACCAGGTAAATTTAAAATTTCCCATTCCAGAATGAAACTTTTACATTGAATTCTGAAATTTAAAAAAAAAAAAAAACCTTGTGATTTTACACATCATTTCTGCAGAGATGGGGAGAAAAAAAAAGAGAGTAATTGGTGTTTTACAATATGTAATTGACTTTTCAAATGACAAAGATTTTCTTCCCAAAAATTAATCAAAATAAATCAAATTTACAGTTTGTACTGTGTGTAGTTGGGTTTTAGTAAAAAAGTGGCAGTGTTGGTGAGCTGGATCAGCAGAAAAACTCTCACGTATCAATAGCACTGTCGATAGGCGGCCCTTGGAGGGTCTGACTCAACGAAGAAGAGTCATCATCACCCAACGATGCAAGTTTGATACATGGACAATTAATTTTGGGCCAAAGCCTGCAAAATGTAGTATGAGAGGGTCGATGGTGAAATATCGAGTACAACATCGACCCTCAGTTAGATTAATTATATAATATTGGTGACGATGGCATATCAAGTACTCCACTACCCCGAGTTGGATTTGGAGACTGTTTGCATTGGGGGCTGAAATGACCTAGCTGTTGATATCCCCTGGAGCCCAACCTTTGAACGGGCAAGACAGAAAGCCTGACCTCAGACTGCCACATCTGGGGTGGGCGATTCTTAAGGCTTGCTTAACATATTTATTATAAGTTAGAATTGCCAACTAGCAGCAAAAAGTGGTAGAAAGATGAGTAAGTAAGAGTTCAGAGATGATAATCAGTAATCAGTAACGACCAAGAAAAATATTGAAGACAGGATTTACACTTTATGTCTGAACATTTTTAGTAGAAATTTGATGAAAGTTTTATTATAATCTTAAATAAAACAAACCGTACACTAAAAATGTATTTTTATTGAATAGAAAATATGTGCTGATTTAATTTTAAATTAAATTAAAACATATTTGAGGAAAAAAGTGTCATTAGACTACAGAAAAAAGAAAAAGTAAACACTTCTATAATATATGTTTTATAGGAATATTGTTATTGTGGATATAATTTTGTATTATTTATGTGTTTTTTTTATGTGTGTTTCAGCAAATAAGCGGTATAGATTTAGCCAATTTGTACATTGATGTTCTAGTCAAGTCAAACATGAAACCTCTTGATGATAACATTAGAAATCTAGCAAGGTAAGATGGTTTTAAACTAATAGATTTTGGTCATCAATATATTATCAAGTCTAGTTGTTAAAAAAAAATTTCTTTACAGAATATTTAGCCTCATAAGTTGTACACTTCCAGACAGAGAAACATTTTTAGCATCAGCAGTGAAATGGTCAATGACTGGAGGAAACCGAGGAGGTAGTCCTTTCTTACATCAACTAATTGCAGAAGTCTACTGGAAAGGTACAACTAGGTGTATTTATTTAAAAAAAAAAAATCATAAAAAGTTCTTGTTGTTTTATTTATCAGAAAAAAACTACACGATGGCAAGAAGACACTATTTGAGATCCTATGATGGTCTGGGCTTTGGAACCATGTTGGTTGAAGTTCACAAGACAAGTGGATATCTCTCAGAAGTAGATCTTTTTATTGCCCAAGTTGTCCTTCAGTAAGTTAGGGAAATAGTAGTTTTCTTATAGTTAAAAGTTACTAATTTTAATCGGGTCATAGGTGCCTTTGTTTGAAGAACAAGAAAACCGCTGTGATTACATTTGAATGCTATACGACTCAACATCCTCAGATTAGCAAGGGTCCTCCTTATCTTTTACCTCTTCTCAATTTCATATGGTTCCTCCTACAAGCTGTTGAAGGGTAATAATTTTTTATAAATTGATACTTTTTTGCATGTTTTTGTGTGTAGTAAGATATTTCATGTCTTTTGATTTGTCCTGATCCTTATGGTCTGTCTATTTTTTGCTGTTCTGGTCAGTCATCGTTTCATTGCTGAGGAAGAGTTGATATGCTGAAATGCAATTGACCAAAACAAAGTGAGAATAGTTGGACCAGGAAAATTGCAACAAATAAAATTTCAATTTCAACAACTTAAATTTCAAGGTTAATATTCGTACAGTTTTTTCCAACTTTTCAGCATGCAACAATCCAAAGTATCTATTGAAACAAATTGTATGTAATATTTAGGAATTCGAGGCTAAAAATTTAAAATTTTAACCTAATCTCCAAATACTTTTTAACTTACAATACAAAACAACAGTTAAGTAATTACTTTTTAATTTGTAATACATATTTGTTGTCAGAGGTCGGCTAGCAGCCTTCACTGTACTTTGTGAGCAGTACCAGCTAAGTATAGAAAGAGATCCTTCTTATAGTCATTACCTTGAAAAAATTGGCCAGCTGTTCTTTGGAGTGACCCCTCCAACTTACAGGCGTCCTCCTCCTACTGGTATTTTAGGTATGTTTGTTTATTTTTATTTACATTTTTAATAAAGTCCAATTATAATTTTAATGAATAACAAAATTAGTGTAAAAAATATCTCTGTCATTTGGATTAGCATAGTTGTAAGGCATAAGTATTTCTCCAATTTCTAAATTTAACGATTCCAAGCTGCTTTTGCCAATTTGAAGGGTTTATATTTTCATCGATTTAAAGGATTGACCATGGCAAACTATGTTTTCTAGTAAAACCTTAATAGTTATCTGTGCATGGCATATAGCCTTCTCATTCCAACGATATGCATAATTTCACTAATTTCGTGGTCCGCTTGACCAATTAATATATTTGCTATTAATTAAGGTTTTTAGTTGAAATAAAAAGTCAAAATGGCAAAAAGGAGGGAAAATTCAAAAGGTGGGGTTGAGATGGGAAGTTAGTGTCCGAGTGGATCGAGGTCACGATAGCTCAAGTGGTAAAGCAGCGGTGTATCTAGCCGAAAGATCGTGGGTTCGAATCCCGCTCGTGCCATTGACTTTTTTATCAACTAAAAACCTTAATTAATTGTAAATATTTTAATTGGTCAAGCGGACTACGAAATTAGTGAATTTAATGACTTAAAATGAAGTATACTTCACTAAAGCTCTCCATGGCCATTTCATTTGTCGTCGAGAATCCAATCCGATTACATGACATTTGAAAAATGGCAAAAAGGAGGGAAAATTCAAAAGGTGGGGTTGAGGTGGGAAGCTAGTGTCCGAGTGGATCGAGGTCACGATAGCTCAAGTGGTAGAGCAGCGGCATATCTAGCCGAAAGATCGTGGGTTCGAATTCCGCTTGTGCCATTGACTTTTTTATCTCAACTAAAAACCTTAATTAATTGTAGAATGCATAATTTATTTTTTCTGCTGGCTTTTGGACAGGCTGAGGCTGCCATATTAAATGTCTACAGTTTTTTACGTGTTTACTTTTATAAGGAAATATTGCCCAAAATACATTTATTATTACTTAAATCAATCAATCTTTATAAACATAATACACAAATACATGAATAAAGTGGGGAACACACTCGATGCAACGCAATGAGACATGACCCGAAGTCACCCAATGCAAATCCAATATTCAATTTTCCATATGATTGTATTACCTCCGTGAATATCTTCCTGATGTCACGCAGCGCTACCCTACTCTACGCTATGTGATTCAACAAAGTTCCCCACTGTCTGATTTTCGAGTACAGTTGAAGTCAAAAGGACAGGACACTGAAATTTTTATTTCAAACTATAAATATTTTTGTCATTATATTAATTACAACATGCTTATTTTAATATAAACCATATTAAACAAGATCAAAAATTAATGAGTTTTATAAAAATTATTTAATTATAACGGTTTGGCAGACTTTATTGAAACACCGGAAAACCATTTATTGATAGAATGAATTTAACTGACAATTTATTATATGGTTTTACTCATCAAATTTAACTAACAATTTGTTACACAGTTAGCCCATAATAATGCGTTAAGAGCAAAAGAGACATTGTGACTGTGATACTGATTTGTGATACATGCTGTGTGACTGTCTGTGGCTTTACGTCAAATAGATGTGCGCACCCTACCAAAACGAGACAAGGTGTCGGGTCATGTCGCGTTGTGTTGCGTCCGATAAATGTGTTCCCTGCTTATGGCAAGTTGATACACATCTTTTCATTGCTGTATAACTGTTCTGGTACCCATATGTTTCAATATGATTTTAAAGACATTTCACTTCAAAATCATTAAATTTGCAGTTAATTAATCTTTATGTAAGGTACTGGTTGAAATAAAAAAAGCCAGTACCATGAACGGGATTCAAACTCACGACCTTCAGCTAAATACGCCACTGCTCTACCACCTGAGATATCGTGGAATTAAATTTACATTTAGTTGCTCAGATTTTTATCAAACTTTTTTTTAAAGATCTTTATAAATATTTTCAGGTGACCTTTTCCAATCTTTGGTACAGTCAATTGATGATTATACAACGTCAGACGATGAGGATGTGGCGTTTACTGGTGGGCAGAGAGCAAGGCCAGGACAAAGGCAACAACAGGGAGAGTCGAGCCGAGGGAGGTCGAGCAGGCCAGGAGCATCTGGGAGTAACCCAGCCTCTCCGATTGTAATGGACACCGAACTGGATTAGCGCCTGAGACTAGGAACTAGTCCATTTTCGTCCGTCCCTTACTGTTACTTCCCTTATGTTTTTGTATTATAAAATTGTACAGCGATAAAGAGAGCAATAATTAAAAAAAAGAGAAAAAAGAGAAAGATAATAAAAGTATTTAACTGGCCTTTGTTAAAGGAAAACTATAAAGAGGCTGAAGAAAGATCGACAGTGAAGACTTTTGCCTTTAACCGCACAGGGGGTTAGTTTAGGCAATAAAACAGGATAGTTTGTTATTAAAACTTTTAGACATTTTTTAAGTGGATTTCAAAGAAAAAAATAACAATCCAAGCGTGGGTAATTATTTTTTCAGTGCTATACATTTTTTTCCTGAGCAATATCTGTGACAGAAATAATATATTCTGAAAAATCATGAATGTTGAAAAATCTTGAGTTTAGATTTCATTATTTGTATTCTGTGGCATGATAGAAGGGAAAATGTACTGAGACTTTTGTGTGCTTTTATGTTTATTAGCCATACTGATTTAGTTAAATAGTTACCATTTTTTTTCTTCAAAATTTTAAGCAAACACCATTTTTTAAGTTGCTACTTAAGTTGGGCTTTAAAACAAATTATTGACAATTCTTAACACTTAACGCGGTAATTTATATGAAAAATAAATAAATTAATATTCATTGTAAATATTTCTATTGCCTTTTATATTAATTTTAATTTATTTTAAAAAAATAAAGCATTTATTTAGTAATGTAAAATAAAACACAGTATTTTTTAATTTATTGGCTTATTTCAAAGATATGAGAGAATTATCCAAACATAGTCTCAATACACTAATTGTACATAAAGAATAATATTCTTCCTAAACCAACATTTTAGTATACATTCAATTTATTTTCAATCAATTACAAACGCTAAATTTGTAAAATTCGGACCATCATTGGTGGGGAAGGGGCCACCCATAATTGTAAATCATCATCATTAAAAAAAAAAAAAAAAAAAAAATAGAAATGTTAATTAAAAATGTCGAGTTGAAGCAGACTCCAAGTTCAGCGTTACTACTATACTGAAAATTCATATATTTGATCATTTCAAAATGAAAGGGTTGTAGTACCTAACCCGAATTTACTGTTAAAACTTCTCATGATATATGGATTTTTTCTGTGTAAATGTTTCATGCTATGAATAGAATTATTTACAATAACATACTGAATTCAGTTGTGTTGAAAAAAATTAAAACCCTTTAGCTTTTCACCCTAGGATTTAATTGTAAGAAATTTTATTGTGATATTATTGCTATTTTATATGGCAGGCAATGAATGACTATTGGGTTTTTATCATATGTTTGCTTATAAAAAACAAACAAACAACAAACTTATAAATCACAAATTTACAATGCCGGCACAATAGATTTACCATAAATTGAAAAAGAAAAAGTTCAGTCATCAACAATACATAAAACATGTCCTCATGTGAAATTGGAGGTCCTAGAAAATTAGCAAGAGAACAGTTAAGCAAAGGTGACATTCACAGTAAAAATGCTTCTTTTAGCTCTGTATATAACAGGGTTATACAAATTGAAACTCAAAAGTTAAACACAAGGCTTCGCTTGCTCAGGAATTTGGCACAAGAAACCTCGACAAAAGAAGGCGCGATCTTATCTCGATCGCAATCGAAAGAGCAAGTTTGTTTAAAAAAGGCAAGCAGATGTAAGTGTACTAAAGGTTTTAAATGTAAAAAATCATATAGTGAAGAGTCATTTAAACCCATTTCATCTCTTACTACCCAGAGATTTGAAGGCAGTATAGATGCGTCAAAAGCTCAAATATGTATTCCAAAAAGTTGTACCTCATCAGTAAAAACAGTCAAGCAGATTGGGCGCGATTCAGACACAAAAAAGGTAGAAATTTCACAGAAAAATCACTCTGAAGGTGAATTTTCAAGGGGAAAAGATTTCCCTCGTTGTGCGTCCTTTATCAAAAAAATTGAGCAATGCAGACAAAACATACTATACCATTTGAAATTTTGGGATGAGAAGATATTCACACTTGATACCCAAACAAAATTAAATAAAGTTGGTACAAACATAAATAATCGATCAGAACCAAAGTCAAATAAGCTTTATTCAGTTTCAAAGAAGTGGAGCTCATGCCATTTAGAATTTGAAGATATTTTTCCTTTCCAAAGTAAAAAAGCCAAAGCGTTTTACTTAAAAAACCCAAAGACTTTAACTTCTTATCTCAGTTCTTGTGAAGAATGCATAAGTGACAAAGAGACTGATATGTTGAACCTGTTGAACGATTATTTTGATTCAAAGAGATCTCATGATATTGACTTGCATCCTGAAATCAATACAATTCCCACTTTTAAAGCATATTGTGACTTAGAGATCCAAGAAACAAAAAAACCTTGCTTATGTATAGATGTACACAATGATCCTTGGACTATGTTTTCACAGGTTGACAATCGTAGAAAACCCGATAGAAAATCGCAGGATGTAAAGAAAATAATTCAGTTGTTGACTGACAGATTTGAAGACATGCATAAACCATCTTCACCTCGGTCAACTCGCATTACAGAAAGTGTAGAAGATATTTTGTTAACTTTGATGCCAAGTCAATCTGACTGTCAACCTGAACCTTTCTCAGTACTATCAGATGATATCTAAAGATCATTTGGAATTTATTCTCAAATTTGATCTCAGTTTTTGCAGGAAGAAAGCTTGATTGTGAAGTTTTTACTGATTCTTCTGCAACCTTGTTCAAAAACGCTAACAGCCCGTCACAATATTAATGCAAGTTTCTCTTTGCAAATATGGTTGTTTAAATGTGGAACCTTGACTAGAAACTTCAAAAACTGAGATAATTGGCTAATTTCTCATGCACAAAAATTTGTCCATAACGGTGTAGTCTACTTCTAAAAACTAATAGTACAGCACTTGTTTACACCATCTGATTTTGTTTTTAATTACAAATGGCATAGATTTGTCAACTTTTTGTACAACTTTTGGAATTTTTTTTGCTATGCTTTTAATACTATTATGTCAATGAATATTATAAAACATAATGTAAGAAAAACTTGTCACCCACATTGATGATGGAAAATTTGGTATATTTCAAAGTATAAACAGTTTTATTGGCATATAGATTCCTTTTTATTATGGAATTATCAATTTCAGAATATATCCTTTTAAAATGCATATCATATTTGTTAAAAGGGTATCAGTCTCTGAGCAAGATTCATAATTTTTACATACAGGAATAATGTTTTTATTTTATAAGTTGTATTTAATAAAAAAAAAAAAAAAAAAAAAAAGGCCAGAATTGTGTTCCTATTTATAACAAAATTATGTTAAATGCATGTTAAATACTTTCTTTTTTATATAAATAATACATATGATCAAGGCTCGGACTTCACATTACTATAGTATAGATTAACACACACAATATAAACACTGATTTTAATTTACACAAATTATATATGTCAGTAGAATCCTATAGACTTTAACAGTAGGCATTAATTAAATTTGGACATAAGTCCATTTGCATCTTTATCTGACAGTGAAGGGGAAACACCACAAGTGAATCAAAGGAAAATGCAAATGAACAAAAAGGCTGTAAGATACGTCAAGAAGTATTAAAGAAGCGTTTATCTAAAACGGTCAGTCCTTCTGCTTGCAAATAACTTCAACAATGAGTGCCGAAGGAAACTTTCAATTATCTACACCCCAGAGAGGAGTTGTGTACCTTCATGATGAGAAAACCCCAAGAGAATTCCAGGAGATGACGCCGAGATCACCACGACAAAGGGTGTCTCCTCATTCGACACCCTTTATAGGAGAGGTGTACCTTGAAGATGAGACAACCCCAAAAGGATTTCAAGATATTACACCAAGATCAACAAGACAACGTTTATCTCCTCGAACTCCTCGGTCATCTCCTCAAACTCCTCGGTCATCTCCTCAAACTCCTCGATCATCTCCTCAAACTCCTCGGTCATCTCCTCATTTATCTCCTCATAGAGACAATTTAAATAAAGATGAGACATCGCCGAGAAAAATCCAAGAAAAATCACCGAGGTCAACACGGCAAGACATGTCGCCTCGGCTATCACCGAATAGAGTAGATGCATGTGTTAAAAATGAAAAACCACAAAGAGCAGTACGTGAACAAGCCGTCTCTCATCAATCATCCCCTAGATTATCCCCTAATAGAAGAGATGTAAGCCTTGAATATGAAAATTCACCGAGAGTATGCCAAAGGTCACCCAACTCAAGACAAAAATCAAGTCCTCAAGCTTCCCCGAAACAAGTTACCTCTCCAAGTAGGCATCAAAATAGAAAAATGCAGGAAAATGCAGAGGATGTTGAAGGAGGTGTTTACCATCATGAACATGCAATGGAACCAAATAAAGCTTTAGAGCCTTGGTTTCGGATGCTTCATACTGTGGACCATATAGATTCATATCAGCCTAAAGATAAGTCAAAAATGAAAGGCGATGTCTTTAAAAACATTCGTGATTTGGCCCGATTGGCATTTCGTATTCCTGAGGAAGAAATGAGTGATGATGTAGATAAGTATACTGATGATAATAAAGAAGATGTTTATATTGCATCAGAGGATGAATCTTTACAAGAATATTCAGCCGAACCGGGTACACATAAGAGAATGAACCATTTGCAAATGGAATCACAAGATTTTGATAATGTTGGAAAGGAAACTTATGAAGAAGACTTTTGCCAGAGAGATGAAGTGCCTCAAACTGAAGGAGACTTTCAAGACTTTTCTTATGGTGATGAAAATGCAAATGAATTCATGGCTCCTAAATCAGAAGAAGAATATGAAGATACAGATCCTCAACTTTCAACAGCAACTAATGAAGAACAACCTCTGCTTAATTTACTCGAAGCAGAATTCAATGCGTTAACAAATCCTGTACTTGAAGCTGCCCATACAATTCTTATGAAACATTCAAATGGTGCATACAATGTCCGAGGGACTGATATCTATCTGCAAAAGACTTTGGACTGGGCCATCTCTCAATTCAGCGGGCCTTCGTGGCTTTCGCCATCAGAGACAATGATGCGTGCTTTAACCAGGTGGGAACCTGAACTTGCAGCTGCTTCTCGAGTTAAAATTCCTAAGCACACTTCACGAAAAAAATATTCACCGAAGTTAGAGTTATCTAAATTCAAACAAGGGGTCAAAACAAATGCAATCCTCGACACAGCACATAACCTGGCTAAGGATTTTAAGCCAGAATCGTATGTTCCACATTTGTGCAACAAGATGTTTAAAGAAACACTGAAGTGGGCGCTTTCAAAGTATAGCGGGCCTTCAAAACTCAGTTTTGATAAAATTCTACTCAAAATATTACTGAGTTTAGAAAAAGAGCTCAACAATGCTGTAGGGTTAAATCTCTCCCCTTTACCTGATGTCAAGGAAATACAAAGAAAATTACCTAAAAGTAATCCTACAGTTGTAACTGCACAAATGATGATGTACATTTTATCACCAGAAGCTGGTGATGTTCAAAATGCAGATGAACTATCCTATCAAATGCTATTGAAATCTTTACAATGGGCTTTGAAGAAGTACGGCAGTCCATCTATTAGAGACCCTTTAATTAAATCGATGACTGCTTTGATAATTGCAGAACCATATTTAGAAGAAGCTTTCGAAAACAGAAACTGATATCCTTTTTTTAATAATGTGTATTTGTTTTTGTGAAATGCTTATTAAATTGAATATATTGCTTTGAAACTAGATGCATTATTTATTTGGTAGGGTACAATTGTAATTTTGTTAGAATATATTGGATATCTTTAGAAATTTATATTTTTTTACTCTACAATCTCTGACTGTTTTGCATGATGATAGCAGAAAAAACTCTATAATTTATATTAATTTTTTTGTAAAGTAATTCATATTTATATAGCATATTATAGCAAACATTTTAATTGGTTTGTTAAAATATGTTTATATATATAAAAGTGAATGTTTGTGTGGTTGTGAGTTAACCATAAAAACGAAAACTTTCACACTTTGTGTGAATTGCAAATTGGTGCCAGGTGGGTCTATAAAATGATCCTGTAACAAATAATGAGCACCAGGATTTACACAAAAAAAAGAAGATAAATAACATTTTTATTATCCTTCTGACAACACCAGGGAATATGGCAGAACTTATTGAAAAGTTATTAAAAAAAAGCATTTCACCTGAATTATATCAAATAAACAAAAGTGTTTATTTTGTGTTTTATCTATTTTAATTACATTTTATTACAAGTTAAGTTGAGAACATTTGGAAGTTCGGTAATCCAACTTTGGACTACATAAACTACTTTACATTCGTTTTTCACATGGGTGTTTGGATCTTCTGTTTCAAACTCAACGGTATATTTGATCCCAGCTACAACCTGTAAAAAATATATAAATAATTAATTTTAATTTAGGTAATGAAACTAAAAATACATTTTAGTTAATTAATTGGAAGGTGCTGTACTGAATAGTGATCACTGATTTATGTAAGCTCATATATACATGACTTCATCCTATCACTTCTCACAGTTCACTGGAATTCAAGTATGTCATTTAAAAATTACAAGCAGACGTCAAGAACCACCCACCCTGGGCATTGGCAGTCTGTGGGCAGACCTCGGTCTTATTCATCCAGCCAACAAGGTCGGGCTCTAGCGGCTATCAACAATTAAGTCATTTCAGCTTCCAACGCAGTCTCCAAATCCAAACCTTCACATTCTCAGACACATGCGTTCCTATTTACATACCATTCACTTAGTTAGTGTGTTGGAGTACCCGTTATTCCTCCACCACTCTTTATATAAATAATCTAACTGAGGGCAGGTAGGGTACTCAATATTCCACCATCGGCCCTCTCAATATTCATGCTAATAAATACATTCAGTCTCAATATACACTAAGAAACACAAAACAAAATATGTACAAAGGAAGTACTATATACAGTAACACAGTACTTGAGATTTGTGGAAACAAATTGTGGAAAGACAAACAAAAAAAGAACGATTTTATTACAATCTACATCATCAAATAAGTCAAAGATAAAACAGTACTGTTTCCTCTAAAAATCAGAACCAAATACTTGCTGCCGTGCTCAAGCATAATTCTCATATCGGTTAAAATACACTCCCTATATGGAGCCAAGAAGTGCACCATACAATTAAGTGGGACACATGAAGCAACCATATTCTACATCGGACACATACACGAACTTTGGTCTAAAAGTAAGTGTCCGTGTGTCAGCCTGGCTCGGATTAAATCATTGATTCATCATCATTGAGTCATAGCAAGCTATGCTATTTACCTTATCTTGTAAGGCAATTCACAATTATATAGCTGACAAGTATGTCAATGTAATATCAATCATTATAATCTTTCTTTATCTTCTTATAATCCATATTAAAAAATCATTATTGTCTGTAGTAAATAAATAAAATATTGTACTCGCTTCGGCGGTACATAAAAAAAACAAAAAGTTTTATTGAAGTTGAATTAAAGTAAATAAGGTAAATTAAGTTAAAATTAGGAAAATTGGTTCAATTTATTAACTATTAACTATTTAACGATTGACTATTTAATTCATTCTTTATGGAATAGCAACCTCTCTTGACATAAAAAATAAAGCTATTTAACAGACAGAGTCTAGTCTTCATAAATAATTTTACTTTAATCAATTTGAAGCTGCCAGTGGTGTACATCAAGGGTCACACTTCAGTCCTTTATTTTTTTTTTGTCATTTATGTAAATGATATTATAGATGCTTTTGTACGATCTGAATTGCTTACTCCTCACAGATGATATAAAAATCTCACTCAATTAAATCTTCAAGAAAATTTAACTCATTTTAGCCTGTGGTGTGCTGACAATGGCTTAAAAATCAATGTGAATAATGTTCATTCTGTATTCCAACATCCTAGAACTTAAATAAACAGGTATTGGTATAATCTTTAATAATCACTTATCTTTTTCAAATCATACAGATTTCATCCATAATAAAAGTTAATAAGTTGCCTAGATTTTATTATTTGAACTTGTAGAGGTTTCAAAAATCAACTATGATAATAATACTTTGTACATCTTTAGACCTGTCCTTTTTAGAATATTGCTCAACAGTTTGATATTCTCATTTAATAACTCTCAAATATTCTCGGTAAAAAGTTCTACATAAATTCATTAAATAGATATTTTTAAAAATAGTGGAAATTTGGAAAATTGCTATTTTAAAATAGATTATGAGTCAATACGTTCCCTTTGCAATTTAGAAACACTAGCTTCTAGGAGAAATAAATGTGATGTTATTTTCTTATTCAAATTAATACATAATTTAATAGATTGTTTAGAATTACTTTCAATGTTCCCTGCAGCTAATCTTTAAAATCTAAATTCTTTCTTCCCTCATTATTACAGTACTAATTACACTAATCATAATCCAATAGACAAAATTCAAATATCTAATAAACTGCTTGGTGACGCCGATATTTTTCATACTTCTTTAAATATTTTAAAACGTGGTATAATGTTATATATTTTTGTTTAGATTCATATAATTAATCTCATTTGTTCATTTTGTTTGCAATTTTGTTCATTATAGTATTGTTCAATTATTATTTTTATTTAACTTATGCTTAGTTTTATCTATGAGTTTGTATTAGAAACTGCCTATTTTTTCTTTTTTGTTTATGTAAAAAGCTTAAGCCATTAATTAAAATTCGTAAGTAAATAAATTAGTGGATTACAAATGAATAAGTGCACAATCAGAATAAATAACTACTTACTTGAGTTGTAACAGATACAACGTTGAAAAGTACATTAGAGTCCATTTCTTTTTTCACAATATGCTCCAAGTGTTTTTTGACTTCTGGTAAATTAGAGTCTTGCTTCTCTGGGCATCCTGGGCACTGAAAATAGAAATAAGGGGATGAAGTAAATTTTAAATAAAAATTAATACAGAATGTGGTTATAGTTTTTCTAATTCTCGCATAACAGACAAAACATAAATAAATCCTTTAGTTTGATTTGGCTGTAATTAATCAACACATGATTAAACAAAGAAAAATTCCTGCCATTTATTGTGAAAATAGGTGAAAAATATTTATTTTACCGAAGCATATGCAAGTGTGAAAAGTGCAATAAGAGCAAACAGCTTGAAAGAGAACATTTTGAATATGGTTGAAGAATTCAAATAACCGTTAGTGCCAGGAAAAAGAAACTGCTCGAAAACAAGTTGAATCAGGTGTATTTATACGTCTATCAAGGTGCTAAACCACTTCAAGGACCCAGTTGACCACTCCTGTCTTGTTCTTTTAAGTAAAAACCTGTTGTCAGCACATTATAAAATCATTTCTAGCTAGATAAATTATGTATTTCATTTTTGGAATTTTTTTCAAATTT
Organism: Cimex lectularius; assembly: GCF_000648675.2. NCBI lineage: Eukaryota > Metazoa > Arthropoda > Insecta > Hemiptera > Cimicidae > Cimex > Cimex lectularius. The sequence goes on from NW_019392993.1 coordinate 3,432,868, forward strand.
CTTTTGTACCAGTTACCAATATGTTTTTTAAATATACATATTTTATTGTTTTAACATATCCTTATTAGAATTATGAATAGATTGTTAAATGTTTTACAGTCAGTGGTTTGGTGTAAATTTTTTCTTTACAAAATCTTTAATAGTATCATCAAAATATCATATATATGAAATAATCAATGATATCAATTAAACTAATATGAGTGATAAATTATATAATCTATTATGTAAAGTTAAAAAAAAGTCGAACAAAAATTGTTGAATTTATTTAAGCCTTTCAAAATTTATTAATTTTTTAGATCATAAACATTCCATTATTTTCTTTAAATAAAGTTTTATTATATTATATATATATTATGACCTTATGTCTCTTTTTAGATATTATCCTAAATTGCATAATAGTATGTTTTCACTTTTAAAACAATAAGACTTTTATATATTTTTATTTACTTGTTGTGTCCTTGTTTTTTGGGTGTGTTTTTTACATCAAACTTGTGGAAGAAAGCATTGATGAACTTAACTAATCCTTAGAAGAACTCATCCTCAGAAGCATTATAACACCATTTTAACAAATGCTTCCTTCTCCAAGTTGAATTAGACTTATACATTTGTTTGTACATAAATGAAGGGATGTTTGTTTTTTAATCATAGTAAAACATAAAAAAAAACAAAAAAAAACAACTAATAACTCCGGCCACTTGCCATGCCGGGTTGCCATAATAGTTCAGGTTTAACTTGTAATATAAAATTAATTATTAAGAAAAATAATAATAGTATTTTAACTTTCCTCATGTATGAATAGTAATTGATGTAAATGATTAAAAGTTAGTAGAGAAGTAAAACTGATAACACTAATTGTTCTTAATTTTTTCAGACGCCTTCACATGTTTCACCAGCTCCGGTTTTCCCACAACATACTTGCAAAATTTCAAACACGTCATTTTATAATTTAATTTGCGTTGAACGATGTTTTCCTTACGTTGTTTTGTCTGCTGAGCTACTAACGAAAATATTCTCTCATTTGCATGATGTCCAGGGATGGCGTAATTTGTTTACAGGGATATTTAGTAGGTCAAACAGGATGACTGGGAAAAGGGTTCAAAACCATTGACAAGTCCTGGATGAATACAATTTATTATAATTATACTTGTACTTAATGATAACATAAGTGCAAATGAATTTGAAATATTATAAATTAAATATTGAAGGATGATCTCCTACTCTATGAAAGAAAAAGATGAGCTCTAGGTGAGGTCATCGAATAAAATACATTCTTGCCATGCTTTGGGAATATATTATTCTCACTGATTTAGGCCCTGATGATGGAATAATATATTCCGAAAGCTTGGCAAGAAGAAACAGATTTTGTCTTTAGCTCATCTGCATCTCCTCATTTTCTTTCATCATAATTATTACAATTGCAATTTTTTTTTCATTATTGTTGGAATAGATGAAATGACTGTTCATCATATTGGAATGCATGAAACCAATAAACAGAACAAATTAAGGGGTCAAGAGTGATAATTTTATAACACAACCTTATAGAAAATATACTGTGAGATATAGCAAAAGTAAGATTAAATTGAAATATTTAGCACAGTTTTATTTGTGAAAAAAAATTACTTTGAAAAAATTAAATTTGAAATCAAAATTTATATATTGTGTTTAGTGATTTCAGAAATTTTTCAGATTTAAACAATTTTCTGTTTAAAATTTAAACCGAGACTAACAAGCTTGTTTTTTCCTATTAACTATCTTTCATCTTGATTATTATTTTTAATTTTTTTATTATTGGGATGAAAGATAATGACATAATATTAGGTCAGAAGGTATTTTGTGGTCACTTTTATGGCTGACTATAACAAAAAAAATTAGACATTAGGTTTTGATCTTAGAAAATTTGGAACAGTTCCAACAGGTAACTTCGTAAAAGCAGTAATAACGGGTAGACAAATTTTTTCACATGGCACAAAAATATTACTTGATTTTTTTTTAAAGATAGCCTGTTTACTGCAGTTCGAGTGCTAGTAGACAGGCAATTGAGTTTTAATTAAAGTGATAAATACTTTTGGAGGGCCTCTTAGCCAAAGTAACATTCTTTTAAGAATCATGAAAGTAAATTAAAAAAAAAAAAAAATGTAAAAGTGAAATTTTAGATAGTGATTGAACTACTGTTATTAAATTAGCAACAAACTTTGTAATATTTGTTCCGATTTTTCATTTAATTCTCTTTCATCTTAAATGAAAAATCTAATCTGATCAGCTTCAATGTTATCTTTAATTCTAAATCCTATTCGTTTAAGAAGAAACAAATCAAGAGACAACCAACTCTGTAAAATGCTCTTGTATGAAAATAGAAACATATATAACATATGTTATATAATTAAAAACAAAGTTCTATTTTTAAGTAGATTTAAATTAACATAAAACAAAACCCTGTCCATAGGCAATAATAATTAGAATAGTATAATTATTGAATTATATTGTTAATTAAGCAGTAACAGATTACATTATGCAAATGTGTTTTTTCTTTAATTTTTCAAATATGCTTCAAGCATTAGATGACGTCAAGTCAATACTAATGTTGACTGTTGTTATTGTTGGATTTAATCAGAACCATTAAGATATATGCAAGGAGATTAATTAAGAAGTTTAGATAAATAATTTCAATGAATTTGACAAAAACAAACCCCTCTGTAAATTACCTGCTTTGACGGATTGCAAATATTAAAAATGAGCCTTAATTTTACATGCTACATCTGAACACGTGATTCATCAGGACAACATTTACAATTATGTTACAGTCCTATGGAATGTTAATTTAATAGAATGATGTAATGGAGATTAGTGATTAATGTTAGATTTCAAATGCAAAAAAATCAAATAAAAATAGGCCAAGGATTATCAGTAACCATGTTGATAAATAACATTAAAAAATCTATAAAATAAACAATTTCCTATTATTGATCCTTACTGCATTTTGGAAGAGTCCATATTTGTAAAATCATTTTAAAATTCACCCTCTAGCCCCAAGAAAGGTAAAAGTTACCCATACCATTCAACTTTTCAGAACCCCTTTTCTTTTTTAGGTAAGATTTAGCCTTTTTGGGTTTCTGCAAGTCTAGCAAAAGTAAATTTTACTGCCGTCATGGATAAAAAAAGTACAATAATTTCTGTCATACAGGGATGCTTAACAGATTTAACGTCCAACTACCTGTTAGGTGTCGTTGACAAGGGGTCAAACCACTTTGCAATACATTTTTCATACCATTATCAATCAAAAAGCCATGAGCTCTGCTGGGATTTGAACCCAGAACCACCAGCATGGTAACTATGTGTTGGACACACTAACCATTCGGCCTCTGCAGTCCCCTCATGGATAACTTATTTGCAACTGTTAATGCAATATTTATTGTTTTTATGAAGAATTCTCAGAAATGTGTGATTTAGTTTAACAATAATCTGATAGAACTAGATGATAAATTTTTACAAAAGTTTACTACTATTCTATTTATTACTATTCTATTAAATTATGTGGATTGGTGTGTGTTAGTTTTAATTATTTGATGATACAATATATTTATAATTAATAATTTAAAGATTTATATGTTGCATTTTATGCGAAAAATATTTTTTTTCAAAAAGAAAGAACTGCTGTTTCATCTTTTTTCCCTTATTCATTGGCCTCCTCCCTGATACTCTTGCAACATAACATAAAACATAAAATCGGAAGACCAGTAAAAAGACATGTAGTAACATACTGCAAATAAAAATAAATAAAATGTTTTAAATTAATTTCATTTGTGTAAACTCAAGTTTTCAGAAATAAACTGTTTGGACGATGGCACAATATGCCGAAATGTCACAGTAAAATAGTAAAGTAAATTTGTTTACCCACGTTCAATATTGGCCAAGAAATAATGAAGAAATATAAATAAATAATAAAAACAAAAGCTTGACAACAGAGAATTGAGTGTTTTCTTCCTTTGAGGCCCAATCCTTTCAAACGAACTATATAAATATAATAAAAAATAAACAATGTATAGATAAGAGTAATTTTTACTCTTTTCCAAGTTAGTGCAAGTTTTTATGTCAGGGCCAGTTGTAGCATATTGTATATTTTTAGCATGTTTGTTAGTCTCAGAAATCATTATGAGCAAAGTTATGATCATGCTAACTTGCCAGAGTATGCAAAAAAAAACAACAAAATTTGACGAATTGAACATTGTGCAGTTTATAGTAGATGATGGGTTTTGGTCTGCGAATTGGTGAATCATGTTGAACCGGCATACAGCCATTACGGGGTCTGTCTCCACTTGCGGTTTTTTTGTTTTCAAACGTGTTTCGGCATTATGCCATCTTCACTGTTCAGTTTCTCACTGAAGATGGTGCAATGCCGAAACATATTTGAATAACTCAAACAAAAAACCCGCGAGTGGAGGCAGACCTAGTAAGTGGCCATTTGCCGGTTCAACATTGTGCAGCTTGCTGGATATGAGCCCGATATTATTGCAAAACTAAATGTGGATATGGAAGCTCTATTTATGGATATAAATTTTGGTTGCCCAGTTAAAAAAAAGTTGTAAACTGCTATCTAGGAACAGCACTACTGCTCAATGGAAAAAATACCGAAAAAATATTAATTGAAATGTATTTGAGGTGAAAAGGTGGTGAAAAATTGCACTGGATGAAAACTGTAATGCTCTTAAATATGCTAATGTTCAATTTATCATATTAATAAACAACTCTTTTTTTAATGAGAAAGTTTTTTATTGTTTAAATATTTTTTAGTACTTTACTTTTCATAATGTAAACCTTGAGATATCATGGTTTTTCTTACTAAGCGAAGTGTGAGAATTAATATCAATTAAAGCAATAAAAAAATAATTTAAATAATTGAATTTGTGTTATTTTAGTTTAAGATGTCTATAGTTTTAACCAACCCCTAATGATACATGACAAATAACAGAATGTAATGTATTATGATATATAGAGTAAATTAATATCTAATAGAAAAACTAACAATAATAACCAACGCAATAATAATAATTCGTGAAATATAGCTTTATAATGATTTTTTTCTTTTATTCAGACTAATCTAATTGGTCGGCCTTGAGTTCACAGTGGTGGATAAGATAAACTATATAAACTGACGTTCTATTCACTGCTTATCACATTGAGATTGAACTTGGTAGTTGTTACTAAAGGAAAATAATTATGATCAAATTCGTTTTCTTTGTTCTCTTGGCAGTAGCCATGGCTTCTGCAATGGTATGCATCTTTTCTTATGTGTTTTTTGTTGTTTAGAATTACATTATTACTGAAAATAATATGTTGCTTTTGTCTGTTTCAGAATGTCAGACTTGTCGGAGCACCAGAAGAAGGCGACACGAACAGTGTGGAAGTCAAAGAAATGTTAACCAAAGTTTTGGCTTCACAGAATTCCTCTGACAAAGTGACGAAGGTCTTGAAAGTTACAAAACAAGTAAGTTAATTTTAATGTAATACATTGCACAACTGCCTAATTATAGGATGGTGTGGGGGTTGGTGCTAATGCTCCAGGACATTGCACCTGCAAACAGTCAAATCATGTATATTTTATTCTCAATCCTTTTCTTCCATTAACCACACTTCCCTCCCTCCTTTTGGGTGAAAGAGGATTTCCAGGTTTCCTGCAGCCTCGAGTGATAGGCGTACACTCCAAATGTAGGCAGTTTGGTGAGACTCTAGACAAACTAGTCCCATAGTGAGAAAAAAGTATAAAGTACATAGAGAGTCCCATAGCGAGCTATCGGGTTTGGATTCATAATAGTATGTGGTGACTCTTGGAGGGTAGTCTAGAGAGTTTATCCTCTAGGCGTGGTTAATATTCCACATAAATAAAAAAGCGGACCTGCCTGTTGGAAGCACAGGGGTGTGGCCTCCACTTGGGGCTTTGATAGAGCTGCCTTCACAGCTTTGGCTGCAACAACGGTCGGGCGGTATAAATGCGAGCCCGGCGTAAGAGACAAATGTGGGAGCCTTTTTAAAGGCTCTGCACGAAAGCCTATGGTATTGCACAATACACCGTAGGCGAAAGTGGGTTGTCTTCCTACTTGTAAAATGATCCCGTGCTTGCATAGGGACCGATGTGGCCTTCGGCTAGGTGCAGTCTTTTTTCAGAACAATCTCTAATTATAGGAAATACTTTCTATCTCTCTTCTTTTTTTTCTTTCTTTCTTAATCTCTCTCTGTTACTTTCTTTCTCTTTCTCCCTCTCTTTCTTTCACTCTTTCCTTTTCTTTCTCTGCTCTTGCTCTTTTTCCCAATATCTCTCTATCTAAATAAATATATTTAAAGTGCTATTTAAAGACTAATGTGTTTTTATCCATTTATGTTATCAATTCTTAATTATTATTTTTTAACAGTTTTCTGTTTTTAATATACATTTAAATAAAGGTTTTATAATATTTTAATGAAAGGCCATTTTATTTTCTATACACTACCATTGGAAAGGTGGTATTCTTAAAAGAACTTTGTTTTTCTGTTATTGTTAAGTAATAAATAATATTATTGTTACATACTAATACTCCACAATTAAATTTTCAGGTTGTAGCCGGAGTAAAGTACACGGTTGTCTTTGAATCAGAAAATGCCGAGGCTGGTACAAAGTACACCTGCACTGCTGATTTTGTAAGCCAACCCTGGGTTACTAAAGAACCACAGGTGCTTAGCTATACATGTGATAATAGAGTGTAAAAATTGTAAATGTAACTTGCTATTTTAATAAAAAAAACTCATAATAACAAATTTCTGTTTTCTTTTCTTTTTAAAAATGTTAAGAAACTTTTATAATTGAATACCACAAAGTCTGGGTATTCTTGGTTCAATATTCAAATCGAAGTTTCACAAGAATAAAGTTCTTTTAAACAGTTATCAACAACTATGCTCTATAAAGGATTATTGTAATCATTCTTTACTAATATAAAGAAAATGCCAGTGTTTCTGCCTCCAATTCTGGACAGATATTCTAGGTGAACCTTTTTTTCCTTTCTTCGGAGTCACTGGTGAACAGTCTTCTTTTCTTCCACTGCGACCAAATATTGTTGTGTGACCCTTCTTTATTTTCACATTTTGAAAAGTGCTCTACCTTGAAGGTAATTTAGTCTTTCCGCGGTTCCTTGTAGCTTATTCCTTTAGGCGTAAATATCCTTTAGGCTGTGCTGTTTCCAGGTGAATTCGTTTTATAAAGACATTCTCCAATTGGAACCTCGGGCATCATCGGCTGAAGCCCCTTTCCAAATAATGGAAGGAGCTGGCATTCTCTTATGATCAAGACACTGAAAGGGACAAACATTACGGAAGATTGATATCAACCAGAAAATCATTTAGTTTTTTGTAGCATTAAGCACTACAGCAGTGATCTTCTTTTTAAAAAAAACTTTTTTCATGCTGAAGCAAGTGGCATGATCAATTCTTTTGGAGAGATCTTCCTTTTATTTAATTAATTGGTTATTTGTTTTACTTCAACTATTGTCATCAGACAAAACTTATTATTGTTGAATTGGTTTTGGAGAGAATTGGAGGTGTTCACATTTTAGCATGTTTCTGTCTCAGTTTTTCACATTTTGAGGTAGTAATTAAATGGCAAATAACCAGTATGAAGGCCTATTATTTTTCTTCAATTTTGCCTACTGAGAGATGGGTAGATTTTTGCACCTGGTGAAATTATCCAAAGAGTGGGCATTTCTTTCTCCATTTTTTCAGTTCTATTTTTAGCATGCTTTGGGAGTGCCAATTTCTGGTGCCAATTCAAAGAAGGGCAGCTACTTCTTTTTGCTAGTTTGACAGCCTGTTTTTGTCCTTCAACCGCCTTTTGTACCCCACATGAGAATTACATTTTGCCAAGAGCTGGAGAAAGGGATTCCCAAACAAGGTGTGAACTGAAGGTGGAAGAGAAGTCTTTGCAGTGCTGCTTGTTGGAAAGATGAATATTCTAGGTGAGTTCGTTAGATCCTTGCTACATGGACGCCAATAGAGAAGGTCGATTTCTGCCTTTTTACCCTGTAGTTGGTGTAAAGAATTGGCTTGAATGTGTCGAGAGTCAAAGAAGAATTTGTTAAATTATTTGCTCACAATATTAGGTTAAAACAATGATTTTAAACAAAATTTGTAGTCAAAGTCAAGTGAAAGGTAGAAAATACAGTTAGTTTTACATATTTATACATGTATTTAAAAACAAGCATTTTATGTCAACCAACTTTTGTCTATGCCACCATTCTATTTGAAATTTTTTAAAAACCTTTTTATTTATTTTATAGAGTTAATTTACTGCAAACACTTTGCATAGGCAAAACGTATTTTACATACTTTAAACAAAAAGTAAAAACATTACAATCAACTATTCCACACTCTTGAATGTAATTTATTAGACATTTTGTAAAAGAAATTGGGCTTTGTATAACATAGTCATTAGTCAAAGTCAGTACATAAAAAAACTCAACTTTCCAGGCGAAATGTCAACAAAACACCCCTATTAGAATTGAGTGTAATAGATAAAACTTGGTGCATCGAGAATTAAACAAGAAATGTGAGAGTTCTATGAGGAAGTACTGATTTTCATAATATGATACTAAATATGATCAAAATCATATGTTTATTATTCATTTTTTACAATTAGCATATTTTTAAGCAGAATTTACAAATACGAATTGCTTTGTTTTATTTGCGCAGCATTAACGTTATCAGACTTTCTGACCATTTGGTAAGTAAACTTCAATTTTTAAGATGCCTGCAGTTGGTATTGATTTGGGAACGACATATTCTTGCGTGGGTGTATGGCAGCATGGAAAAGTAGAGATTATAGCAAATGACCAAGGAAATAGAACTACACCTAGTTATGTCGCTTTTACTGACAATGAAAGGCTAATTGGAGATGCGGCTAAAAATCAAGTTGCCATGAACCCTCTCAATTCGGTCTTTGATGCTAAAAGGTTAATTGGCAGACGATTCGATGATCCCAAAATTCAGGAGGATTTAAAACACTGGCCTTTCAAAGTCGTGAATGATTCTTCAAAGCCGAAGATTCAAGTGGAATATAAAGGCTCTGTGAAAACATTTGCCCCTGAGGAAATCAGCTCGATGGTTTTGGTCAAAATGAAAGAAACGGCTGAAGCTTACTTAGGAAGTAAGGTGAAAGATGCTGTAATAACTGTACCTGCTTATTTCAATGATTCACAACGCCAGGCAACAAAAGATGCAGGAGCGATAGCAGGTTTGAATGTTTTAAGAATAATCAATGAACCTACGGCTGCTGCATTGGCCTATGGTTTAGATAAGAATTTGAAAGGAGAGAGAAATGTTTTGATTTTTGATCTGGGAGGTGGAACATTTGATGTTTCAATTTTGACCATAGACGAAGGGTCGTTGTTCGAGGTAAAATCGACTGCAGGTGACACTCATCTAGGAGGGGAAGATTTTGACAACAGATTAGTAAATCATTTTTCAGAAGAATTTAAAAGAAAATATAAAAAGGATCTGAAATCAAATCCCCGTGCCATTCGGAGGTTGAGGACTGCAGCAGAAAGAGCAAAAAGAACTCTTTCATCGAGTACTGAAGCTTCTATAGAAATCGATGCACTTTATGACGGTGTCGACTTCTATACAAAAATTTCTAGAGCAAGATTTGAAGAACTTTGTGCAGATTTATTCAGATCAACCCTGACTCCAGTTGAAAAAGCCTTAAAAGATGCTAAACTTGACAAAGGCTCCATCAACGATGTAGTTTTAGTTGGAGGTTCAACAAGAATACCAAAAATTCAAAACCTCCTTCAAAACTTTTTTTCTGGTAAGGGGCTTAATATGTCTATAAATCCTGATGAAGCTGTCGCTTATGGTGCTGCTGTTCAAGCGGCCATTTTGAGTGGGGATCAGAGTTCCCAAATTCAGGATGTACTTCTTGTAGATGTTACTCCACTGTCATTAGGCATAGAAACAGCGGGAGGTGTAATGGCAAAGATTGTCGACAGGAATGCCAGAATACCTTGCAAACAATCTCAAACATTCACAACATACTCAGATAATCAAAATGCTGTCACGATCCAAGTGTTTGAGGGCGAGAGAGCTATGACAAAAGACAATAACCTCTTAGGGACATTTGACCTCACAGGCATTCCGCCAGCACCTAGAGGAGTTCCACAAATTGATGTGACTTTTGATTTAGATGCAAATGGAATTTTAAACGTTTCTGCGAAAGATAACAGTACGGGTAAATCTAAAAATATAGTTATAAAGAATGACAAAGGTCGTCTTTCCAAAGAAGAGATAGATAGAATGGTCCATGATGCTGAGAAGTACAAAGCAGAAGATGAGAAACAACGCTCACGAGTAGCAGCGAGAAACGAGCTTGAGGCTTATATCTTCGGAGTCAAACAAGCTGTAGACGATGCAGGAAACAAGCTCAACGAATCGGACAAATCCAAACTGACAAGCAAATGTGATGAAGCAATGAAATGGCTCGACCGCAACCAACTGGCAGAAAAAGCAGAATATAAATCGAAGCTGCAAGAATTGCAAAAATTATGTAGCCCTTTAATGTCAAAGCTACACGGTGCGGGGGGACAAACTGCATCTTCTGGAGATTCTGCACCGTACACTGTTGATGAAGTTGATTAAATTTTTGCTCAAATATTTTCCAAAACATAATAAATAGATATTAGAAAGCAATTTCTCTTGTAGTATAATTTTCTAATATCAATAAAAATTGGAAGCTGTAAAAAGTATTTATTATTATTAATTTTATAGATTTTACAATTTTATTTTATGATATGTCCCAGGGTTTCCTTTATTTAATAATAGTTTTTGTTTATTGCCTCGGGTAAAAGTTTAAGGCCACTGGCACATTCAACCATGCTCTCTTATTGGTCAAACTTGAATCCTATGACGTTCATGGTAAACATCTAATATGGTTGCATTGGTAGATCCTAAATAATTTGAGTGAAATCCTATAATTCAAAAGAAATTGTGCCCACTTGGGGAGTTCTGCAAGGGTCTCCTTTGAAACCACTTCTTAATAGTGATATTAAACCTACTAAAGTTTCATTTTCCCTATTAGCAGATGACCTAAAAAATATCAATCCATTTAAATGATTTTCCCTTCTTCAAGAAACTCTATGCCTTAACTGAGGGGTGTTCTCAAAATCAATTGTACTCTTATTTCCAAATACTCCATCATTACCTACTCTTGGCGTTTCCACACTCTTCTCCATACTTACAATCTGAACTCTTTCTCTCTCTTTAGGGTCTCATATGTGATTTTGAGGTTATGTTCCTCATCATTCATTTTCATAAAATCTTTAAAAACCTTGGGCTTCATTATCCCGAAATACCCGTGGTTTTACCAATCCATCCACTCTTTACATGTTATTTTTATTTTTTTATATTGTTTTTAACGAGGGTTCGCAACAGCAGAGGTTATATCAACCCTCGGGGTGCCGGTGTTTTTGAAAAAAAGCCCATTTGTAAGTATGCCGGGTTCCAATGCAGGGCCGCTGGATTTGAACCCGGGACCTTTACCTTACAGTGATGAACGCCGTGCCAACGCCTAAACCGTTGCGGCCACTGTCGCCCTGACTTTACATGTTATTAGTGATGCTTATACTAGAATATACTTCTACCATTTGGAATCCCTAATACAACAAATATTCTTACTCTGTTGAATCCGTTAAAATTCAGATTCAATCAAAGTAAAAAATTTGCTGAACTATGGTTTGGGCAGAATTGTTCATTGAATGCTTTCATATACCTTTTTGTGTATTAATTGTATTGTACTCCTTTTGCCATTTTATTGTGGCATATTCATTTGTGTGTGCAATTATGTCAGTAACTGTGGCTACTGCTTTAACAGAACTGAACTTTTTGTTGCTATGGGCTTTCTCTCAAATCAGGAACGTATCTGTACCATTTTTACTTAAATCTATCAAACGCTGTCTAATTGTTGAAATCAACTAGTCTTTACTCTGTTGCTCTAACTGCAAAATATAGGAGGAACAGAAGATAAAATTTGGAGTGCATGCGTGATGTTGTTTTGTACGCTTTCGTCATCCTCAGCAATGTAACTCTTTGGCTCTGTTTCAAAATGTTTCTTGTCTTTCTTTTCAGCTTAGGTCATACTGCTCAGCCATAAGTTGCACTGGGAAGGTAAACACTTTTAGGGTTCGTAGGGCCTTTGAGCTTAATCCCCATGTAGATTTGGCAATGTCGGTGAGTTTGGCGTATGTGTATCTTGCTTTTTTCTCTCACCCTTGTTAGAAGCTCTGAGGTACAGAGAATTTTGCCTATTTCCAACCCCAAGTATCTTACTTTAGCACTCGGCTGATTGATTTAAATTTGAATAATAGGTACCATTCTGATTGTGCTTTTTAAAAGTAGGGTTTATAGATAGATGTATGTCAGGGTGTATATTGTACTGCATCCTTTAAGAGCTATTGTATCCCCTATTCAGTGCTTATAGTACACCGGTGAGAGAAACTAGTTCATCAAGGCCCTTGTGATTAGTAAGCCCAGTTTCAGTGGTTCAATCTCTTTTACATTGTATGTCCCAAAATACTTCCTTCTGTGTAGGAACCACAGTTTGTTAGTAGGTGTGTTGTGTTGGAGTCTCCTTTGCTTCTTTGCAGAATCTGCATGTGCTGTGTTGGGTTATGCCTACCTTTTTCATATGTCCATTTAGTTTGCAGTGTCCTGTCAGGAATTGCAGTTTTTTCCGGCTTCCTTTAATGCATTATTTTACCTCTTTCCTTCTAAAGTTTTTAGGAGGATCTAGCGATTTTTTCAAGATTTGTTGTACTTTTGCGTTGAAACTCCATTATCATAGGTTGAATGTCAATAAAGCCTTTAGTTCCAAACATTAAGTTGGAAAAAACAGTTGGATTTAAAGGCTTTATTGACATTTAACGTATGAGGAGGATCTTGGATTGTTTGTGTCCATTGTTTCATCATTTTCTTTTTATCCTTCTATCTGGGATGAACATTGGTAGTGTGGATTCTTATGCCACAGGTGGTATAGCAGTCCCTATTCTTGCAAGGGTTTGGATATAATAATAGCTTATTTGTTTCTCCCTGCATCAGCACGACTAGGGCATCAACAGAGGCAGCGAATTTGACCTCTTCCTCTTTTAGCCTCCTAAGTATAGCGTCATAGATCTTGCTCCAGAAGAAACTAGAGAGTGCTTAGGACAGACCCTTGAGGACATCCTTTTGTGACGCTACGACGTTTTGTTTTGTGTTTTATCTTATGTTTTACATTAGTAACAAATAAAAACTAGCCAAAATGCATGTAGTATTAAAAATGAACGTTACCTGACAGAGAGAACTGTTTTTGATTTAAAAATGTACCATTGAATGACACAAAGTGCAATCGAGAAGGATCGATTTGGTTTTTGATGGTTAAATCGACAAAACTTGTGACTTTCGAGTTTCGTCGATTCTCGAATCTCGCTTATGTTTTTGTGGGTGTCAGTCGTCAGATAAGAAAATAATTAAGAGAAAATATTTTTATTTTGTCTTTTTACACTAAGCGATGGCACCTCCTCCGGTCGTGACGGGTGTGTCGCCGAAAGAAGGCCCACCAGGAACCAGGGTCACGATCAGAGGTGAATTCCTCGGTTCCAAGCCCAACGATATGATAAGTAAGTCGAAACTAATTTAAAAAACAAAATTATTTTGTTTAACCAGGTATAACTGGTTTATTTACAATATTATATTGTGTTATACTATCATATTATTATGTTTATATACAATATATTAGAACAGAAAATTTAATTTGTGAGGTGTTGAAATATGTGGCTGCGAATGTGTCCTTTCTGCGGATTGGAAATCACCAACCAAGATAATCGCTAGGTCTGGTCCTGGCAAGGGTAAAGGCAAAATCATCGTGACAACACAGTCTGGAGGTGTTGGAACCTGTACTGTCGAATTTAGAGGCTACCACGAACGGATCGGACCACTGAAAGAGAGTGCGGTCTGGGTGGAGGAAGCAACTCCGATAGGTGGTAGCGTCTGGGACAAAGGAGCTCCAGAAGATCCGCTGGGTCTGAGTGTTGAAACCAATGAGTAAGAAATTAAGAATAAATTGAAATATTTTGAAAATTGAAAGGTCTGTGAGGTCATGAACCTGTTGATCATCTCTGATCATCCTGGCTTCTCTTTTTCCCTGCTACAAATGAAATGCAAATATGTTAATTTCTTTGTGCTATTGCTTTTCCAAAGTGATGAAATCTTTATCTATTCTAAGACTGCTTCTTGTCTGAAAATCAGTCAGTATCTAACATAAGATCTGACTGGATTATCAAAATATAAGAATTATTCCAATTAAATTAATCCAAAATTAGTGGTCACAATTGTCCATATAAATTATTCTAATTAATTATTCTTTTTAGCTAAGGTTTTTGGTTGAGATGAAAAATTTAGTGTCACGAGCAGGATTTGAACCCATGACCTTTGGCTCAAAACGCTGCTGCTCTAACCACTTGAGCTATTGTGACTTCGATCTGCTCGGACACCAACTCCTCATCTCAACCTATAACCGTTCGAATTTTCCCTCTTTTTGCAATATTTTCAAATGTCATGTAATCAGGATTTGATTTTCAACAACTTGTGAAGTGGGAGCTGTTAGTGAACCCCCTCATCTCAACTTACAGCCGTTCTAATTTTTCCTCTTTTTGCCATATTTTCAAAGAGGAATTTGTTTCTGAGGGGATTTAAATTACTTTAAATTAAATCAAATAGTTAGAGTGGTGGCTTATTGAGCTGAAGGTTGTGCTTTAAATCCTGCTTGTGACACTTATTTTTCATCTTAACCAAAAACTTAGATAAAAGAATAATTAATTGAATAATTAATATGGTCAATTATGACCACTAAGCAATTATATGAAAAATCAAATGTGAGTTGGATGTGGATGGTGGAACTGGCATGCACATCCCTCAAAAATGACTAAAATGGGATAAAAACAGGGTTCACGGTTGCCCTGTGCATGGTGTTTATCGCGCCCTCTTATGCGGGGGGTTTGCCTGGGCTCTTCGCCCTCTCACATAATAGAAGATTAAGGTGATAACCCTAGTGCCTGGCAGCCTTTTAATTTATATATAAAAAAATTATGTGTTTAACATTCAGTAAAAAATTTATTTAGTGTTTCTATTGTCATCAATAACTTGTAGTCAGGAGTGCTAACACAACAACTCAGTGCTTATTAATCATACAATTTTTATTGCATACATACAACTTGTACAACCATGAAATACAGGGTGTCTGAAAAATAATCTCACACTCATTTTATGGAAATCAAGAATAGCGAGAACAAAATTGTAAATGGTAACTACCTTAATTTTTGGCTTACAGTTTGAATACATAAACAAATCTGTAATTTTTATACAGTTTGTTCCAAAATCATACCTAACTCTTTAATTTCAAATGGCACCACATATTTATCTCTTGAGTTTATGGAACTAGATTTGTTTATAAGGAAATTAAAATAAAAATCCAGAATATTGATTGAAAATTAACATTATAATCAATTAAATTATACTTGTTTAAGGTTTTACACTTGTAATGTCAAGATTATACTTCTTTTAACAAAAACTTAAAAAAAGTCTTATTCAAATATATTTTAACTGTGTAATTAACATACTATTATGTTTTACATTTATTACTTATTTCGTCCAAACAGCTGTTCAGACTTAGCACCACAACTTCTCAAACACTGGTTGTAACCCAAGAACAAGGCAACCCCTAAAACTTTTAGCTCTGTAAATTTTTAAGACACACCGAATTGTACCTTTCTTATAACCCAATACAATTGGTCTTTTTGTAAAAAATAATTTGAATTTTATAAAAAGGAGTAATTACAGTTCCATATCAATCATCTAAAGTCTTTGGATGGAATACGGATATTAATTTTGACGGGGGAGCCAATTGTTAAACGAAAATTGTCAAATCTGCAGAGGTTGAACATCAATGATGTTTTTCCTTCAAATGTTACTCTTGAACTTGTTAATTTTCTAAATATTTTTTTATTATTAAATCTTAGATCAATTAAGTGGTCCATTACTTGTAAATTGACCAAAAAGGCTATTCACATCGCTGTTCAAATGCATTTTGGTGGTTTTAATTTATTATTAAATTTATGAACATACTTGTTAAAAGTATTTTACTTTGCAAGTATGCATTAGGGGACCGTGGTAGCCGGGTGATAAACGTGAAAGACCATCGATCATAGACCCTGCAGTTGTGCATTTGATTTCCACTACCGTCCCATAAAATTTTTTGCCCCTCTTTCTATTTTAATTCTGAAAATATTAATGAACATGGAATCTGGTTAATAGTAAAAGCAAAATACCGTTAAAAAAAGTTGAAGATGAATATTGAAATTCGTTCTTGAGGTAATGAACCTGTTTGGTTATTTCCGATCATCCTTGACATAGGCAGAGATTTTTTTTGCTATCTTTGGATATCTGATATACAAAAACAGCAAGGGTAGGTAGAAGAAAAATTATTGGCAACGACTAATGCTATAAAAGTTTTCTTTGAGGCAAAAATAAAATGATAAATTTGATTTGAAGTTTGGCTTTTTTTCAACCACGTTGTTCTGCATATTTTACTCATGACATACCCAACTGTGAGGTAGGCAGACGAGGATGATCAGAAACAATGTAACTATATGTTTATCGCCTCACAGACTTCAACAATAAATCTCACATTTTAGTTTTATAATTTAAAATTTTTGTTTTAAGAACGAAAAAATTGCCAGAGGATGATCTAATTGAGTTATTTCCCGGCTGCAACGGTGATTTGTCATCAGAGCAGTTCTCGCCCGGTTGGTTTCTTTTGCAGTATCATCAGTCAACATCATTTGATGACCTTAGAGTGGGACTTGCATACTTAAAACGCAAAGTTGATGGCCATAAAGAAGGGCAGCTCTCATTTCTCAAAGTATGTTATTGTTCAGTTTGATTTTTGTGAGAAAAAAATTGGAATTATTATTTTCAGGGCAATGTTTCTTCAGTGATGGAACAGCTTGAAGTTCTTGAAGCCCTAAAAAATGCTTTTCAGAAAGACATAGATGAGTTTGGACTTGATAGGTCTTCCAAAATAATCGATGCAATCAACAGTAAGCTTGTGATAGTCGAGTGCCAATTGAGTTCATTTAATTGACTCAATTATTGCAGAAAGTCGTGAACAGGGAAAAATACTCTTCGACGGCGTGCTCAAAGGGAGAGAAAAAGCCGAAAGGACCAGATCTGCCCTTGGTGTTCTTCAAAGATTCAGGTTTCTGTTTACCCTACCTGCTGCAATTGACAGAAGCATGGAAAGGGGCGATTACGACGCTATAATAAGTGATTACTCAAGGGCCAACAACTTATTCGGAAAGACTGAAGTTAATGTACGTTTTTATTACATTAAATAGCTCTATTATTTTACACTACTGTAAATTTATTTTTCACTTTAGTTATTTAAAAGTGTTCTGGCAGAAGTCAAACTGAAAGTTAATGAAATAAAAGGAGTCCTCAAAGCAAAGCTTCATACAATGCCATCAACTTTAGAAAATCAAAAGAAGATTATAAGGTTTTTATTGTTTTATTTTTTCCTTAATAAATGTTCAACAAAATTGCATTTTTTCTTTTCAGAAATTTAGTCCAGTTAGAATATGAAGGAGATCCTGGCTGGGAAGCGATTAATGTCCATTTAAAATACATTACTGCACAACTGAATGAATGCTACCGTTTTCATATGGTCAACTTGGATAAATTCAATTCTCCCGGTAATTGCAAGAATCTTTTTGGTTTTTTGTTTTAAAATGAACTAATATTTTTTTCATATACTTATCAATAAAATTCATAATAAATTTTGCAGATTCAAAACAGAAAAGCAGCACCAAAAGAGACAAAGTACTTGAAAAACAGGTTTGAAGTTAAATATTTCATTTTTTATTAATCAGTATACTGAGTTGTTAGGAGTAAAATTTGGACTATCTAGGATTTACTTCTTTACTTTTAAATTACTGTTCAATAATACAAAATAGGCTCTCTTGATCGACAATTGTTCCTAAGTTGTTTTAACTTAACTTTGAAGAATTTATGTAATATTTAAGTTTTTCACTATCAGTTTTAATTTTTTCTTGATCATTTTTGTTTTAGTCTAGTGTCACAGAAAGGGTTGATTGTATTGAGGACCTTTGTGACATTGTATCACTTCTAGTGCCTGAACTGTGGTCTCTTGGTCAGTCTTATTTTAGTGGTGATCTTTATATAAAACCAGATCAGAGTAAACAAGCTGATTTTAAGGTAAAATTAATAATATAACTAAAATACAAAAATAAAAATAAAATTGTTATTGCTATTATAGAGAAACACTATAGGCTGTATCGGGGAAATGGCTAGGCTCATTCGAAGTACTATTGGCCAAGGTAAAAATTCGCTCTTGGGTTGGTTTCCGCATTGTCTGCGCCACTTGAGGCTTCTGGGAAACCATTTGAATCAAATACCGCATGACCCTCTCAACAGCCTTATCCACCATTTCAGGTATTTATTTACATTCAAATAGTTTGTATAAAGCAATAAATTTAACAAAATTTTTAAGGTTGGAATGCGTTAAGAGTGTGTTAATGAACACCGCTGATCAGATTAAAGAACTTAGCCAGAAAGAAGAATGGAAACTAATTCATGATCCTGTATACGGGCTAATAACTCAATTGGTAAAACAAACTGTACTCATTTTTATGTAATTTTTTCTAATTGGAAATCTGTTGCAGCCTGGCTTATTTGAAGGAGTAGTTAGTGGTTCAATCAACGTTCTCAAAGAATCAGCACTTAATAAAGAACCCAAGGAGTCCAAACTATTTGACAATTCGCACATAATTAAGGAAACAGAAGAACTTTTTCTTAACATTTTGAGTAATTATTTCGAGGTAACAGTTATCCTTTGTTTATTGGTGTAATTTAGTCATATTAATTAATATTAAGGAGAGCAAACTATTACCATAATCACTTTTAATAATCCATCATAATCAATCTAGAGGCCTGTTGCTCCATTCTTTGATGTTAATCATTGAATAAAACCTCTATTCAAATGTTTTTTAGTTTTTGTTTAAAAAAAATTCTGTGTAGTTAAAAAAAATTAAATTCATTACTTATTTAAAAATTTATTTAGTTTTGGGAATTTACACCCATCATCAGCATCTACATTTTTAAGACATAAGTATAAATCTTTAATTTTTTTTAAAATTTTCTCTTAAAAATGGTGAAAAATACAGAAGTATTGGGCATGACTGAAACACGATTCCATCCATTTGGAGAAGTTTTTAATATTATTTATCTTATTTTACACTTATATTTATTTATTTCTAGAAGACCAATAATCATTAATTGTTGTTGGTGATAAGCTAAGGCCAAAGTATACTTTCGGTATATATAACAGCACATTCTTTTCCCAAAAACAAAACATTCTAATTGTGTTATATTTTATTTCAGATATTTTTTCACATTTATTTATGTTTCAAATGTTTGAATTATTTTTATTTATTTTAGTGTATAGACAGCCTTTCTGCAAATGGCGAGGAGGAACAGTCAATGGCTGTTTCTCAGCTGGGAGCAACAACATACAGACAATCTCAAGCTTCCTTGGTAAAGAAATTAACAAAAAATATATAAAATGAGTTGACATTTTAGTTAGTTTTTTTATTTAGAGTTGGGAAGAAAGGCTCCTTTCTTGTATATGCAATGTAAAGTATTCAAGTATGGTGACTTTGCCTAAAGTCTGTGCTTTGGCTGCAACTGTCGGACTTCCTTCGCTAGACAATGTATTAAAGACAGCGTCACACTCACTCATACAACCTTTAATGCAACGGCTTGAGTACGCTTATGTGGAGGCCAAGTGTGATCCACTTGTTGGTACGATTGAACCTTCAATGTACATTGGCCATTTCGACTGGGACTCGGCTGACCTACAGGTGACCAGTGTGAGACCTTATGCAAATGAAATCATCGCCAATATAATAGCAGTTCATGCACAGGTATTTTGAGAGCATTAAGAAATTTCTAGGGACAAAAGTCAATTGTGTTTTTGATGTTTAGCTTGAGAGGTGCTGCAGTTGGCTAAAAGATTCAGTTCTCTGTCAGATTGTGGAAATGGTCTCTGAGGAGGTTTCACGCCTGATGTTGTGCGCAACTGGTATGTCTAGGGAAGGAGCTCAACAAGCGAGGCTCGATATTGCTGTGCTTCGCCACAATCTCAGTAAATGTACAACTGATAAGGCCGAGTAAGAATTTTCAGAGACTCAAAAGAAATAAAAAAAAATTCAATTGACATTTTTGCTAATTTTAGAAAGTTCTTCAATGAAGCACTCGAGGCAATACCAACTTTGACGCCAGAAGAGCAAAAGTAAGTCGCAATTCAAACAAACGTTAAAATTCGAGAATATTTTAAATAACTTTTATTGTTTTGTTTAAGATTTATAGATCAACTACATGAATCCTACAAAAAAAGAATGTATCTCCAGCTCTGTGCCTTTCCGCAAGGTTAACAAAGAATGTATATTAGAAATCAAAATGTATATATTAATTTTTACTATTATGTTAACAAGTATAAAATGTTTTCCATTTGTTACATGGTTATCATTAATTTATTGAATTTTCATATTATTTATCTCAGCCTTAAATTGTGATTGTAAAGAACAATAAATTTTTTTATTATTTGTATGTGTTTATTTGTTTCATTTATTTTATCCATGGCTGTCAAATAATATTATGTGGAAAAACAGTCCAAAATTTTTAATATGCTATAAAATTTATTTGCTTGGTTTAATAGGTTTCAAGTTTGTCAATTTCCATTATTATTTTTTCCAAACAAAAGCTATTTAAAATGGTATATAGCAGAACTATTTATATCACCCACTGTTTATTTTTTTAAAACAATATTAATTTAAAATGTATTTTTTTTTTATCCATCCAGTTCTTTATTCTTTATATAACCCAGCGTTGCCCAGGGAGATAATAAAAAGTGTTATTTCTCTTTTTGTAAATTCTGGCGCTCATTACTTGTTATATGTCCATTTTATAGTCTCTAAATTTGCCTGGCACTAATAAAAACAAAGTGTAAAAGTTTCATCGAAATCGATTCAGTAGTTTTTGTTTTTATTATTAACACACATTCTCCTGTATATCACTTTTATATATAGATAATGTTTAGGTAGTATAGGGATTTTAATAATTTAAGAGATATATAATTAAATAGTATAATAATTATAAGAACAGAGTTAATTTAGATGGGATGCAATCCAATCAAGATATTGGTTAACTCTGGTATATACGCCAGGTTTTCCCTTCGTACCACACCCGATGCCCCATGACACAACACCCAAGGATACCCATCGCCCATCCTCTCTTTGGGTGATTAGAGGTCCACCAGAATCACCCTGGAATTACATATATGTTACTCTTTTTACTATTTCTTACTTATAAAGTACAAAACATACCTGACATGAGTCCTTGCCTCCTTCATAACCGCCCACACACATCATAGTATCAAAGACTGTTTGAGAAAAACTCGAGGAGCACTGTTCCTGGTCCCAAATTGGCACTGCTACCGCCATAAGAAGATCATTCATAATTCCACCATATTCAGTAGAACCCCATCCTTTAAAAATTAATAATCCGTTAATATTTTATACTTATTTATAATTAAAATATACTGAAATACCTGCAACTATAGTGGTTTGGTTTACTTTGTAGTTAGTATCATTAGGCATTGGTAAACAAATCGGGTGGACATATTCGTCATAACTGGCTTTTTCTTTTAGTGTAATAAGCGCAATGTCATTTTCATACGTTGACCCATCAAATTCTTCATGGCTTTGTATTGATTCTACTGAAACATCGACTGTTTTGCTGTCATTCACTCTGTTGAAGTCATATTCTCCAAGGCGGATGAGTATCTTTTCAGGTCGTACACTGGCAAAAACAAAAATTATAAATCCAAAATTTGTTTCAAAGGCTGAATTTTAGGTGATATTTCAGTACTTGGGCACGCAGTGGGCTGCAGTTATGATATGCCTTTGACTTATAAGAACTCCACCACAGTAATGATATAGATCATGGGTCATCACTGCTATAATCCAGGGATAGTCTCGTATGTTTGCAAGGTGTTTTTTCATTTCTTTTGGTAGCGATTTGCTGCTGAACCCACAATCTGAAGGGGGAAAATGAGTTCTTAAACTTGTTAAATAAACAGTAACTTTTGGAATGTGAGGTCTGCTATGTGAAGCTAAATTGTCTCAGATTATGATAATCTGATAAATTAATAAATCTAATGAAATAGGCAGATGACCAATTTAGTTAATAATTGTCACTGTTATTATTTTATTAACAAAAGGTGCATAAAAAAAGATAATTGGTTATTAGCAAGGATTGGTGGATTAAAAAAAATTATTTGGTAAATAGTATATTTGAAAGTTGAAATAGGATAATTATTGGAAAAAATTAATTATAATTAAGTTAAATTTATAATTATTGTATCTTCTATTAAACAAATTCTGTTATGTTCTGATATCTGGAGGTTGCCAAAACAGTTTGGTTCTCTCTGATCATCTTGGTCTGCCAAAATATCACCTTAAGAGTGGAACTTAGGTAGGTAAAGTAAGGTATATAAGACGCATTTTGGCATTTCTTCATCTTCATGTAAACGAATTTTCGTATATAAAGACTAGGAAAATCGGAAACCACCAGATTACTTATATATGTGTATTAATGATTACTGATTTATATAAGCTGAAATCTACACACATACATGTATACACACACGTGTATACCGAGTTGAGCCTATCACTTCTCGCAGTCCACTGGCTTTTGCAATTTACGATACATTACCGGCAGGCCTTGAGAATCACCCTAGGTGTTGGTAGACTAGGGCCAGATGACAGCCTTATTTGTCTGAGGTTGGCCTCCAGAGGTTTTCAACAGCTAGGTCATTTCAGCCCCCAATGTAATCAGTACTCAGATCCAAATTCATTCGCCCTCTCACTCACTCTTAAATGAATTTTTACTTATTTACATACCATTCACTCAGTTAGGGACGATATATGTTCCCTTTACATCTATTATATAACTAACCTAATTGAGGGTCGATGGGATACTTAATCTCACACTGTACATTCACGCCAATAAATACATTCACTATCAACACCCTCTAGGGAGACAAAACTATCATTACTATATACAACAAAATCACCGTTTTCTCCAAGAATTGGAAGAGGGGACCCAGATACTCCTGTGCTGGGATCAAGCGCAATTTTCATATTGGTGGCATACCTACATGCTCTCTATATGGGACAAGGGATTGCACCCTTCACTTAGGTGGGACACATCAGGCACCGTTCTATGTAAAGGTAAGAGTTTCTACTTCAAAAGTAAGTGTTCTAGTGTCAACCTTGAATGGTCTGTACTTAATTGGGAGAAGATTACCCTTCTTCTATGAGTCAGCTCCTCTGAGAGCCATCTATCGACAGTGCTCTTGATATGCGAGAGCTTCTCTATTGATCCGGCCCACTGACATTTTCTTTTAATCATGTATTTTATTTCATTTTTTGGCAGGAGGCTGGATTGTGGTAGTTATCCAGAGGTTAGGTCATCCCGGCCTTAGCCACTCATCCATCTTTTTGTACCCTCCAGACCTACGTGTCCAGGTACCTTATAGTATGTATATAAATGACTTATTTCTGTTTATTGTAGCTATAGAGGTTGTTAAAAATGTCTTTTCACTGATGCCCATTCTCATGGTATTATGTATTGGGTTGTCCGGAAAATAATGCAGGATTTTGGTATTAAACAAAAAAAAAGAAACTAGTTACTTTAAAGCAATGTTCTTTAATCAAAATAATTTCCCATACTCTCAATACATTTCTCCCAACGTGTTGGTAACTTATTAATTCCGTCTGAGTAGAATTCAGAATTTTTAGAATTGATAAAGTCAATAAATGCATTTTCCAGTTCCGTTTGATTTTTGAATATTATGTGTTCTAAGTAGTGGTCCAGGTGTCTAAAAAAATGGTAGTCAGTAGGCGAGAGGTCCGGAGAGTAGGGTGGGTGAGGCAAAGTTTCATAGCCAAGCTCCAATAATTTTTGTGACGTTACACGTGACACATGTGGTCGAGCGTTGTCATGCAACAAAATGGGCCCTTTCCGATTGACCAAAGAGGGCTTCATTACTGCCAATTTCTGATGCATGGTATTAATTTGGTTACAGTATGATTCAGCATTGATGGTTTCGCCAGGATTTAAGAAGCTGTAGTGTATTAAACCAAATGAAGCCCACCATACCGTAACCATTACCTTTTTTTGATGAGTTGGGGGCTTTGGAAAATGTATTGGAGCTTCTCCTTTGTCGAGCCACTGTCCAGAACGTCTAGTGTTATCGTAGAGAATCCACTTTTCGTCACATGTAACAATTCTGGCCAGAAATGGGTCATTTTTGTTTCGACAAAGAAGTGATGCACAAACATCAAAGCGCTGATTTTTTTGGCGATCGTTTAATGAGTGTGGAAATCGCCTTGAGGTGGTCAGCGACGGACGTTTTACTGACTTTGAGTTGCCCTGCAAGTTCTCGAACAGTTGTTTTGGGGTTTTCTTCCACCACTGATCGCAGAACATCATCATTAAGAGAGGAAGGCCTTCCACGACCTTCTTCATCTTCAAGGCTGAAATCTCCCTCCCGAAATTTTTTAAACCACCTTTGCACAGTGCACTCATTAACACAACCCTCGCCCCAGACTTGGTTAATGTTTCTAGCCGTTTGGGCTCCGCTTCGGCCGAGTTTAAACTCGTAAAAGAAAATCGTACGAAATTCTCGCTTTGACATTATAAGGATGACTGAATTATTTCCAAGTAGCGGAATGCTACAGAGGTAAACAAACAATATCATTTGGAAGAGGATTAATAAGTGTTGACATTCATACAAATGAGTAATCCTGTAAACGTAAACAGAATATTTTATATAGATTTTTTTTAATGAAAACTTAAAATCCTGCATTATTTTCCGGACAACCCAATACTATAATTAGACAGATTAGATTGATTTAGAATGATCATGCTATGAACAAATCTTCAACACATCACAGCTCACGTAAGGGTTCATGTACAAAAAATGCATGTATAAACACAATTGTTATACATTACACAAATTACTTACTTGAGGTATCACCTAGTTTTGATAAATCTAAATTCCTTGATGCTTCTTTAGTTTCTTCAACTATGTTGATGGAATTGGATGTTTGCCTTTTTGGCCTAGTGCGACCAATTTCTGGGCAGCATACACCAATTTCCCTTAAAAAGGTAACAAAAACAATACGAAAAAACATTCTATCTACAATTATAAGAAAATTTTGATGTTTTCTCACCCGTTTGATCTTTGACAGTATGTACCGTTCTTCTTGTTCTGATTAATTTGACCCGTTTTACACTCCTTAATTCCAACGCAAGATATTTTCTCATTGGAGGTCATGTTGCATTTTTTTGCCAGGCCCTTAATAATATAATTAAATGTTTTAGATTTACTTTAGTAAAGCTGGATTGTTTGTTTCTATTTAAGTAGGTATTTTAAAACCTGAAATTGTTTCTTTTTGTGGTCTGTTTTTGTGTTTTAGGAAAATTTGCTCTAGAAAACATTGTAATAATAATAATTATTATAAAAGAAAAACCGGTTGGGCTGTACACTCACATTTGATGGCAACAGCAAATCTTGAAACTCTTAAATAAAACAGAAATATTTAATTATATTAAATACAAGAAATAAACAAGCAATTTTAGTGAGTTTATATTGTACAAATATAATTATCGTAAAAAATATATATTTCTTTGAAAGGAATTATATTACTATTAATATACCTGGTTTGTGTTCAACACTGTGCGCCTTGTCTTCTCTCACAGTCAAAAGATCATCTAAGGGACCCTTGTGCACACTTTCTTCATAATCTATATATAATAAAAAATATGAAGCATAAAAATTATAAATATTAAATAACAAATGAAATTATATTTAATAGCCTAGAACTCGGATACAAATGTATTTATTTTTTGTAATAGGGGGAGAGGCAAAACCAACAAGGGGAATATTTTTAACCAAAAACTGTTTTTACTGGAGTTTTATGAGCAGGGGCAAAAACACTCAGTGGGTTGGGACATGAAGCAGTTGTTGTGGACATTTCTTAAGACTTTCACAGGCTTCGATAGGATGTGCATGTGTGAGCGACCATTCACACCCTTCATGCCTGAGGGTCCCACTTCACAGGGATATTGCTGGCCTATCCCTTGGTCTACAATATTTTAAACATTTGGTTTTTATAGGTTGAAGTGTTAGACAAGAAACACACTGGTGACACATAGAATGTGCATCTGGGGAGGGGGTTCATGGACCATTAAATGACCCTTGAAAAATCTTCAAAAACGCCAGTCTATATATATATATATATATTCAAGCGTTGTGGGTTACTGTGACTAGCAAGTGAAAGAATAATATTTGGTTTTGGTGGACGCTATAGTGGACTCAATCAGAATAGCTTCTTTATGCACAAGAGGAGTAGAAAGCTGTATTTTGGTAAATTATCTAGTAGATTATATTAGGAAGTAAGTAGCTAAACATATATAAGGAAGAATAGACAATTAAAATAAATTGCTAGTTCAATAGTTTGTGACTATAATTTAAGGGAAGCTTTCTGCAGATGGGACTTGACCAGAAGTCAAGGCCTTGACCAGAAGGCTCCAGTTGCTATTGGGAGTAAGTGTTTGGATGATATTGAGTTAATTTATTTTCTTTCCTCTGGTGGAGCTGTAAGCTAATCATACTAAACTCTTAGATGCATGTCTCTTATGGTCAGCTCCCCATCATAATGAACTGACAGTTTTAAGTATAAATTTTTAACACTCACGTACCCAAAATGTTATGCAGTTAGAAGGCTATTTGCCATAAAAATTGTACAAAGCTAATAATAAATTAACAAACAAAACTTACCTTCTTTTGCAGCAATTTCCCAATATTTAGTGTCTTGAGGTGCCAAATTAATCAATTTCGGTGATAATTTGCTATAAACAGGATTCCTCGCTTGGTATTGTTTCACTCCATCTTCTGAAAAGAAACAATAAGTATACATTTCACCTTAGCAAATTTATTTCACAAGTTCAATCTTTTTGGACATTTTCTTCAAGAAATTATTATTTTAAGTATTATTTTGGGGCAGATAATTTTTCGTTATTTTTTCTACTACTGTATATGAATTTTGTAGTAGAAAGAAGAGTAATCACAAATGAAAACACTTTATGCAATCTTAATTGCAGAGTGAATATTAACCTCTAATACATTAATTTTATTGCAATCTACTATCTCTATATTAACCATATTATTGTATAAAATATAACAAGATTGGTGGTACAGCAGTAACTTAGCATTAACTCTTTTGGGAGAATGTATTTATATGCATGAATGTCAACAGAATATCAATTACCCCATTGACCTTCATTTAGACTATTGAGTGTATGTTTGTACGTATAAAGGGGGATGGAGGAATATTAAATATGGCAACACCATACTTGAGGGAATGATATGCAAATGAGACATAATATATTTAAGAATGACTGTATTTAGTTATAAATATATGCGTTAGGGGCTGATATGACCTTGTAGTCGATAGCTAAACTTGAACAGTGGTACAGATAACATAGAGGTCACCCCAGACACCAAAACACTCGAATGGCTGATTCTCACTACTTGCTGCTAGAAGTCTTTTTTTTGCCCATCCACCGCCTTACCTTAAGGAGACCATATACCAGCAGACCACTCCAATTAACTAAAATTTTCCTTCTAAAGCCTTCTTAAGATCTTACTCATGAGACGACGTACGTATGGTATGCACACATGGTGTATACATGTGCATAATCGAATCTATATAAATCAATCAATAGGTGAGATTTCTCGACATATACAGATATGCGTTTTAATATTATAACACCATTAGCACCTGATTAAATATTAGTGCTGCCTGAAAATAGATAATAATGACCCATAAAAATGATGGTGATCTTGTTGGTTTGTGAGTGGATGAATTCATATTGAACTGATCGACATTTTACAGGCCATATTTTCTCACATTTTGGCTTTATCAGTGAGGATCCCGGTTTAATGTGTTCTCCATAATAAATATATAATTTTAAGTTAAGGCGTCATATCAATTAGTGTGAAAAGAGACATTTACTAATGTAATTAATGTAAATAAAAATCAAAACCGTGTTCTCTTCTGAATCAAAAAGATATTTTATTTTATTAAATGAAAAGGCTTTTGATTCGGCACTTGGTAATTGGAAATATAATTGGCAATGGCATGAAGGAAGGTTGTTTAAATATTCAACGAGGGGAATTTGTTCATTGTGCTTGAACAGTTGAGAAATTAAACGGAACAATGCCTAGGTTGAGGCTAAAGACGGCGAGGTAGGAAGTGGCTCCTTTTTCAGGATCGACATCCTTGGGAATAACTTCTTTTCTCTTTCAGCACCCCGTGTTGCGACATATCACGCCAAATGAAACCAAAGGTTAGCAGCTCGGGTTTATTTCTTGCTTTGCTTAGAGCTTATTCCGGTCGGTAATTATTTGGAAACGTAATTGAGGCTATTAAGTTCGAAATGTAGTAAAAGATCGTTATTCTCGAACCAAGGCCGAGCCAATTATGCGGATAGTAATCTCTGTTCCAAGTCGAATTTTCAACCATAAAAGAGGATTTATTTAATTTCCTCTTCGCTCACATTCGCTTATACGAGAGGACT
The DNA here is from genome assembly GCF_000648675.2 of Cimex lectularius. Taxonomy (NCBI): domain Eukaryota; kingdom Metazoa; phylum Arthropoda; class Insecta; order Hemiptera; family Cimicidae; genus Cimex; species Cimex lectularius. The sequence continues at coordinate 3,461,698 of NW_019392993.1, forward strand.
AACAAGGATGGGTGGAATTGAAATAAGTACGCAATTTAATTTAATTTCTCGTATTATACAGACTTTTCAAATTTGTGGTGACTCTACAGGCTCTTTTAGATGGCCCGGCTGAATTTCTCTTTAACCAATGACGCTATAAAAGCAAAAAAAAGGGTTTAATATTTTTAGTCTATTTCAAATTTTTACCTTTTGTTGGAGAAAAATTATACAGGATACCTCCGGCCCAGTTCAACTTCAAAATTTCAAACACGACCCTATACATCCTGACACATTTTAAAGGATTTTTACGCTGAAAACAATGGTGAAATCGGATTTTAAATTGGTCAAAAAATGATAAAGTTATGGCAAAAAGTTAAAAAAAAAAAAAAAAAACCCAGTCATTAGGTTTGCTATTTATTAATCACATTTCATGTTTGAACTGCCTTCCTTGAGTAAAGATGCAAAGGTTTGCTCTTTTTAACCACTCTTCACCGGTGGTTGGTGGAGATGGAGAGTCGGGGAGATGGATTGCCAAGCATTTTCTATCCTTTGCCGCAGTTCTACAGCTAAGGTTGCAGGGTTATTGGCAGGCGTAGACACTGTTTTTTAAATGGCCCCACAGAAAATAGTCAAGTGGAGTTAAATCCGGTGACCGAGGAGGCCAACTGATCTGGGCCATGAGGTCCTATCCACCTATCCCGTAAGTGACGGTACAAATAACATTTCACCTGCGAAGAATTATGTGCAGGCATCAAGCTGGAGAATTATCCTTTCTCGTTGTTGCAGAGGAACATCACCTAATAGTGTTGGTAAAACCTCTCACAAGAATTTGAGGAACTGAGCACTATTTAAATTATTTTCGAAGAAATAAGGCCCAATTAATTTATTTCCGAGAGGTACACATCAAACGTTGATACAGCCCCCTGATGATGATAAGAATACGAAATTCGCGGATTTTTTCTTTGCCCAGGTTCAAAAATTCCAACTGTTGAGTATGCCATTAGAGGTGAACTTGGATATCATCAGTCCATAGGATGTATAGAAGAACGTTTTCTTCATTCTCCCCGATCGACAGTTGTGCAAGGAACGTTAGACGCCTGTCATAATCCGAGTCCCGAAGTACCTGGGCAAGATGAGAGCGATACGGCTTAAAATTGAAAGTTCGGAGTACATCTCTAAGTTCATTTTTTGAAAAACCTAAAACCCTTTCAAATTTTGGATAGAGGGACTGGGATTTTCGCGAACATGCAGTAAAAGATTCAGCCCCTCGTCGAAATTACGCTGCTGGTTTCTTGGTGATGGAACAGCAACTGATCCGTAACTCCTCATATTGTTACTAACACGAATAAACTTTTTGTGGTTTACTCTGGGGCGATCAGACAATTTCTCGGAGTGCAACTCGACTGCCCTACGCACCACTGTCAATAAAGTAGTCGTACATATCAGCTATGCTTCTTTTAAGACATTTCTTTTTCCGGGTTTTGTTCATGTCACCGATACTCAGTCTTCGCAAAACCAAATAGGTAACTCGGATAGATAGATAAACTAATGTTGATCGGAAAAATGTGCTCTTCGGTTCGTGTTTTTTTTTGAGTTTGACAAACAATGCCAACGTCTACCCGTAAACTTCCTGATATATTAGATTATTTTATAACATCCGGAATCTCTTCAACCCATCTGGATATTTCAAATTTATTTGATTTTTCTTCTGATCATAGCCCAGTTCAATTAATTCTAAATTCTGCCCCTTCCATTGTACCAAAACATCCTTGCCTAATAACTGGACCTACAGATTGGAAAAATTTCCAATCAATAATAAACAAAAATGTTAACCTACACACATCTCTAAAAACTGCAGAAGAAATTGACAAAGCTATAGACGATTTTACAAAATTAATACAGCATGCAGCATGGGTGTCAACCTCCATACCACCACCTAGAAATAATCAACAGTTATTATTACCTCCACACATTCGGCTACTACTAACTGAAAAGCGAAGGGCCAGGGCAATCTGGCAGCGTAACAGATATCCGAGTGATCATCGACGGATGAACCAACTCGCGAGAAAGATGAAACAAGAACTGGCCAAACATAAGGCTGAAATGTACAAACAATATACTACTTCGCTTTCCAAAACAGACAAGTCTTTGTGGTACCCGTAAGATCCTGCGATATAAGGACCACACGCCTCCTACACGTAGTAACAACGCTTGGGCAAAATCCAATTCCGAAATTGCTAAATTGTTAGAAATGATAAATGATGGAGTGAGTGTGGTGTTCAATACTTTTTAAAAGGATAGTTCCTACTCACAGTAAGTTGTTTTGCAACGATCCGGATTTCGAGCCTTTTAGCTCATCATCAGGTTGAAGGACTTCCACAATCCGGATCTTTGCAAAACAACTTACTGTGAGTAGGAACTATCCTTTGAAAAAGTATTGCTAAATTGTTTTCAGAGTATATTTCCACAATTTTTACTGCACACCATGACATACTTGATCATGACCATCAGCTTAACATTGAATGTCCCCTTGCAACTCTCTTATCCTCCTAAAGCATTTACTCCATCAGACATACGACGCACTATTAAACAACTACCTTTACGAAAAGCTCAGGTTATGATCTAATTACAAAACAAATATTCAAAAATTTGCCCCACAGAAGCTTACTATACTTAACATACCTATACAACGCTGTACTCAGGACCACATATTTTCCATTGCAATGGAAGTTCTTTATAATTAAAATGATTCATAAGCCAAATAAACTTCTGATCTTCCAAATTCCTATCGACCCATTAGTCTCCTTTCTATCCTTGCCAAAATACTAGAAAAACTACTTCTCCGACGATTACTGCCAATAATTGAAAATTCTAATATTATTCCAGATCATCAGTTTGGGTTCCGCACATTTCACTCGACAACTCAACAATTACATCGTGTTGCTGACAATATAGCCTCTTCCCTCGAAGGATGTCTTTCTTGATTTAGAACAGGCCTTCGATCGAGTCTGGCACTCGGGCTTGCTTTGGAAACTGAGGAACATCCTCCCTCATACGTACTATCTTATACTGAGATCTTATCTGACGGATCGATTTTGTCGAGTCCGTCAGGGAACTGAATTCTCACCTTATATACGCATGAGTGCGGGTGTTCCTCAGGGAAGAATACTTAGCCCTTTTCTATTTTCCATATACACTGCAGATATTCCTACACACGTTAACATTTCGACACACACATTCGCTGATGATACAGCGATTCTTACACGCAATTCGGACCCCTCAATTAACACTCAACACTTACAACAACACCTGAATGAATTAACAATATGGTTCTCAAAGTGGAGAATAAAGGTAAACCTAACAAAAAGCACACAAATCAATTTTACCTTACGTAAAAATGTCTGTCCTGCGGTGAGTATAAATGGAATGCCATTGCCTACCACTGACCTTGTGCGTTATCTTGGACTTTTCATGGATAAACGACTGACTTGGAATCCCCAAACAAGACTGAAAAGACAGCAAACAAACCGACGTTATAAATTGTTAAAAAGACTACTCGACTCACGATCAAAATTAGACCTTGAAAATAAACTTTTAATTTACAAGACAATGATTAGACCTCTCTGGGCGTACGATTGTAAAGTGTGGGGCTCAACCAAGGATTCCAATTCCCAGCGTCTCCAATCAATCCAATCTAAAATTCTCCGTCAAATTATAAATGCTCCTGTTTACGTTTCAAATTACACTATCCATAAAGACCTACACATCCCGTTTGTACATGAACTCATCAAAACCCGATATAAAAATTAGACCAAAATATAAAAAAATTCATCAATCACTGAACACACACAATCTATTCGTACGAAATTTATCACTTCCAACCCTACCTGAAAATCCTCCAAGACGATTGAAGCGAAAGTGGCCCCGAGACCTTCTCATTGTGTGAAGACTATACAAGATATCAGTGAGAAGAAGTGTTACCACTGGGCAACTTCTCCTACAAGAGGCCTCAAATGATAATTCAACATATATAAACATATTTACTTAATACATCACTTGTAGTTGTAAATACCAAATAAATGTAATAAAAAAAAAACTTTAGTGAATAAGCAAATTATTGGAATTAACGACGAAACAAAGAAAATGCGTTTTTTCAAACTTTTTGCCATGACTATGTCATTTTTTGACCAATTTAAAATCCGATTTCACCATTGTTTTCAGCGAAAAAATCCCTTTAAAATGATGTGCCAGAAGGTATAGGGGCGTATACGAAATTTTGAAGTTGAACTGGGCCTAATTTTTTTCTCCAAAAAATGATAAAAATTTGGAACTATACTAAAAAATATTAAACACGTATTTTTTGTTTTTTTGAAAGCGTCATTAGTTCAAGAAAAATTCAGCCGGACCATCTAAAAAGGACACCCTGTTCACCAGTTTTTCAACAAAACCGATACCCAGAGGAAAACCACCAAGCTACAGCACAATTCAAGACATAATTGTTAAATCTCTCTTTCTACTTGTTAATTAGAGTTAAGGTGTGTTCATAATTATATTGTAAAAACGCTGTAAACATGGGAATATGTGTTCATATATAATAGAATTCACATCACTCATCGGCCCTTTACAGGACCAAATCCCTGTTAACCAGCTCCTCAAGGGCCCCATTCCCTATGAAGCGCCCTTTCTCGCTAGCCTGAAAGAGTCTTGTGCCGTCGAACTCACGGTAACAGGCTCCCGGAAGGGCGAAGAGATTGGGACCTTCTTGCTAAAGCCTTAGCGTCCTTTTCAGGGCTAACACCGCAGTATCAACATAGAGCTGCCTAATAAAATTAAATTCACCGTTTTGAAAATAAATTTCACTTTTTTACAAATTCAATTCACCCTTTCGAGAATGTAATTTTCTTTTTCAAAGCAAGTTCACCATTTTGCGAATTAAATTAACCTTCACTTAGCAAATAAATCTGTGCGTTTTCTAGGAAACGACTGCCGATCTTTTTGAGCTTGTTGTTTTGTTATACCAGTTGTACAGAAAGTTATATTTTTTGACAAATTTTGTATAAAAAAACTTAATTGGAATGGCCATGTTGGAAAAATCGCAAACTCAATACTCTACAATGCATTTCTCACTTGACCAGCGAGACCATCAGTCTTTTCTTTTACCGTCCAACTATCAGCGCAAATCTGGACTTTGGAGGACAGTATTACACAACAGCCAGGCTGGAAAAACATTTTACATCCTTTTACTAAATAAATTCAGTTTTGCAAATGAAATTCACCAAATTTTGCAAATCAACTTCACCCTTTTCCTAATTAAATTCACCCTTTTGCTAATTAAATTCACATTTTTGCAAATCAAGTTCACCCTTTTGCTAATTAAATTCACCTTTTTGCAAATCAACTTCACCCTTTTGCTAAATAAATTCACATTTTTGAAAATCAACTTCACCCTTTTCCTAATTAAATTCACCCTTTTGCTAATTAAATTCACCCTTTTGCAAATCAAGTTCACCCTTTTGCTAATTAAATTCACCCTTTTGCTAATTAAATTCACCCTTTTGCAAATCAACTTCACCCTTTTGCTAAATAAATTCACATTTTTGAAAATCAACTTCACCCTTTTGCTAATTAAATTCACCTTTTTACAAATCTATTCGACCCTTTTGCTAAATAAACTTTCTTCACGAGGGAAATAAACAATTAATTTGCGGATAAAATGATTTTCCACTTTTATTTCTCTAGCAGGGTACAAAGTTACAAAGTTGTTAGGTTTTGAAATAGTAGTAAAATGATGATATAGAAAAGCAATGTTTCACTCATACAATCTTAATTAATTAAAGATTATATTAATGATTATTATAATATATCGTTTGATTTTAAGAATTTTGCTGTTTACTTTAAGCTTGTAAGACTTCCTTGATCTAACATCCTCTTTACATTTCGACTAGTAATATCAAAAATTCAGGTTTTTACTTTTTGCGTTGATCAAATTTTATGCTTCTACAACTCTTAATTGCCCGAAACGGACGATATTTTGTTGATCTATGTCTGGCAAATGAGGTTTGCGAAAAATATGTTCCAAAACAGGTGAACATTTTTGTCATCAAACTATGATTTTTTAATGGCCAAGTATGCGACTGTAGCAAGTTTCAGCCATATTTCAGACAATTTCGTTATGCCGTCCTCCCAAAAGTTTCTTGGCTATCGATCGAACGATACTTGTAATGTATTTTTAACTTTTTCCATTGACCCACAGGTCGTTGAATTTAAATGATTTTATAATGCAGGATCAGATGAAAAAGCCGTTCAGGGCGAAGGTAGCAATATTGAAATTCCGTTTCGTCCTTATAAAATGAATTAAAAGTTTCAAGGATTGAACAGTTCAAGGATTCAAGGATCAATGCCACCAAATTCAATTCAAACACATAGGATGTGGTTATGAAAGCTCATCCGGCTTTCCCTATGCGCGCAGTCGAACATTATTGTTTAAACATTAATTAATAATCGTAAAGAAAGCTCGCCAAGCGCCTATGAACGTTTACTGTGTACAGGATACAATACAATAGTTATTCAACTCTCTTGGAACGTCCAACAAACTCTAAAACTGTAATTTAATATTGGTAATATTATTATCTTAATAATTTCACCTAAGTTGCTTACAATTCCTTTTAAAAAATAGGTTAAATCTCATTTGACTGTTTGTTTAGGTGTTTGTTGTTTGTTCGTTCCAGATGTTGTCAGCATACTGGTGAGTATATTAACTTTTATATTGGCTGTAATATTATCCTAATTATTATTACGTTATTGGTAATGTTTGTTAGAGTGTGTTTCCATTGGTACAACACTAACAACATGTGTTAGTGTGTGAGTGCTGTTGTTTCTGGGTGTAGGTAGGATTTTCTTTCGCTTCTTGCAGTGTTTATTGTACAGCGACTCACGTGAAAAGTGAGATAAAAGTGGGATATCTTGAAAGAAAGAACAAAAACAAGAGAAAGTTAGGGAATGAGAGAGGTAAATGAAAAATGGAAGGGTGAGAGGGTGAGGGAGGGAGTGAGTGGGGGAGAAAGGGAAAGAGAGAGAGAGAGAGAGAGAGAGAGAGAGAGAGAGAGAGAGTGAGTGAGTGAGTGAGTGAGTGAGTGAGGTTGTATGATTGATTGATTAAACGTTGTATTTAATGATACAATGTTAGGTCTCGTGGACCTTTCTTCTCTTCCACTTAACGTGAGTTTTACATTTTACATTATGCATTCAACTTATACAGATAAAATAGAGAGAAGCGAAAGAGAAAAAGAAAGAAAGAGAGAGAGAGAGTGAGTGAGAGAGTGAGAGAGAGAGTGTGAGAGTGAGAGAGAGAGAGAGGGAGTGAGTGAAAGGAGAGAGAGAGAATGAGTGAGAGAATGTTGTTTTTGTGTTTATTTGGTTGATAGTTTTTGGTTAGTTTTTGATTCTGTGCTCGTGGGCGTTCTTAACATTTGTGTTGGTTTATTTATGTTATATTGTTTTTTCTTTATTTGTGGAACAGTTCCGACGGGTACCTAATAATAATATAGCAAATAAAAAATATCAAATCCAAATACTTTCAAACAGCCTGAACGTAAGTGAAAATAATAAATATCGTTTTTTAAAATGTTGTATAGAAAGCTATAAAAAATTACGTGGTATTATACTATAATAAATCCTTGATGAAAAATGTAGCATTGTTTAGTCAATGCACGTAATGCATTGCGTGTTTACATACTAGTGGTCTAGTATATTTCACTTCCATCTTCAATTTCTACATTATATTAATTTAATTACATTGTAATTAAAATAATGTAAAATATATTTAATTAATAGAAAAATATAATTATTTTGATCCCTTTTCCTATTAATTTAAAAAAATTGTCTATTTAAATGAGAAAGTAAATTTAAAAAATAATATATCAATAAAACTTGCCAGTGATGGTTAATGCCAGTCCTTGGTGTATTTTAGCGGCAAACAAAATTAAACAAACACAAAGAAGTAGTCGAGGTGATTTTTGCCCCATGGCGGTGGTTGATGGGACGATACGATGGGAACTGAAGCGAAGAATGAGGCTGCCGGTTGGGAAAATTTATATTCTCCAGATAGCGCCGCAAGAGCTTAACAAATCGTTGTCTTTCACGTTCAAGGACTCACTTTGATGATGGACATCATACCTAAATGATTAAACGTGATGACCGGAGATTTAGAAAACAATAAACAACCATTCTGGGAATAAAAATTGTCGAGTCCTTGACTTATCTGTTGGATTTTTTTCTGTTCCGACAATTCACATCGTTCCGCCCATTGAATTATGTACATATACATGTTAAACAGATCAAAATCCTTTATCCTTATAACGACCTCTAAGGATAAAAGTTTCATTTTTGAACATTTGTGAGTCTATCCTAGCCTTCTTCTTTAAAGTAAAAACCATTATTATACCTCATTTGATCGTAGATAAACTAATTCTGCAACAATTAGCAAATATATTTACAAACGGTTAAACGAGGGTTTGTATATGGCAATTGCCAAACTCCGATTGGTTTTGGCAATCAAATATTTTGTACATCAACGTGAACATACAAACAGAATTATTTATTTAAATACAATGTCACACATACACATACACACTCTCTGTCTCTCACCCTCTTCCTTTTTCTATATCTGTCATTTACCGTTCTCTGTCACCAACTGTTCACCTGTTCTTGCTCTGTCTTTCAAGATATTTATAGCTCGTTTTTTGTATGTATCTCGTTCCTATCTCTCATTCATTCTCTCTTGTCTCTCCCTCATTTCTCTCTCTCCTCTCTCTCTCTTTAACACACTCACTCTCTCTCTTTCTCTTTTTTCTCTCTCTCTCGCTCTCTCTTTCTTTTTCTCTATCACACATTCCCATTCACTCTCTTCTTTTTCTTATCTCTCACTCATTTTCTCTTTTCTTTCTTACAACTCCCTAATCCTCTTTTCTCTTCCACTTTTCCTATCTATTCCTCTACTCTCTCACTACTTCTCTTTCGTATCTCTCATATATTCTCTATTTCTCTCTCTCTCTCTCTCTCTCCCTTATATTTTATCTTTCTCACTCTCTCTCTTCTCTTCCGTTTCTCTCTTTCATTCTTTTTCTCTCACTCTCTAATTCTCTCTCTCTTTCACACAGCGACCGTCTCTCTCTCTCTTTCTATATCACACTCACTCACTCTCTTCTTTTTCCCATCTCTCTCTCTCTCTCTTCCTCTCGATTTGGCGACCCATTCCAAAAGAGTTTAGATTAGAACAGTATAACTAAACAGATTTAATTGTAAAATCAGTAATTCTCTGTTTGAAAGCATTATTATTAACACAAATTGATTTGAATTCGATACGTCAATATTTTTTATGAAGAGAACTCATAAATTTTGTAGATTAGAAATAGTTAACAAAAAAATTCACATGTCAAAGGTTAAGCAAGATACAGCGTTTTGATCGAGGCTAGTTGTTAATATGGCTGTTAAAAATAATAGTGTCATAAATGAACAATGTAACGAAAAATTAAATATAGAATCTTCTATCAAATAAAAAATACATTTTTATATTACACGTTAATATAATTATTATATAATAATTTATTAGATATCTTATTATTAGTTTTGATATAAATAAATATACTATTTTCAATCATCCAATTTTCGTTATATACATTTGGGGTTTGGAATTCCTTTTGTTGTTGAAGGAATGGGGAGGATACGAAGTATCGTTTTTCTTGTAAGTGACACTTTTAATAATTGCTGACACGAAACGGGCCGTGGGTACACGTTCGAGATCACTTCTGAATTAAAAATAAAATTGTGTTTACTTTCAAAGATAGAATTATTGTTTTCCAAGTTCGTGAAAATTAAAAACATGACAGCGACACTTTGAATAACGCATTTCCCAAATCCCAGACACCCGTAAAGTAGGAAAACAATTTTTTACTTTTACCAAAAAAATTGGCAGCTTACTTTGACGAAAATATTTAGATTCGTTCTTATTGCACTAGTTAAAGTGTTTAAATCAATATAGAAAGTTTAATATAAAAGTACTCTTAAAGAAAACAAAATAATATATATATTTCAAAATAATATATGTATTTAATATGTATATAACAAATTAACAATAGATTTCTCCAAGGAAAAACAGAAAACAGACAGAAGACAAGATAGAAGTGTCTAGGAATAACGCAATATCAAAAAGCAAGAAAATATAAACAAAACTAATCCAAAAGGTGAAGGCCATAAAAATTGTAGGTCAAAGATTTTGTAGTATAACACGGGTTATCAATACAAAAATAGCCTACCTCGCTATACAGGGTGTCTTTTTTTTATACAGATGGCTGTTTAAAGTTTTGCAGTCAATTTTGGAGGTGTTCCAAAGTTGTGGTACTCGTGTTGTGGCACAGACAAAAAACTAATTTCATTAAAAAAATTGAGGTCCCGTTCGAAATAAAAAATTGACGTCGTCGCCGGTGATATGTCGTCGAAAAAATTAGTGAAACCCCACATCAGTTTCCCGGCCTGAGATCCATACAATGGAACGCAGTATACAATATGTCCTCAAAAAGAGACTGTGAATGCAAAGTGAATAAGCGAGACAGGCAAGCAGCAAGGCTTCATTCACCTTGAATTCGAAACTATATCGGGAATGCCTAACATAGCTCCAGCTCCAGGAGTAAAAAGAAATCAGGATAGGAGGGAATTGAAGGCAACGAACAAGCTGACAAACTAACAAAAACAATGTAAAGTGAGAGTAAGTAAGAAGATTAAAAAAACTCATCAAACGTTTTATTTTATTTCTTCAGTTGTAATTTGTTTCAACCATTTCGTGAAGTTTATATTGTCCTTAACTCCTGTAATGTCTCGGGTGGATCAGGGAAGTCGTTAGAAGTTATCGCATTTTTTTGTAATTTTCCCAAAAACATGGCAGGCATTTAGAAGGCTGAAATTTTGAGGTGATTTTTTTTAATTTCCCACGTTTTTATATTCAAGGGTTTTGAGGTGCAAAAATATTGAGATTGTTTGTAGCAAAAAATGTCTTAATCTACTTTGTTACGTTGTACTCACTACGTTAAAATAATTGCATTATTATCGTAGGTATTGAAATATATAATTTGTGATTCCTAGGGCAACAAGCTCGGACCCATACTATTATTTTTCGACTTAGTATCTCCAAAAAAAGTTAAACATCGGTACCTATACTTTTAAGTTTAACATAATAACTTTTAATTTTTACCTAATTAAAAATTTATCCCACTCATGTTAAAAATAGGAGGACAATTTTATTTAATATAAACAGTATTTATAAAACGGTATATATAATAAACGGTATAATAAATATAAAACGGTATATATAAAAACCTAACTAAAAGAGGTCAAGGGCATGATTCGAACAAAACCAATTAGATAATTAGGTATCTTCCTTCTATTATGCAATGTGAACTTTCTCTGAGAGAAAGTGTCTATTATATTTAGGAGATGGATTATTATCAAAAGAGCCCATTGTAAAATTTAATAGTAATTTAATTATAATAAACAATTATTGGTATCTTGTGTCGAAATACTTTTCGATTTTAGGCCATCATTTTACAATCGTTGGCAAATGCTATTGTAATCGAGCTTATGGACAAATTGGACACGTTTGCATTTTGTTATATTTAATGTTACCCAAAACTAGGGTTAAACATTATATATGACAAAATGCAAACGTTCTTTTTGTAATAAGCTACAATATTACCCAAGATTTTTATTTTCTTCAAATCATCTTAAAAGGTATGGAAATAGATACCCATTTCCAGCAGGATATAAAAGCTGCTCGAGTATTCCACTTACAAATATAAACACATTCATTTTTAAAAAATGTACGGCTAAAATTGTCAAAAGCGAAGCTATCACGACGAAAGATAGTATTTTGGTCTGGATCAATATGAAAACTTATATCAACTTTAATTTCAATTTAATTTCAAATTTTTAAACGGTTAAGGAATACAATTTGAGATATTTTTTTTCATGAGCAATATCATTTTGAATGTAATTGAATGAGGGCAAAAACAAATTATTATATACTTCTTAAAATAAATTAAAAGAGGATGTTGAATTGTAGGAATTTGATGCGTTGGAGGTTGGAACGTTTTGTTGAATCCCAAAGCTCCATGAAGTATGTCCATATGAGTCTCAAAATAGTCATATAAACTGGTCAAATTTGAATAGGGATATTTGTAATTTATTCTTATTCTATAAATTTTAATTAAATTAACCGATATATTCTTGTTAGTTGAATAAACCACAAACCAAAAAGAAATAAATGTAAATCCTAATTTTTAGTAACGGATTTACTTAAGAATAGTAAACATGAAGATTACACATTTTGTAAACCAACACCTTTTCTCGCCTTTTCTCCATTTTAATCCAGTTTAATTCTATTTAACCATGGAAAGACATCATCTTGAACCAGAAGTTCGCAATATTATTGTGAAAACGAGTCATCGAGGTCACCTGCAAGTGGATATCGCAGAAGCAGTTAGCGTATCTAATAGCGTGGTCTTGCATTATGATAACTTTGGAACTGCCGTTTGATTAATAATGAAAAAAGCCTATAGGAGGCCTGGTAGTGGATCTCAGCGCATTACGACGCTAAGGGAGGACAGGAATACTAGCCTTGCTGCAAGACGGAACCCTTTCCATAGTGCTCGCCAGGTCCTAAATGAAATGGAAGATGTTTTAGCCTTTATCAACACAAACGATTCATAATCAGGGCGGTGTAATGTCTGAGCTAGGATTTACACAGGAGGACGAACTGGACTCTTATTGTTGAAGGCAACCTCACCCAAGTCCGTTATTTCCAGCAGATTATTGAGGAATACATCCCTCAAACCAGGGATTTCATTGGCAGGGATTTTCGATTTCTGGATAACAATGCCAGACCTCATAAGAGCAGAGTTGTTCATCACTGTTTAGAAAACCTGGGAATTTCCCATCTGCCCTTTCCCCCATTGTCTCAAGATGTTTTGGCAAGGCCTTTATAAACATAAACGATTCGTAATCGTTCGTAGGAAGTTGACCACACATCGTATGTCGCTTTGAGACGACCTGCAGCAACAGCGCCACCAGCAACTCAGGAGAATATGGTGCAGCGAGCGTCTAGAAGAGAACACCAATTGGTATACTGTTAGGTTTACTTATGAGTCTCGTTTCTTTCTGTATTGTGATAGCAGGTATCGAAGAGTTTGCCGAATACAGGGGATGCGTACAATGCTTCAGTTCATGCCCCTTCTGTGCAGTTTGGAGGAGGCGGTGTAATGGTCTGGGCTGGGATTTACACTGGAGGACGAACTGAACTCCATATTGTTGAAGGCAACCTCACCGCAGTCCGTTATGTCCAAGAGATTATCGAGGAATAAATCCCTCAAACCAGGGCAGGGATTTTCGATTTCTGGATGACAATGCCAGACCTCATAAGAGCAGAGTTGTTCATCACTGTGTAGAAAACCTGGGAATTTCCCATCTGACCTTTCCCCCATTGTCTCATGACTTCAATCTCATTGGGCACATGTGGGATGCTTTGCAGAGAAGGCTTTTCGATCACCATCTGCAACCAGTTGACCTGCAACAACTGAGAGCAGCGTTGCAACATCTAACGAGTGAAATTCCTTATAAAATTAGTGACAACCTTATTAACAGTATGTCTAACAGATGTATTCAGGTTTAGCTAACAGAAGAGATTATTCACGGGATTAATTGTTTAAAAAAATTATTTTATCCAATAAAGAAAATTATGGAATTAAAGCCGTTTATTTTGTCATTTTTCAAAATCCCTTAATTAAATTTTCCTTCGGTAAAAATATAATTTCTAATAAATTTTAATGCAATTTTTAATAAACGTAAAATTAAAATTCTAGGTAAAGTAAATACTATAAAATTGGCAATATTCCTATTCATTTTTGAGAAGTTTAAAAGAATCGTTTGTCCAGCAATCTTTTAAGAAGTTTGAATCGTCTGTTTATTTTTTGTCTTTTAAGTTTATGTGGGTTTTTTCTCATTATATAGCAAAAGATAGCGGACTACATTATCTCGTGGGAGGGGATACTATTGCAGTAGATGGAAGCAGTGGTTATTCTCCGAAGGGTGAAATGTAAGTTCATTGTCATCTTCCACCGCTTGATCCAATGTTCAAGATTTGAGACGTGTTTTCAGGTTTCCGGTTCTTATTACCCCTAAAATCTTCCGAAATCTACCCAACAAAAAGCAATATTGCAACATACAATGAATATTTCATCCAATCTATTTCCCCAACTATCTTTAATAACCCCAATACCAAAACCTCTTACAGGCCAATAAGCCTCCTTCCTATTTAATAAAAAATCTTCGAATGTCTCCTCCTTAAAAGACTAATTCCCATATTCGACTCTGAAAACTTAATTCTCAACCATCAATTTGGATTGCGATCCCTTCATTCTCTGGTCAGCAGCGCTTCAGAGTCAACACGATATCCTGGCCTCCAGAAAAATTACTCAGTCGTATTTCTGAGACGCACGGAACCTTTCGACAGTGTTGCACCCGGTCTTCTTTACAAATTACTCCCTCACACATTTCATTCTGAAGTCCTTCCTTTCGGATCGATGGCACCTAAGACCAATTCTCTATGTCATCTACACTGCTGATATACCTCAATACACATCAAAACTCACAACTCAAAACCTATGCGGATGACACTCCAATCCTATCTTAGTCACAGAAGCAATCCAACCAGTAAAATGTTGGCTGTCGATGTAGACTGTTTTCTCCAATATTTCTAAACTAATTTTAAATGTGACTATTATTAAACCCTTTAATTAGCACAAATTTTTCTGGTTACCTGGTAATAAGGAGCCCAGCGGGTGAAACTTAAATTTAACTATGACTCTGTTATAATAATCATTGTAAAATTAATGGTTGGACAAGTTTTTGTACCCCAGTTTTTATAAATGAATCGATTACTAAAAAATGACAGAAAGAAATTATGTACCTTAAATAAAAAAGTTGATGGAGTAAAAAATTCCAAGATTCAATATATATACAAAATATGTTTTCAATCAGGCAAATGTATTTTCATATTCGGTTTTGGCAAAAAAGCCTTTTACTCCAGTATTCATTGTATGAAATAAAGAAATACAGAGAGGTATCAATCTGAATGGGCTAGGTCTGGAATGCGAGCCGTACCCGATTCCGCCCAAGTTGGTAAATTGTTACACCCAAAACTTTGTCGAATTTAACAATTCTTATCATTCATCCCTTGGATTTGAAGAGGAACAGCCTCCGCAATTCTGAATGATAAAAAGGACTAAAGTAATACCATTCAATAAATATTTAGAAAAATATTGGTATATGACGAAATATTGAAACATACTTGGGACATCCATTTGAAATAAATTTAGTCTTCTCAATATATTATATTTGTTGCTTTATAATGACATTTTATATTTAGAGAAGGAATTTAATTTTTTTCTACTTTTTTCCACCAAGAAATTAAACAATAAATCATTCATGTAAGGACATTATACTTAATTTATTCTTTGATAGTGTTCATTAACACCATGCATTTTGTTTTTTAATGCTCTACAAAACTTAATCAAGCATATTTTTTATTTTTGTCCATGTTTGACTGGGTGGAAAATGCCATACTACGATAAATTTTCCGCTATCCATTCTAAATATTCGTTCACTCGAGTGTAGACTCCTGGTTTCCCTCTCTCGCCACACTTGATCCCCCAGGAAACGACCCCAAGGGTGACCCAACGTCCGTCGTCCTTCTGAGTCACCAACGGTCCACCGGAATCACCCTGAAACCGCAATAATTTTGTTTTATATTTTCCTCGTAAATTTACTGTTTATAATAAAACTTCGACCGACCTGGCATGCGTCTAATCCTCCAATGTAACCAGCTGCGCATAGTGCCGTTTCGTAGATAGACTGAGAGAAGCTGTAGACACAGGTGTTCTGGTCCCAGAGAGGCAATTGGACTTCTTGTAGGACGCTACTTGTGTTGCCATTGTACATAGTCTTACCCCAACCTGGAAACGATTTTCAACATTTCATACGACGTGGTGAACATCTATTTTTATCATTTCCGATCATCCTGGTTTGCCTATTCTCGCTTTTTTATCTGTCGGACGTTTTTCAACTTTTCTCTCTTTAGCACTTGGTCACGGTATTATCACATAGACAATTGTGTCATTTTCTCAAGTCTTCAAGTCTAAATAACGAAATAAACCCACAATTGAAGATGGCCGTGTGCCGTCCGACAGACCAAAAGCAAGGAGAGTCATACAAAAGTCATCAGATTCAGCTAAAAAAAAACTCTTGTATCTCTAATATGGCATGAATTCCTCTATTTTGGCCTTCCTGATCATCCAGGTCCACCGATTCTCGTTTGTTTTGTCTGCCAGATGCTTTTGTACATTTATCTATATTTAATGGTTGCTTTCTTCGTAATATTTTCAAACGTGTCTTTTTGGAATTGTTGTGGCCTGAACAATGAAACAAACCCACAAATTGTAATGGCGAATTGCCGTAACGCCTTTCGCAGGCAGGACAGAGGAAGGCATACCATACTACAAAAATTGTTTGTTTGAGAGATACCTGAGATGAACTTGTATTTTTGTCGTCAATTATCGTCCTGATTGTTCTTGTCTACTTACTAGTTTATACAATGTGACAAAAACATAGATAAATATGGCAACAACCCAAAACCGGCATGACAGATCAAACCAGCGAGGAATGGATCGGGACGGTCAGATATCACCAAAATCACGATATTTATGATGTTGGGCAAATAAAATTACCTGCTACAATCGCTGTAATGTTTTCTTTGTAATGATTGTCATCAGGTTGCGGAAGGCAGACCGGGCTGACGAATCCGTTATAATTCACATTGTCTTTCAACGTTAAGATAGCGATATCGTGCTCTTTAGTCGCCGGGTCATAATCTTCATGGTAATTGATCTTTTCGACTACACCGTCGTAAGAGTGCGTTTCGTTCTTGTCGAAGTCGTACTCGCCGATTCTAACCAGGATTCCCTCTGGAACTACGCCCCTGAACGAAAAATAAATGAAAACAGTCAGGAAAACAACATGAGAGGTTTATTATAAGCATTGGAAGTTACTCTGGGACGCAATGGGCAGCGGTAAGCACGTGCTTTCTGTCGATCAAAGCTCCTCCGCAGTAATGCGCCTTGATCTTCTTGATCACGAGAGCAACAAGCCATGGGTAGTCACTAAACTCCGTTTCTTGTTTTCCATGGAACTTTTCATTGATAACCTTCCTGCTGCGTCCGCAATCTGAAATTACCCAGGTTAAAATAAAATTACGGTGTGTAAGTTTAACTTTACGATAATTACTAGTGATGTCGCCGAGTTTCGTCAAATCGATTTTTTTCGAAGATTCATTATACTCTTCTAAAATATTAACGACGGCGTTGCTTGCTGCTCTCTTTTGCCTACTTTCTTGTACACCACCTTTAGGACAACACTCGCCTAAATACCTAAGATTACGATTTGGATATGATTATTCAGTAAATTTTAAATCCGGAAATTCTAGCTTACCCGTTGGGCATGAGGCAGTTCTTAGATTTATATTTAGTCTCGTAGTATTGGATTTCCTCTCTTCTACACTGGCCAACCTCGACGCATGACGTTTTGCCTTTTGCAGTATGCCTGCAGCCACTCTTTTACAACCATTAATATAACACAAAAATAAATTGAAATGTTTATTTAATAAGAAAGACGAAATGAGAGACTAATTGAATAATAATTATAAACTCACCAAATTTTTATTGATAAAATCGTCACCAAATTTCTTTCCTGGAATATTTAATTGATTTACTTTCTGAATGATCTATTATCTTAGTTAATTACCATTTGTGCCACGTTTTGAATCTTCTATGATTTTTTCTTTCAGATCGCCTGTTGCTTTCAGCTGTACAACTCCTGAATTCATTAAATCAGTGAGAACGCAAGAAATATCATCAACTATTCTAATTATTTAATGATAATTATTATCTTTTATTGGTATAAAACGGCGATGCTTGGTTAGACAAGAGTATATTCAATTTTTTGTCGTACATAAACAATTATTTTTTTCTGCGTTGTAGACGTACGAATTTTACATTATGTTGATTTGTCTGATATCAGAGTTTTTAATAAAAAAACTTTGTACGTTGTATAATTGACCAACGTATTCAACGGAGATTTTATTATTAATTATGCTCACGCGAGAGGCTACAACGCAGAAGTTTTGATAGTATTGGAGAACTTAGAAAAACAAGTTGATGCCACTACGATGAACCGTCATGGCCGCACTAAGATTGTCACTTTTGAAACAATCAATATTTTGATAAATAATTTACATTCTAATTTAGTTTATTAAATTAACTTAAGTAAGTCAAAGGGCGTATTACTTTTTTGAATTAAAAAGCAAACAAATCTTTTCACATACTTTTATTTATGAAATTGCATATACTCATATATGCAAGTGAAATCTTAATCAATCTCACATATGAAACAATAATGTTTAACTGTTTCTATAAGTTTTAACAGTCGGAAACAGTAACGATATTTTTCAACATGCTTTTGAAGGATTGCATCCTTTCTTCTAAAGTCCTTGGTCTATTCCTCGGATCTCGCAAAGACCTACTTACAGTTGGGTTTCTAATAGTTTTAACACTTAATAAAAGATAAAACAATAAGTAAACTTACTATCGGTCGTAAAAGACGAAACAGAAACGAAGAGTTGGGCGAGTGCTGAAAGCATGCACAACCGCACGAGCAGTTTCATGTTTGCAGACTGATTTGATTCCAGCGATACCAAGGACACCAGGCTTTCTTGATTTCCTAGTCAATTTAGACTTTTTTTCACATAAATGTGAGAATTAAATGAAATCCCGCCAAGGCCTTTTGATTTGGGGCCATGTTAAGCGGGTTTTACTAGTCCGATTCAACCTATACGTTTTAACATTTCAAAAACACGATTTAAAATTAATCAAATTAAATCTTGTTAATAATAAAGTATGTTGTTACGATTAGATATATTCTTACGCCATGTGACACTCCTACTATGTGTTTTTGTTTTATTAAAAGATAAAAAAAGTTTACAAGAAATAGTGCAAGGACCTTGGTATTTGTTGTAAACTTACCGAGGTGTTTTATTTTAATATATTTTTTAATAATTATATTTTTATTATTTATAATTATAATTTTTCATTAGCTTATACAGTTATTGCACATATTGAATAAAAATCGATAAAATTACAAGGTAAGTACTCATTTTTACTTGGCTAAGCAAGGCTTCAGAAATAAGCTAGTTGCAGCACGAACAATAAATTAATCAGTCTAATTTTACGAACTTTAATTAATTATAGAGGCGTTTTAGTCCTTGTTTTGATAAATGTTAAATATTGAAGAGTTCAAGGATCAAATATCTAAAAGGAAAAAAAATATTTTTATAACATTGTATTTTATAATAATATATTTTTTATACAAATCACTTGTATAACAGCCAAACAGTCTGTTCTAAGGGGTCCAAACACTAAAAGACACATTTATTTACAATTTTTTTAACGTTTGAAATATAAAAATGATATTTCGTTATATATAAATATATCTCTATTCAGGACAATAAATAACTCAATAAACAACAACCCCATAAATTGTAATACTAGACTCGATATAATAAAATCACATTTATTATATCTAATTAATTACGCACATCATTTTAACCATTTTTATTTTGCTTTTATTAAATATTTGATTAGAAAAAATACGCACTTGACGCAGTAGTTAACAACGATAAAATTCTTTGACACAAGTTCAAAAAACATTTAGAATAAAATCGATCTCATAACACATTTTATTTGGTAATGTTTCATTTCTATGTTTATCAGAGCTAAGAGTAGACTAAAAATAGGTAAATCCATATGGGAGGCCGTTAAATCATTTTATTCTTCCTCCAATCGTTTAATTGTTATTAATGAAACAACACAGTTTTTTTACTAAAAGTATTTGTAAACTATTCTTAATTCGACTGAATAGTGTTATTTACTAAAGAATCTTACGTTTTACGTCAATTTTTATTTAGACTTTCTTTCCTAAAATAGTGGTTAGTTTATTTCTTCAATTTATTTATTTTGTCCTCTTTTAAGGTTTTTTTTCTAAACGCTCTTCTAAAACGTGACCGATTATTTTTGAGCACGTCTGTTTTCTCACAAAATGTCTTGGAACGAATTCACTATTTTCATTCAGACCGGACGGCCAATTTTTGACATTTCGGAACTTAAGAGTAAAACATCTGACACACCCACCTAATTAATAATTTATTTGAATCACTGGAACTTATTCGATTAGTGCCATACAATATCATTTCTAGTTGGTTGAATTCTTGTCTTACATTGCATAAGAAGAAAGTTAAAATTTAATAAACTCTATATAAAAAAGTACTACAGTTTAAAACGGGAGAAAGGTATTAAAGTTAAGTGTTAAATGGGAACTATTTTATTGTTATTTTCACCTTGATTAACTTACTTTTTAAAGTCTGGGACTGCAATTCTTTAACATATGTTACTTGCTTTACACAATTTATCAATAATGATATAAAAACACAAGGTTTGTTTAGCATTTTGATGGATATGTTCTAAGCTGTCCAGATCCAAGCGAGGTGAGAGAGGAGATTCACACCTTTTCTTTTTTGCTGGATAACCAAATTTTTCTTTGAGGTGACCATTTTGGCGTAATCGATTTTGCGTTATTGGGGGTGTGCGCAGGAGTTGGGTTAAGTCAGGTTGGGTTGGTTTAGGTTAGGATTTGTTGGCTTAGGTTAGGTTGAGTTAATTAAGTTGGATTGGTATGTTGGTTTGGCCAAGTGGGAGTTTCACGAAACGAACATGAAAGTCAGGATAATAATTATTTAAATCAACAGCTTGCAAAAGAAGAAAAAACCCTTAAGGATTTATTCTCATAGCTAATTTTGTCAAGTTTGTCCAACTCCTTATGTTTCGGGTTTTCTTCACCGGCCTATCTATAAATCGTTCGTTGCTAGTCGTAGGCAGATTTTATGTGATCACGTCTGTATTTCCTAAGCTTATAAAAGAAGATGCCACTCTCTGTGGAAAATAATAAAGATTAGAAGAAAAATAAATGATTTAATGTGACTTGCAATTGGTAAAGACAGAAGAGAGAGAGAGAGAGAGAGAGAGAGAGAGAGAGAGAGAGATATTAGTAAATAGTTAAACATGTAGAATCAAATAGCATGACTTATGAAGAAATTGTAGAAAAATTCAGGGTGACGTAATTGAGTTTAAAATGTTTCAAATCTCATGGGTTCGTAATTCTAACGTTTCAAGCAGAATTAATTAAAATGTGACTTGTTGAATAAATTATACCACTCTTTGCTCCTTCTTAATTTTATATGGCGTATTTTTATCAAACTGACCCCTGATGTGATTTCAAAAACGTTCCTACGTCAGTCTGTAAGATTTAAACAAAATGATATCTTTGTTACTTAAATTTCGCGTCCGTTTCCAGTCATATGCGCTAACATTTCCTACCTAAGCAAGCTCATACATATAAAGGTGAAGGTAGAATTCAATTTTGTTTGTATAAATTATCGAATTTCATACTTTTTTTACTCTATTGTCCTGGGTCGTATTCTTCAAGTAGAAAACCCTGGTGTCCGATGGCAGCGTTTACGCAATCTAATCTCACTAAAATACCCAATATAGAACTTAAATTGACAAAATTTGATTTGATTTTTAAAAATTGGAAGCAGCGTTTTTTTTTCTCGAATATCACAGATTATTTCAGAAGGCTGCCATTCGTATAATTGATTTGATCGACCTTTACAAAAGCCTGGAGGTCCCAAATGCCGCGTTCACACATTTCTGCGTAACTTATTTATGAACAATTTATTTTTAATGACAGTCACTACAACGAACTCCGACTATATTGTAAATATCCCATACAATATTCTAAATTTTATGGCCGTCTATACATTATTTATAATTATTCGGTTATAGTCAATTAAGACGTACAAAGAACGTTGGTTGTAGTACGATACACACAAAGAAAAAATGTGCTTGAAGTGAAATTGTAGTAAATATTGGAATCAATCCAATAGTTGAACTGTTGAGGAGACTTTATTCCGAAAACCTTTTGTACTGAATATAAAAATATCATTTATTTTGTTTTTAAAGTCAGAAGATCTAATAATAATATTAAATTTTCTAAGTCACATAGAACACGATGTATTTTGATAAATATTTAAATCTGAAAGCAGTCAAAACAGGGCAGTTAATTAAAAAGTTAAATGGGTCATTAGGAACCTGAGTGACACATAAAGGTCATATTGTATCTAAATTGAAATAAAATTGTTGTCCGGTAAAATAAAGGCGGCAATTTTATTTTTGTCACCGAACCGAAGTTTTACAGTTAGTCTGAACTTGTTAATATAATATGAATATAGAAATGCTCATTCAAACTTAAGTTCACGACGATCGATAATAGAGACAAGACCGACTGTTCATGACTCTATAGGTATATCTAGATTGATTAATTTATATTCAAACGTAGCAACAATATTTTTATAATTTTTCTCAGCTAATTTCAACTCCTGAGTTGTTATGTTTGTGTCTAGTTAAATTATAATTAATTTTTAAAAGTTTGAGGTAAGTTTTGGTCAAGTGATGGTCAGGCATTTTCAAAAATGTATGCCACCAACCATCTATTCTCATAAACACCTACAATTTTAACTGGACCTTTCGAAATTCTAACCTGACGGGTCAGGGGTGTTCCTTGGGGGACAACTTGTTAAAAAAATAAAATCAATAGTATTTTTAGGCGTTCAAATGTCCGAAGTATACAGCAGCTAATTTTCCAAGGGAGAGCCGACTGTAAATGTAATTTTAATGACGAGCATGCATGAGTATTGTTTTCCTCAGAAGTGTGGTATTGTATTAATTATATTCCTTCAAATGTCATGTAATACTTATCTAGATCTAGACAAACGATAGGATTGTTAAAAGTAAAAGTAAACAGATTATAAGATGGTTAAATTTGAATCGTGCCAATTTGAAAGCGTTACGATGATATTTACTTTCTTTTGTAAACCTGACGCTCAGACTTATCAGGTGTAACACATATTTCTCGTGAAATTTGATTAATTAATTATACCCATGGCATAATAAGTTATGGTAGTCTTAATAAACCATTATCTCCTCCGATCCCCCGGCATGTACTACGTTGTCAATTTTGTTTAACGAGGTTGACCAATATTACCGATGACAATTACTTTCAGAATTCCAATTCCTTTCTCCTCCTTCCAAATCTCCTTTTGTTTCCGCTGTAAACGATGCGGGAAACGAACGCCTACAATAGATATGCCTTCTTTTTGAGGGGTAAAAAAGAGAAAAGAATAATTGGAGAAAGACGGATATATTTTAATGCTGTACAAATAAAAGGACCGAGATAAAACCTTCTCGTTACGGCGGAACGTTCGTTACTAATATAT
The DNA here is from genome assembly GCF_000648675.2 of Cimex lectularius. Classification (NCBI taxonomy): domain Eukaryota; kingdom Metazoa; phylum Arthropoda; class Insecta; order Hemiptera; family Cimicidae; genus Cimex; species Cimex lectularius. Next base: position 3,485,219 of record NW_019392993.1, read on the forward strand.
TTATAATTTGGCTAATTGATATGAACTAAAAAAAATTGATAAACGGATTGAAAGCTCGATATGTACTTAAATTTTACAATTTTAAGCGTTTTCATACTCGCTTTATTAAAAATTAAGATGTCTTTAGGCCTTAATCGCGTTCTAAATCAGTAAAAGGAAAAAAGTTCAACAATACATACATATATATAATTAAATTTAAAAAGCGTGCCCGTTCTAATTAAGGAAATTAAATTGAATAATTAGAAATAATCATGCAACTGTATTATTTTGAGGTAAAACTCGCCTGTTGAAATTTTTTCTTCTTTCCTAATTTTAAACATTTAATCTTTTCTCTATAACAAAAATGCATTTGTTGGCAATGAGAAAAACTTAAAACTTACATGAACACTTCTAAATTATACCATTTATATCGGAAAAATATGACAAAAAATAGACTTTTATTGAAAATTCGTCAAACAATTATATATTTTTTAAAATTTGCCCTACATTGGTGCATTGTTCCGGTACAGGCATTTCTAAATGTTTATAGTATTTGTGTTCTGTTTATGTTAATTTACTGGAATGAATTTATTAGTGTAAAAGGGAGAGGTTGTTAACCCCCCTCCCAATATCGAGTAGTTTGGGGTGAGTGTGTGTCTGGAGAGTTAAGTTATTAGCGCGAATGGTTCGACCATGCCTTGAGAAATATCGAGTACACTGGGGGTGTGAATGTGATTGAACTTCTATGTTTATATTTGGTATTGTGTTTATGTTAATTTATTGGAATGAATGCCATTATTAAGGTGAACGGAAGGGGTTGTTTAACAGCGCCCTGAAGAAAACTTCGTGCTAAATGTGAGTCGAGAGAGTAAAAGTAAGTTATTAGCGAGAATGGAGTGGGTTAAAACCCCACCCCGAGAAATATGGAGTACTCTGGGGGCTGAATGTGACCAGACGTCTATGTTTGCGCAGGGTGGTGATGTGTATATATGTATTGCATGTTTAGTACGTATTCTGTAGTTGACCTGAAGTACAAATGAGAGGCTAGAAATTTAACAGAGTTAGAATTTAGTAACGGATCGAGATGCGTAAATGGCTCCAGGTTGAAAAATACGAATGAAAGACCAAAAAATGAAGTACAAACACACAGAGGGACGGCGATGACCTCAGCTGTTTGTCGGCCCCTAAAATTCCCACATTATATATATATACAATATATGACAACTACCTTCAATCGGGTAAAAGTAACAGTGAGTGGATAAAATAAAATAAATAAACAAGAATGAAGAAACTACCCATTGGCAGTACTCCTATAGGTCCTAGGTGTTCTTTATGAATGTGTTAATTGAGGTTAGTTTCACTATCACTGGAAAGGAGATCCCGGAGCCATCGTCTTTTTAGTCGGCGAGAAGGGTTCGAGGGAATTCGTCGAAATGAGAGTTTTTGTTTTTGAGTATAATGGTGGTTCTGAGGTTTGTATGCAATTGACGATAACGGGAGTGGATTACATGTTGGATCAAAGGAATATTTAGGTCTGTATGGGTAGTTTCGTTGGATAAATAAAAGGGAGCATTAAGTGTTTTTCTGAAGATGGTTTGGGCTCTTGGGGTGCTGAGGATATTGGAATATTTGGGTGAACCCCACACTTCCAATCCGTAAGTCCACACCTGATTCACAATGATGTAATAAAGAAGTTGGGGACCGCGGTAGCCGAGTGGTTAGCATGAGAGACTCTCACGCCGCGGTCGTGGGTTCGATTCCCACCGTCGCCTCTGGCCCTTTTTTCCCGATAACCCCCCAAAAAAGTCTTTTGTTTAAGAGAGGTAAGTTAAAGCATTTATCAAGAAGTCTTGAAAAAGAACTCTGTAACGTTTCGTACCTTCTTGTCGTTAAAGTCGTGTTTGAGGATTTTTGTCGTTTGTCGATGTATAGTCCTAGGGTCTGCACCTCGTGGGAGGAATCTTTTGCTGAGAGCGAATGTTGTGCGAGTGGAATTTTCTGGGTTTTTTTCTTGTGTGAGGTATTCCTGACGGTTTCGAGTGAGAATGTCTGGATCAAATTATTCAGAGTTACCTGAAAGGATCGCTGTATCGTCTACAAAGATTAGGGTGGTAGTTTGAGGAGGGATATGAGGTATACCTGGTACAGCATGGGGTTCAGAACACTGAGGTAAGTCCGGAGATAGATAAGGATAAGATAGTTTGGGGATGACACCGACCCTTCAATGACTCGGAAGTGAGGTAGCTCGAAGGATAAGGTAGAAGTTAGAGTGAAGAATGTCATTAAAGCAAGAACAGCAAGCTCGAATGCCAAACTCGATCAAAAGCTATAATTTGTTAATTTTAAGTGATTAAAAATGTATTCAAATTTGAGATTAAGAACCTTTCATTAGCCATAATTATAATTAAAATACAACATAGCTTCTGTTAACTAAGGGAATTAAATTTGATAATTAATTAATAATTCAAACTTCATAAATTCGTAATAAAACCATATTTTACATAAAATTCTATCACCAAACGTTTTCATCTTGATTGTGAATTCTAAACATTTAGTCGCACATGCATTTCATCTATGAATGTAAAGAATTTTCTTTTATATTTCAAATAATCGACATATGATTAAAATTGACTGATGAAGTACTTTAAACTAACACGAATGTGGAAAATGTTACCTTGGTTTTGTTAAATCAATTATAATTAATTAAAATTTTATTAAAACCTGGGACACATTGGGGAATAAAAGATCCCTATCGGTCTGGGTATGCTAAAAGGGTGAATTATAAACAAAATCAATGTTTTATACGCATTTTATTTTTGTTTATTTACTTTTATCTAAAAAACGCTTTTAAAAGGTATTCACATATTGAAGGGTTATCCACGAAATTTAACTTAGAGAGTATGTGGATTAAAATGTGTATTTTAACTTTTTTTCATGCAGATGTATGAAAAGCGTATCAATGATTTTTCTATTTAAGTAAATAAATTTTAAATAAAATTAATATCAAAAATAGTCATACTTTCGAATGGACTTGTCGTTTTGTCCTTCCTCTCTCTCTCTCACACGCACACACACTCGCTTACTCTATCACTCGCTCATGCTTTCCTTTTTATTTTCTATTATCCTTCTTCCTCCCTTTCTTCTCTCTCAAACTCTCTCTCTCTCTCCTCCTTCATATGCGTATATTTTTAATCCAGTTTAACAGATTGTGTCGAGGTTGACAGACCGATTGGAATAGTGATATGGCTTGGTTCCCCAATAAAAAAAGGGTTTCTGTTTGACCGCTGATCAATGGAGCGAGAGCCCGGAACGGAATGAGAGAATTTGCTTAAGTCATGAATTGGAAATGTTCTTTTCATGGGGTCTGCTGAATTGAATGCGTCCCCTCAACGTTGGTCTAGGAATAAAAAGGAAAAAGAAACAATTGTTAATTCGAGTTCTGTTAACAGTTTTTGGTCTGTGATTTAGTGTAGTCTAGGATTCTAATTGTTGCAATTGGCTAAATGGTCAATCAAATGACACTAATCGAATGGTCATTGGACGCTAACGACTAAACATTTTTATACCGACTATCATCCTTTAATTTTTTTTAGACGTTTTTAATTTATTGAAGATTTTAACGCCGTTTAAAATACTTTTATTGTAGTAAATGTACACGTTTCTTTCTTGATAATTGATGTAATATCGTCAAAGCATTTTATCAAGAAATTTTATATAAAAAAATTCTTAGTTGAGCTTAAAATGCAAGACGAACGCCGTTATCGATGAATCGGAATCAGTTCTTGTTATCCGTTGAATTCGTCCACCAGCTCGACATCGCTGCAGACGAAAACCGTCATCTTCAGTCACAACTGGACGGCCCCTGTCAGAAACGTCGACGATCAGCAGGCCGCCAATCAAATGGCCGTATCGAATATGGACATTGAGCTTGTTATGACTTCATCCGTTATACAACATTCGAGGAACTCTTCCCACGTTATGAAACCGTCTTTGTTTCTGTCCATCCTCTGAAAAAAACAAAACAACGTGTGAATCATTTATTTGGAGCTGTCAGGATTAACGGACCTGAAAAATGACGTCGATTTTGGCAGTGAGCTCATCCTCCTCATCCGTCGGCTGCAGCCTTCCCAAAAGATTGTAGACCGACGTAATAACATCTGCGAGTTCATCCTTGGTTATTTTACCGTCCCTATTTATGTCGTACAAAGAAAATGTCCATCTCAGTCTTTCTTCAAGAGAACCCCTACATAAAATAGAAAGACCTATGACCAAATCCTGTAAAAAAAAAAAAATGCTTTTATATAAGAGCATTAACAACTACTAGGTTTTCAAGCAAAATATTCATGTTATTGGAATTTTAATCACTTGGTCTTGTCCGTACTGCAACCAAACCTCCCGGCCTATTAGCAGCTTGGTCATTTCAGTCTCCAATACATACTACAGCTTTTATCTACTTGCCGGAGGTATCGCGGACCTTGGCTCTAAAGTCAGAGTTCGTGGGGCAACAAGTATGGCTTATTCTGAGCCGGGTGAGAATGAACTCTTATCTGAATCAGATCCTCTCAAAGCCACTTACCATATTATTATCATATGGAAACAAGCAGTTGTTCGATAAATAAGTCACTATTTTTTCTTGTATTATTATTGAAAGTTCATCTACCCAATTTGTTTTGGCGTATTAAGTTTGGATTAATCTTTGGCAGATAAAATTATCTAATATAACAGAGAAATCATGTAATATATAAGGTTCATAATATTAGGTACTTGCTTATGAACCCCTCGTTTTTATTTAATGAAATATTTATTGCCAGATATTATAAGGAGGATGGTGAAATGAATCAGAAAAATCCTCGGTCTTTTTTCCCTCGATCTTCGAACTCCTCCTGTATAAAATATTCAGAAAGTCATTACTCTTATTTGATGAAGTTTTAATTGGTTTCGTCTAAAACTGATTATGCTCGAATGTCTAACTAATCAATTCAGGGTCTAACAAATTGGATACCGTAGTTGAAGAATTTCCAGACGAGTCGCCAAATATGAAGCGTCAGTGGTGATTTTTGTTGACAATTCATAGTTTATCGTTTTAATTGGAATATTTTTCAAATTTGACTTACATTTCGAGCCATTTTTAATTGCATTTTAAGCGCTTAATTGCATTTAATCTTGGCACGATTATAAGCTTTAAAGTTAAAACAATTTCTATCTCCTATAAATGGCATTGTAAAATACGTCCGTTTTTTGACAATAAATTCAATGAACATTTCAGGTCTTGTGAAAAATTTAATCAAAATTATATGAAAAAGTTTGCACCACTGTTGCCATCTTCAATGTTATTTTGTAATTCCGTCTCTCAGAAATTCTCAAGTTTTTGGGTGATTAACTCATCGACTTGTTTTCTGCCGCCCTCAAGTGAAGTATTTTATCATTAATAGAGTTTTTCATAGCGTGAAATTGAAAATTTGAAGGCGTAATATCGGGTAAATACAATGGGTAGGGTAGCAAATCCCAGCCAAGGTCTAACAATTTCTGGCGCTAACATGTTAAAGACATGTTATTCTGATGGAAAAAACAACCCACTTGCGATTATTTATTTTAAAAAAAATTAAATTACAAGGGGTACGTAAATTACAAGTACATTCATGTTTCAATATTTAAAATCATTGTTGTAAAGAACCCCACCTTTCATTCTCAATTATCGATATTTTTACAAATGAGTTGTTATTTATGGATGCTTTTATGCGTATATTTATCATCCCCATCTATAAGAAAGGTGATCAAGAACTATTGAACAACTGTAGTCCAATATACCTTATTACCTTATTCACACAGTGTTCGAACATATTATATCTTACCGTTTGTGTAAATAAAATTGGATCATCATCCAAGTCCCGACATAGGTTTTTGAAAGGTAAATCAACAGGCTTTACTTTGGATGAGGGAGATTATGCACGTGTGACATTCCAGGATTTACCCAAAGCTTTTAACCGGGTTGGTCGTGATATATTCTATCTACACTACTTAAGTTGAGGGAGTATGGTAAGAGATGAAATATTTAAATGGTTTGGCACATATCTCTAGGAAAGACAGTGTATATTAAATGTGACAATGGATTCCCATAAAAAATGATAATATGGGAGTACCCTAAGGAAGCATAGTAAACCCACCATTGTTTTAACTCTAGATTGATCTGGTCGCCTACCTAGTGCCCCTGGTTGCTTTTTAACTAATTATTTTACTGACTCCAACTTTATGATTCGTGCTCATTCTCTCCATGTCGAACTGATGAAATATTTGACAGGGCAAGCCAGTGTTTGCTATTAACAAGCTTGACTTGTTACTCTTTCTACATCATCATTCAAATTGTGGCAGAGCGCGATGTTTTTGAGTATTGAACATAGCTATCGTTTTGACTGTCATCTAATGTTTTTGGTGCTTAACCTGAATGCATTTTTGACAGAAGATTGAAACCAGTTGTACACCTATCTCAACTGCCTATTTTGCCATTTTTATGTCACATATAAGATTTGTGGCATTGGATTCTGTGGCAGAGTATAATTCGGATTCTACTTCAAGACGGTTTTGAGAGTGATTCTTGGGCTGGGGTAAAGAGACAGTTGTTGATGTAAGTTTCAACAGGTCGATATAATTACAATTTCTGATGATTCTACAAACGATAAATATTGTATGCGACCACCGAGACAAGTCCATGTCACGACCACCAGGTACAACGATAAATTCCCTCTAACCCAACATCGCGCTACACCTTTTGGGCATTCTATTGAAGTTTATACTGAATGGCAAACATTTACAACAGAATAAACAAGCAGGATTAAAATAAAATGCCATAACTTGCTTTTGGAACTGGCGCTCTATGACTTAACGTCATTTATGAATTATCTAATGAATAATTTATCATTTTTAAATTTTATGTATATATATATGTGTGTGTGTTTTAACTAATTATATAACATAACGCTTACGTACAAAATGTACACTGTTTTTGCCTTTAAATAAAGTTTTTTGATTTGATGTTTTACCCTCGCTGTGACATACATATGCAACTGATCTCAGATACGTTGAAATGCTTTTACGAGATATGTTAAGTGTCGCGTATAGTTGAGTGTGGGTTGTTGTGTGGGTTGGAAAAAAGCTTCATCATCAGTTGAAGGACAACAAGAGCGCTTTGAATCATCCAAATCAAAATTTATGCTTCTGAACCGGGCAAACCACGTACGGTGCTTTCTCCTAAAGCGTCATCACTCATCTCCATTCACATCACAAATTTTCCTAGCGGTCTGTAACCGAGGTTTTCCTTTTGAGGCAATAAAAACTCAAGTACGAAAATGTCCTATTGTTTTCCTTATTTGAAATTAGCACAAGTTCTTGCCAAAATACGAGATTTCGACGGAAACTGTCGAATAAATACATCTGATAACTTTTCTCAGTGCATAAACAATAGTAAATGAACTTGCTTCAAAACACAATAGGGATTATTGAACAACGCAACGGACTTAATCTACAACCCAATACGGGACCAATGAAGTTTAACCAATATAAATGTCAAGCAATTAATATATTTAAAACTCGAATTTATTATTTAATATTTATTACACTCCTGTCGTTTTTACAGAAGATGTGTTCCAGCGAATGTGAGTTTTGTGGCACTGTTCGTGTATATATTGTGGATTCTATTACATTGGGCCGCCTCAAAAAAAAATTCGCAGCGTCGACCGAATCGATGATGTAAATGGAAAGAAAGGTATAATTGAATTCATCCGTTTAAGCAGGGCTTCAACGGGAATGCGAAATTCCTTATTTCTTCCATTCTCGAGAAATCCCTTTCTCATCCCCTTTGGGGTGGGTTCTCCACTGCCGGCCGACGATTACCCACCTCTTTGAATTAATAACCTGAATAGATTGTGTTAATTAAATGGGGTAAAACAGAAATTGACGTGGCCCGCCTGCCCAATGCTCTTTTTGCACCGTGTGAAAAACGTAAACCAGACAGAAATTAATTAAGGATCGACGCGTCCAAGGTTCTAGACACCAGAAAACAAACATCTTCGGAATTTAGCAGCACTAGAATTCACTCGAGGGCGTTTTAATAGAGAAAAACCTAATACTTATATTATTGTAAATTATATCGTTTTTATGATTAATCAATTATTATTTCACTAGAAAGGCTTTCGACTCGATCATAAGTTGATGCTAAAAAAACTTGAGTGTATTGTATCTCTAATATTCCCCTTAAACTCCTTGAAGCATATTTATCGGACAGAACTTTAGTCACAAAAGTTTGGAACAGTTTACAGTTCTTCTTTACGCGTTGAATCCGGTGTACCACAAGGTACAGCCTTAGGCCCAATTTTGTTTCTTTTATATATTAATGATTTTTTGAAAATTAAATTCTCTGAAAAAATATTTAGTTATGCAGATGATACTTGTCTTATTTTTTCAGGTGCTAATTTACTCAATTTAACTAAAAGTATAAATAATGATATGAAAATAGTTAAACTCAAACTTTCTACTTCTAAACACAAAAAATTGTATTGTATAACACTTTTCATTAAAAAATAAAATAAATATAAATAAATTTAAAAGTTGCTGTTCATACTTATGATGATAACGATGTGTGTTCTTTCTTGCCTATCCCTTTTGCTTACTGTGTTAGATAGTTTGGTGTGAATTGGACTCAGATCTAAGTTACATATTGATTCTTTGGTTTCTCGTCTGAGAAAGTTCTTTTATAAATTTAGAAATGTACGCAACTTTATGAAAATTGAACTTTTAAGGGCAATATATTTTTCTCTTGAACAATCCATAATAGTCTATGGTGTCGTTTCCTGAGTAGGTACTGATAAATGCTACACTAAGAGTGTGGATGTAACTATGAACTCACTTTTTAAAATTATTTTACGTAAACCGTATAGATTATTAGAAAAAATTATACAGTGAATTTAAAGTAATGAATCTAGCCCAATCTTTCTTAAATCTTATATATATAAATAATTTTGTAACTAGTTACATCAGTGAATATAACACAAGACACAATTCATTGGCTCTCACATTTTTACAATGTAAAAACTACGCAATATTTTTATATAAAGAGAGGATCATCATTCAAAATTTCAAAAACTACAAAGAAGGCAAAAAATTTATAATTTCAAAAATTTTAAATTGTAAAGATATTTTAAAGCCAAGATTTATTTTTTCATGCTACACGTTTATTCTGTATTGTTTGTTTATGTTATTGTTGTTTGTTTATTCGCTTGTTTTTTGTTATGATTTTGTAAAGATATATTCTGTTTATTTCTCTGATGATCTTCAAAAACCCCTGCTGTTTAGTACAAGCTTTGCTTTTTGACAGCAGGCAGGTATGTACCAAAATATTATTTTTTGTTATAAATTAATATGTACATTCTTGCAAATAAAGATCTATTATTATTATTTTATCTTCTTCTTCAAGAAGCACAACTGAAAACATGCAACATGCAAAAAAATTCAACTAGGTTTTGTATAAAGTTGTAATCAATACATCTTTTTACATAATTTTATGCTGGATATTCTATAAGAAAATAATGCTCACAGTTTTGGGATTAAAAGACAACAAAACAATGTTGACGTTTATCAAGGACCTTTATCAGGCTGAATGTGAGTTTAATTAAATAAAGAATAAACAGCGTATTAAGTAAAATATAGTTACATTTTAGACGACTACCTGAAAACTGAGTGTTCCGTTGTTCCCCTGGTCCAAAGTGTGGAACACGTAGGTTGCATATTGGCTCGTGTTTGCTGAAACAGAAGGGAAATATGTATTAAATTTTTCGATTTTTTTTTAGGCTTATCTAAACGACCCCTGTGAACAAATGGTCGCTTTGGAACCGGAAAAAAACGACTAGGTTGAAAGAGCAAAAGGGAGTCTAATGTCAATTCAGGAGATTGATCTCATCCGCCAGACCCCAGACACGTATCAGAAAACGACATTTACTTTCCCATCCTATCTCCCATTTTGTATAAAAGGGAATTATGCCAGAGGACTCGGTGTTTGCTGACGTTTTATGAATTGTCATTAAAGCAAACGGTCAAACGAAAGAGTGATAAACAGTTTTATACGGGAGGAGAAGATAGAAGTAATATATTTTATAACGAAGGATAAAATAATATGGTGTATAAAAGTTATCGAAGTAGAATAGTTTTATGAGAAAGTTATTGTTTATGTCTGGCAGGGAAATTTTCTATTTCATGCCCCTAACTAAGAAAATTGCACAATTAATTTAATAACTTTGAAACACGACGAAATTAATAAAATTATGAACTAAAAACTGCATAGAAGTAGACAGTAATTTGGAAATATTAGTCTGGTTCCACCCCATTCTTATACTTTTATTGAAATCTTGTAGAAATTGAATCAATACGAATACTGATTTATATGAGCTCAAATCGCACAAGCAAGTACGAATATATACATGTGTGTAAAGTGTTGAGCATAACTATTCTCCAGTCCACCGGCAATTCTAAGTTTTGTACTTTATTGTAAAGTACTACCGGTAGCCCTGGAGAATCACCCACCCTGGGTGATGGTAGTCCGGGGTCAGACTCGGTCTTGTACGTCCACCTACCGAGTCTATTACGAACATCTAGGTCATTTCAGCCCCGAAAACAAACAGTTGTTAAATTCATTCTGTTTAAAATGTTAGGTGTATTGACCACTTTTTTTATACACGATAATCTGGATGAAAACAAATTCAATTGTACTGCCGAACTTTTGACCTATTTTAAGGTCATCATCACCATGGAAATACGATTTTTAAAATTTCTACAAGGTAACATAATTTATTTTTTTGTAAAAGATCGTTTCAAATTTTTTATTGTTACTATTAATAGTGTTACCGTCCTTGGCGATGTTGCGACTGAGAATGTCTTCAAAGAAATCAAAAGAAAACAACCGAAAAGGCCCAGGAAGAGTGTGAGAACTATTCGGCATAAATATGGCAACAACATCTTAACAAATATCAGATTGTTTTAGTATAAAAAAACTGTAACTTCAGCCGATTCTTATTCCAGGAAGATGTGTATTTTCTCTGATAGTCAGGAACTTAAGTTCTTATATTCAGGTAAAAAGCGTATAGAATTGTATGGAATCCCAGGCCGAAAGTCACACCAGTGACCTAACCTTGGAATGGGACATGGCCGTAAAGGAGCCAATATGAATTCACCAGGTCTCGAATCCTTCTGTGGCATAGTACTTTGCCAAAAATATCCAATCCAAAAATGAATCCTTACTGAGTACAAAACTTGGCGGAGCAACACCCCAGAAGAGATTCACAATAGGACCATTCGCAAGGTTTATAAAGAAAATACTGGAAGCAACAGAACCAGGATTTTGGTTAGACTCCTGAAAGGGTACGACCGCCTAAGAAGGCATGTAAACTGGCAAGGAGTACTGATAGAAGAAATACTGTGCAGATACTACCAGGAAGGAGAGAAGACCGCAAAACACACTCTATGATTTATGAGGGTCTATTCAAGTGTACATTCTTGCAACTAGGAGTGGAAAAACCGCAATCAAGATCCTACATCAAGGAGCCGCTGGCAAGCTGTACATGTTGAATAACGACCTGAAGCTGACCAGTGAGTTATAAAAAATTGAAGATCAATACATCTACTCATGTCGATGTGCGGAACGCCTAGTGGCTGCCCGAGTTATCCTTAAAAATGATTATTTAGAGATCGTGAGATGCGATGTGGTGTAATGTAGGTTTAGAAAAACATTTTTTTATCATGCCAAAGTTTCGATCTTTATTGAGATCATCTTCAAGCCCCCGGATTATAAACATTGTTTACATGATGCAAATACATATAAGTTACGAATATGAATTTATACAATGATGTACACAATATAGAAATTTTAGGTTTAATCAAAGTGGTTTTTTCTGAGTGGATGTGTCACTATTGTGTGTCTTGTTGAGAGAGTTAGTCAGATATTTTTTTTGTTTATATATGTTTGATTTTGAAAGAGTGGGGAAGGAAATAGGGAAAGAAATTAAATTTTTTTGAGAAGTCGACTTCTTTGAGATGAAAGGGAATGAAGCAATGGAAAAAAAGGAGTAGTAATTTGTCGTTCCGGCCTAGGCAGCTATTTAGGATTATTACAGACGGGATTATTATGGAAAGCAGAGGTAAAATGTTGAAGATTTAGACTATGAAGAATAGTTTGATGTGGGGAGTGTAAGGATTGTTATATATGTTGTATTATATGTTTTATGTGTTATATGTATGTTATCGATATTGAATTTGATTTATGATATTAGCGTAGCTGCTGCTGAGCTTACATGTGTCGTTCTGTAATTGATGCTGTATTATCCTTAAAAATATAGCTTATGTACCTTATGTACATAACAGGAAACACAATAGTAAAACATTTATAATTTATGGAAGAAAATATGGAAGTGTTTATAACATCGTTTGTTTACAACTTTCCTTCCAAGATTTGAGGTACTGTCACTTTACTCCCTTCCTAAAAAAAGTTTAAATACGTTTTTGTGTAATTAAACCTTTAATTTTATTTCTGAAATGTGAACAATAACTTAAGTCAAAAGCATTGAGAGTTACTGACTGCAATGGTCTTTCTGAAAATTCAAATAAAATCTTGGAAAAAGTAGGCCAGTTGAATATTGAATTCATAAACCTGTCGGTATAAATTACCATGTCAAAACATAATAAAAGTTGAACTGATCGAAAATGAAAAAGGGTGTCGTAATAGGACATAAAAACAAGAATAAACTTAATGCTCTAATTCCGAAAAGCTCTTCCTGGATCCTGACTTAAACAAAGTGCCGGATTGACTGGAACGTGTCTTCTCTTCCTTTCCTCTAAACGGTTTCAATTTAACCTGGCGAATTTCGACTCGAAATAAATTATTCCAAAGAAATTTTTATAAAAATTCCATTCAAAATGGGACGAGTCTATTTATGTGGAAAATACGGGAAAGGAAAAGTTAATTGAAAAGATACAAAAGACTTTTATCGTAACTTTGTAAGGTTATTCAATAAGAAGTATTATTGGAGAATAAGTAATCCAGACCCATCAAATACTACTTTTTTTCAGTTATGAAACAAAGTTTACATTCTCAAGTTTCTCTTATACTTTACATTACACAATCATGGATAATCTAAGCACTTCACCTATCATAAAATATTAACTGAAGTATGGAAAATATCACCTGGATTATTTTTTATTTTTGTCTCCTTTTCGTCTAATGCTACCTAAAAGATTTATTTTATGACATTGAATGAATATGAATTCGCAAAAAGGTTATTTTAATTTGCTGGAGGGAAAATTTAATTTACAAAAGGGTGATTTCAATTCGCAAAATGGTAAATTTAATTTTGTAAAACCTGTATAGCCAGCCGTGTTTTTTAAAGGTTCGAGTACAAAACTCCACGAATGAAAATGCATATAGGTTGAAATGGATTTGCAAAAGTGTGAATTTAATTTGTAAAATAGTGAATTTAATTTGCACAAAGATGAAGTTGATTTGCAACAGGCTGAATTTAGGTTGAAAAAGAGTACAAAATTCTACCAAATAAAATACTCAAAAATTTGAATGCATCGGACAGACAAAAACAATAAGGATTGGCTGACGAAAATGATCCGAAGCTCAAATTTATTACCTCGTATCTCAAGAAAAGAATCTTTCGAAAATTGTTGTTTTTAATCATTATTCGTACATTATTAAATGTCACAAATTCAAAATAGTATAGTACTGACGTCCTGATTCAACTGCAAGGAATATATTTGTTATCTGAGAACATAAAATATTAAGTGCATGAAAGCGAAAGTGAAAACTTTTTACTGTATCAGAGGTCAGCTTGATATTTGCTATATTTCTATCTTAATGTCACGATAACACGTGTAACTGTTGCTTAAATACTTTAATTATTACTCAAACAAATATATATGATCATTGTTTTAAATTATTATTATTATTATTATTTAATTGCCTTGCTCGCATATTAGCCAGTGTACGTAGTTGATTGTTTCAACATGTATGTAACTGGGTGGAAGGTCTACCAGAATCAAGCCACTCGGCTACCGCGGTCCCCTAAATTATAATTTGTATATAATATATAGATTATTATATATTATATATACGATATATATTATATACATTATTATATTATAATAATATTATAATAATTATAATAATACTATAATATTATTATCATAGTATATATATAATAATATAATGTAATAACATATTGTATAATATAATAGGTGATATTGTCATATAATATATATTGTATAATATAATATAATAATATATTGTGTCACGAGCGGGATTCGACCTTCGGCTCAATAGGCAGTTGCTCTAACCACTTGAGCTATCGTTACTTCAAACCACTCGGACAACAACTACCCTTCTCAATCTACAACCTTTCGAATTTTCCCTCCTTTTTGCCAATTTTTTGGAATTCGTTCGGTTAGAGCAGTGGCGTATTGAGCCGTAGGTCGTGGGTTCGAATCCCGCTCGTGACACTAGCTTTTTCATTTCAACTAAGACCTTACATAAAAAGATTAATTAATATTTTAAAATGTTATACAAATAATATTAGAAAACAATTGCAAAAAAATGTGTTGAGTAAGTAAGTTAAAATAAGAGTATTTTGTGCATATTTAGATGAATTTTATTCAGTAAATATTTTTCATTAAATATAATATAAGTTAAATATGTAAATATATACATATACCTACATACTCGTACAGAAGTGCAAGTTAAATAATGTACATGAAAAATATTTTATTGTTATAGAAGTAAAGAAAAATAATTCAAGATTTAACATGTCCGCACACTTGACTTAGAATGGGGAAAAAGAAGAATTAAAAATAGTAAGATGTGGAAAGTTTTTAGCTGAACACATATTTCTGTCAATAGGAGCATTTTTACAATAGTTAGTAAAATGGTAGGAAATTTGAAAAAATCTATTATGCCTGGTCAAGTAGCTCGGTACAGAAAAGTTTATTTAATTGTAAGTAAAAAAGGTCTGTCAGTGTAGTATTTAATTATTAAAAAGTGTAAGTAAATAAGAGCGAACTGCAAAGTCTACGACTTTCTAGGGGAATTAAATTAAAGGATAAAGTACTGTTCAAATTGTTTATAGTCAGTAATAATTACTATTATTTTATAGGCAAGAATTCTAAGAAATTTAAATTGTACCGATTGAAGTTTACAGATTATTAAATTAAACAAATTTTCATTTAATTAATTCAGATAATGGTACGAAGGAAAGGCTCATTTTCTCATTAGGTCTTGCCAAAAGAGTGTGCCCTATCATACTGTTTGCATATTTTCATTTTTTATGATTTGCGTTATCTGCATTGAATGATTAATGATTGTCTGATCGTGATGTGTATTGCACTTACCTCCCTGAGGGAAGAATTGTGAGTATATCGTTCTGAACGTTTCTTCCTTGACGAGTCCAGAGGGGCATTCCGACTTGAAACCTCTGTATATGCGTTTGATCTCCTGTTCCGTGAATCTGGTCGCCTTCGTTAAAGATTTGAGCGAGTCGGGCCTGGCCCTGGGCGGCAGTTGCTCACCTTCTTCGACCTCCTGGTCTGAAAAAAGTAAATATCGAATGCAGTTTCGATTTAAAAGTGTTATTTTTAAACTATGAATATACAAGAATAAAAATATTGTCATATAACGTTTGGCGTAGATTTGAATCCAGATCCAGACAATTTCAAGACATTGCACAATTTGATAATAAAACATAAAATGAACTTTTTTGCAGTCCCTGTACATTGAAAGAGAACCAAATGTTGCAAAATAATGACAACCGACAACACCAATGAAAAAATTTACATGTTTTTCAGTTAGTGGCATCATGTGTAGCATACCGACGACAGTTCATGTTTTTATTGCGAAAAACAGGCTCGTTTTATGGTACAATATCGATTTGAACATTTAAAAACACACTTGTACTGTAAAATTTCTGATGGGGTATAGTTGGTGCCTCTCAGTTATTACTGAAACAACGTTTTCGCCCAGCCCCATCTGGAAGAGAAGATGTCATGATTTATTATCACACAATATGACCAACTGGGATTAATTTCGTAAAAACCGAGTTCATGCGGTTTTTCAATTTAATTTATTGTGAAACTCACCGAAGTGTTTTTTCAGCAGAAAACGTTGGCTCATTCACTCACGTTAAATTGAAGAGACGTTTCGACTATGGACAATTTCACGCTCTAAATTGTTATTGATTCGCAATTAAGATTTTAAGCTATGGGAAACAGTTTTGGATTTAACACTGTGTGATTTTGTTGAAAAGGAAACTTTTCATCAGGCCTAGTATTTTTTTTATTCTACGTCCATCAAGCCGGGATCAGTTCAGTCCACCACCTCGCCTGAGCAATGGCCCACTTCCTCCTGCATGATCGCAAACGTTGAAAAGGAGGTGATAAATGAAATAGCAGACTTTTTCCACCGGAAAATTGAAGAGCAGTTCCATTCTTCATTGTCTATCTTTCTTTCTTTCTTTTGTTCGTCTCGAGAAAAACAAAACAAAAAAACAAACAAAAAAAACACAAAAAGACAAGAGAATTTATTCTTGGATAAAGACAACAATAAGGCCCGAATTGAGCACTCGAGTGGGGCTGTGGATGAAGTGACTTTTGCACTTGGCAAAGGGCGAGGGCCAAATGTCCTTTTCCTGACTAAATTACAGGGACCGATTGCAGAAGGATTGATGCCGGACCATAAATTTAAATCGGCCGTCTACCTGAATTGGGCGGAGCGGGCTCCCGTGTCACACCTTTTCAGCCTTTCACAAATTATTTTGCCGTTTGCATAAATAATAAATACTATTTTCAACTCTAAAAAAATCTAACGTGGAAATTTAAATAATTATTATACATAACAGTAAATTACACTAGTACATATACAGGGTGTCCTTTTTAGATGGCCCGGCTGAATTTCTCTTTAACCAATGACGCTATCAAAAGAAACAAAAAATATGTATTTAATATTTTTTAGCCTAGTTTCAAATTTTTACCTTTTTTAGAGAAAAATTATACAGGGTACCTCAAGTCCAGTTCACCTTCAAAATTTCATATACGATCCTATGCATCCTAACATACTTTTTCAAAGGATTTTGTACGCTGAAAATAATGGAGCAATTTTGATCAAAAAATAACAAAGTTATGGCAAAAAGTATTTAAAAACAAAAAACAGTTATTTGGTTTGCTATTTATTAATCACATTTCATGTTCGAACTGCCTGTCTTGCGCAAAGATGCAGATGCAAAGAGTCAGGGGAGATGGATCAAACATTTTCTATCCTTTGCCGCAGTTTTTCAGCTAAGGTTGCAGGGTTATTGGCAGGCGTAGACACTGTTTTTTAAATGGCCCCACAGAAAATAGGCAAGTGGAGTTAAATCCGGTGACCGAGGAGGCCAACTGATCTGGGCCATGAGATCCTATCCACCTATCCTGGAAGTGACGATTCAAATAACGTCTCAACTGCAAAGAATTGTATGCGGGGCATCCATCAAGCTGGAGAATCATTCTTTATCGTTGTTGCAGAGGAACTTCATCTAATAGTGTTGGTAAAACATACGTCAAAAAATGGAGGAACTGAGCACCATTTAAATTATTTTCGTAGAAATGAGGCCCAATTAATTTATTTACGAGACGTCCACACCTTGGTACTGGAAATAAGAAGAAGATGAGACGATGAAAAGAGTACGAAATTCTTAGATTTTCTCTCTGCCCACGTTCAAAAGTTCCAAGGGTTTAATATACCATTAGAGGTGAACTTGGATTCATCAGTCCACAGAATGATGGAAGAACGTTTTATTCGGCCTCCCAAATCGATATTTGTGCAAGGAAAGTTAGACGCCCGTCATAATCAGAGTCCCGAAGTCCTTGGAAAAGATGTGAGATATACGACTTAAATTAGTAAGTCCGAAGTACATCTCTAATTTTATTTTTTGAAAAACCTAAAACCGTTCCAACATTTCGGAGAGAGGAATTGGGATTTTCGCGAACATACAGTAAAATATTCAGCTCTTCGTCGAAATTACGCTGCTGGTTTCTTGGTGATGGAACAGCAACTGATCCGTATCTCCTCATAATGCGAGCAACACGAATAAACGTTTTGTGGTTGACTCTGGGGCAATCAGACAATTTCTGGGAATGCAACTTGACTGCACTACGCACCACTATTAATAAAGCAGTCGTACATATCAACTATGCTTTTTTGAAGACATTTCTTTTGCTGGGTTTTGTATCAGGCCTTAATGCTGTTCATGTCATCGATAATCAGTCTTCGCAAAACCAGATAGGTAACTCGCTGTTGTTCGGAAAAATGTGCTCTTCGGTCACAGTTCCTCTCTAAGGTCACATCAAGGACAAATTTTTTTGTGCACATCCATGTTTGCCAGGCCAAATAAGTTTTAACCAAATTTAATTGTTCCAACTTTAATTACTATTTGCCTTCTGTTCAATCTACTGATAAGCTTACAAAAAAATTATCTCGGAAATGGCAGCATTTGAAGTTGAGAAGAGTCTACAATATAAAAACGCCAATAGTTAAGCTAAATAATTTTATTCCAGGTAAGTGTTACGCTTTTCAGATTTCTCATAACCCGGTTTAAAGAAATTAACAAGAAATTTATTGTCAATGACAAATTATTGATATTTTACCTTAGTTTGTTTATTCTCTAACAGAAGGTTTTTTGTCATGTTACAGAAAAAAATAAAATGTCTTGTTGGTTAATAGCAAAGCATATTAAGCATTTCCGACTCACCCAATGAGAATTTCACCCCAGTCCATGCTGTTCTCAGATATGAGCATATCCTCCTACACAGGTGACCTTTCTCGCCTCTGTGATGCTTGTGCCTCCGTCTCGGTTTGACCCCTTCCTCTTCAAGATTATCTTTGGCGTCTTCGTCTTCTTCTAGCATAATTCCATCTCCCTAAACACAGAAGGAACGACCATGGGAAAACTTACCTTGCTAGTTACACAGGTAACTCTGACAGACAATGTATGCAAATGCTTCTATTGACAGGCACAGTCAATATTTTATATTATAATGTAAATTTAACGTAATTTAATTGCATCTTTTATTTTAGGGCTGTTATAAATTAAAAGCCAAACAAACACCACCCTGCCCGGCAAAGCGTTATGATATTTCATTTAATGTAATGCTTAAGGATGAGCGTTAATAATAAAGAATATCAAGGGATGAAAAAAATTACATCAGCACAACATCCGAGTTTAAAATTTAAATACAATTTGCTTAGTAAATATTTACTATGTTACCATTCAGTTTGAACGATAGGGATAACTTTTTCATCCCAACCTTCTGTAGATCTTCTTAAATGTGCCTAAAGGTAATATTACTCACGATTAGTGCAAATCTAACAGATTTATCCGCCTAACTATGAAAATCTTATCTCTGACTCAATGGCGAATATTAGACAGGGCAGAATCGCTTTCTTGACTAATTTGGGAGGTAGGATGCATCGGGCATCTGCTTCTTCTTCTTTACACTCATTATCTGTCATGTTTCAGTCAAAATAAAGAACTACACTCACAAGAAATATATGTTAAAAATGTAACCAAGCGTCGTACTCATTATCAATCGCCATCAACCGACTGTCTCTGTTATTTCGTACCAAAACGATTTCAGTTTATTTTGTATAGTTGACCAACTTATTAACTTATATATAGTTAACTAATTCAAGTTAACCTGGGCTGAACTAATTAAGTACCTATCTTTCGTTATCATTCGATTGCATCACGCACATCAACTTAAAACGTCAATCTACTTATCAAACCGATTTACACTGCATTCGTGCATCATGGCCGATATTGCTTCTCACATAAATTCTAACCTAAACAAGAATATTACAAAAGAGATGCATGATCAATTTATCAAATTAATTATTATTTTTTTCTAAGGTTTTTGGTTCAGTTGAAAAATTAGTGTCACGAGCAGTATTCGGACCCACGACCTTCAGCTTGAGGAAATGGTGTCCGAAGGATGGGAGCTCAAGTTGTTAGAGCAGTGACGTTAGCTGAAGATCGGGGGTTCGAATCCCGCTCGTGGCACAAATTTTTCATCTCAACCAAAAATCTTAGATAAAAATAATATTTAATTGGAATAATTAATGTGGTCAATTATGACCACTAAGTCAATATGGATTAATTTAATTGAATATTAAAGTTATATTGAATAACATGTATGAACATATCCCCAATGGGTACAATGGGCTAAACCTTCTTTGAAGGAATTTTATGAATTAAGTTTAACCTAATAATTAAATCTATTTAAGCTTAAAATCATAGTATTACGATAATAACTAAGAATAATTAAAATAATAATTCTTTAAGGAAGGGATATTTTTTGGACAGTTTACGTCGAACTTATTTATCTTAGACCACATTTGTGGGTTAATAGTTTTTGTTAATTGTTATTGTGTTTTAGCTTATTTGCTTCAAAATTTTCGTTCAACGTTACAAAATTTAATTTACAAAAAAGTCTAGTGTATGAATGTACTTAGAGTTAGAATGTATTAAATAATGATGTCTGTTTTTCCTGGGTTAAATTATATAAATTGATTCTATACTTATTGCTCTTGCGGGTTGAAAATAAAAATCATAAAATAATAAAGTGAAGAAATGTTATTTAATTTGTGACGTTTCCGGTCAACTTGGTCTTCCTATGCTCGTTGCTTTTATCTGTCAGTTTCTGAATTTCGTTATCTTCAGTACGAAAACAGCGAGTACAGGCGGACCGTGATGATCGGAAGCGACCACAAGACAGGTTCATCACTCCGCAGATCTCATGAAGAAATCTTACAATAGTCGTGTTTTTTTGTCGCTTGCCGTACAATCCTAGATGTCACAAACTTGAAATAGCATATCGTGACTGACGAGGTCCTAAGGACTGCAAGGAAATTGATTTGTTAGCCTAGAATAAAAATAGTAAGTGCATGAAAGCGAAGATAAAATCGTTTGTCTGTAAAAGAACTCCAACTTGATAGTGTATCTCATAACAATATTACAGAATTGGCGTACATTATAATCTGTTCAAAATTTACTCAATAAGCAACGGGGCTTTCCAAGCTGTGGTCTGCCCACCCTAACTAGGGGTCCGCGGCGAACTTCAAGAAAAATTAATAATTACAAAATAAACGTATAATGAATATTATTTGAAAATTAAAAACCAATAAAAATGAGTACTGAAAACGAACCTTTTTTAAATTTTATTTATCCATTCTAAGTTTATTTTTACTCGAAAGTCTTCCAAACAGTTCAGTTCAATTGCGTCGTCCTTTTGATGGAACACACCCAGAACACCAGGAGAAACAGACTTTTTTCATGAGGAAGCGCACTGAAATGGCTGTTCCTCAAAACTTCATTACAACCCATGCAAAAAATGTTAATGAAAATTTAGAAAACTTATATAAGTTATGGAGTGACAGGCAGGTAAACCACCATCACTGAAACCAGTATAACTTCGGTGCCATCAAACAATATTGTCAAATGACGGATAATTGATTTATCAAACGATGCGAAAGAATCGCTGATTTCTCGCATCCAACACAATTCATTTTCTCTCTAAATCGACGAATCAACTGACATCGTGGGGTCGGCTATTTTACTGGCTTTGTACGTTATGAATACTCGGGATGTTTCTAGGACGATCTTCTCTTGTGCAAACCACTTCCTGCCAATGCAACAGGTGCCGAAATATTCCGCTTGTTGAACGATTTTTTACAACTAACGAAATTCCATGGTCTAACTGCATTGACGTGTGCACAGATGGTGCACAAGTAATGACTGGTCGAACGATTAGGGTGATTACTAAAATAAAAGATAAATCAAAAGATTGCAGCAGTCATTGTGTTTTCCACAGACATGCTTTAGCAATGAAAAAAAAAATGCGAGCCTCTTTTATGACAGGTAGTACTTTTTCAATTCATGTCGAGAGACGTGGTTGTAGAAGTCCTTCAACCTGACGATGAGCTAAGGGCTCGAAACCCGGATCGTTGGAAAACAACATACTGTGAGAAGGAACTATCTTTTTTAAACAAGGATTGAACCGCACTCACACCATCATTCATCATTTCTACTGATGTTAAATTCAATTCCTTTTTCATCTCTTCCAAAATTTACCGTAATAAAAGGCAATGTTGATTGAAATTCATTTGATGCAGCCCTTGAACTAAAACTACACTAACTCATACCACTAAAAACAGTCAACGACCTAGGCAACGTCTAGATATTTTATTGAAACTACAAAAAACTATCCTAGTAGAACTAGATCTACACATAACCACTATGTCACCATTGTCACCAACACTATGGTTTTACCTATCTGACAAACTATGGTTTCATTTACCTATCTGACAAACGCTTATACAACCGACTAACTCACTGAACTACAGAACCTGGGACAACGATTTTAAGACACACGTTCAATGACTACTCAGGACATCTTGTTGGACTGGAACACCCAGAATCTTACCCTATAAATCCGTTCCTTCTCGTCTTCACCGAGATGATGGCTCTTGGGCTACGTCGGATGAAGAAAAGCCGATTTATTTCTCTAATATCTCCTTTTACTCCTCATCCTGATCTGAATGATCCCGACTTCAATAGAATCATAAAACAAGTCCTAAAATCTCATCTACCTCTCTCCGATTCATGAAAACCATTTACACACAATGAAAGATTCCATATCGTAAGGCATCTATTACTGAAGAAAGCAACTGGATTCGAGGTTTTTTTTTTTGGAACGTTTTTAGAATTTAATCATGCCTTCAAACGCGTCTTACTTCTAACACAAAAGTGAATGGACGAACCTGATTGATCAATTTGGACAACTATAATTCTTAGTCCATCAGTGTTAGTCTAAAGGAGAAAGGTCAGGTCGGTTAAGCATGATAAATTTTAGATTCAACCCATTTCTTTTAAGTTTTAATATGTTTGCTTTGCATTAAGAATAGTTTGAAATTTACTTGCGTCGACAATAAATTCATAATTTTTTTACTTTTTAGTTCAATTTGATAACCAAAGTTTGTAAAATGCTTGCTTGCGGATTTTTTTATCTGGAAGAAATCCTAGAGTATTGAAAATCTCGACTGCTCTCTGCGTTATGAATAGGGTTCAATTATGGTTTTATATAATTTTTTGTTAAACTTTCAATAAAAATACTCTACTTCCGGAAACCCTTCTGGGATTGTTCGGTGTGCATTCACAGAGTTATTCGACCGGAACGAATCTTCCTATTGAGAAAGTTCCTCTAATAAGCTTACTACGTTTAGAATAAGTAGAGATCAAGCAGGAAAAAGCCACCTTTTTTGGCCATAAAACCGTAGATCGTTTGGACAAATCGTGTCAAGTTGGACGAGTTTCATTCAAACTCATCCCTCTGAGAAGTTTCGGAACGTGTGCTTTTATGTATTATTCCCATTTAATTCACTCCTATAATATTTATCATTTTACAACAAATACATATCCTATTAAGTTTTGGAATTTTAAGAGTACACTATTTGTAAGATTTGTTTTCTGAACCTAATAATTTTAGTGCTATTTTTTTGGTTTTCCTAGCCCAGCGATGATTACCAATCCTGCGGCAAAACCATTGAACAGTGACTGAGTTAGTTAGCACGGCATTCGGCTCTTGTGTACTTAGACTTCACAAGTTGGACTGCCCAAACCGTAACCGGTCTACTTCTAAGCAACAACAAATCCAGGTTGGCTCGGCAACGAAAACTTATCGTCACAAAACTCACTGAATATCGAATCTAATAAAAAGCACGTGTGTAAATTACTGTCCTAAAAGTATCAGCTCTGATCTAACATTTTTCTCGCAACTTTTTCTCTAACAAGAATTTATCTGCTTGATGCTCTTCATCTTTAAGACTCAGATAATCGTAATAAACTTTCCTATTCTGAAAAAGTAAAATTTTCGTAATGAATGGTACATAACAAAATGAAAGTTAGATTTGTAAAAAAAGGAGATTTAGGAAACATTTGATAAAATGTTATCAAATCGTTTAAAAAAATAAACTTAAATATTTATTAAATCTATTATATTTAGTTGTCTGATCGAGAAAATTCCTTCTTTCAATTAATTAACATTTTTATGGTTGTCAACAAATGTTAATTAATTAAATATTTATAATTTGTTGAAGTTTTGAAGAGCGGTCAAGAATGAGGTAGTTTAGAAAAACACATTTTCATTTTTTTGTCGACGTTTCTACCTTTATTCGGGTCATCTTCAGGGCATAAAATGTGGTGCTATCTTCTGGGGTCATATTGGTTTTGTGTGAAAGTGTTGTTAAACCAATAGACACTATAACAATACCACCACACTTTATGCCCTGATGATGTCCCGAATAAAGGTCAAAACATCCGCAAAAAAGAAGAAAAGAAAAGAAAAATGTCTTTTTTTAGACTACCTCATTCTTAAGCGCTCCAACACGCTTCAACAAATTATGAAACAACAGGTTACTCAGAAACACACATTAAATATTTATTTTGATTATTATATATAAGTACTGTTTAATTTTTGTGCAACAACGATAAAACGAAATGTTTAAATTGAGGAAAAGCTCATTACGAAAAATCAGTATAAAGGAATGAAGAAAGTGCTTTTCATCTGAGAAGAGATGTTTCACTTCGAATTAGATTAATTCAATTCATGTTTATAGGCGTGCAAATAGGTCTCGTAAGAGCATTTGGCTGATTGATTTCGGAAAAAGGATCAATCAAATCCGAAAGCGCGGCAGGTAAGATTGATGACTAAGCCTAATTGACTTTTAATTAAATTTAGCCAAGAATCGTACGTGGTATTAATGTCCCGAAGAAAGCTATTATTAAATAAAAAATTGAGCGAGGGGGCGTCATTGTGGCATAATTTACCGCTGACACAAACAGGCGTAAAATAATTACCAATTTGTTGCCTGCCCGGGGCCAACATTTAGGAATCAAAGAGCCTCCAGGGCAAACTGTGACCTTAACTACCTAACTCCAACAGGAGCGGTTGTTTCTAACTCGGATTCATTCACAGGATGAAAAAAGATTTGGGGATATATCAAGGAAGCTTCGGAGCCTTGGATATCGATTTATCTACCAGCGCTGGAAGCGACAGAGTCAAATCAGTTAAAATTGAAAATATATTAGGATATATGGAAATGAAACTTCACTTGCCGTGAGCTTTTCGCATTATTTTGCTATATTGCTCTCCCAGAATGTCTTATATGATAGATTAAATGCAAGATTAAGATCATTCATCTTATTTATTCTCAATGTTTATGATACACTTATTTCTTTTCTATTTATACATTTTTTATTTTCCTTAATACAAAGAGCAATTTTATAACAATAAGCATATTTATAGTTGAAGATGATGAACTGTCTACCTTCGTTGGTCTGTTTGCCATGGTTCAGCAATTCACCATCATCAATGGCAGATTTACCCCTTTCTAAAAACTTGTAAAAGGATAAGATTGACACAATACCGCTCAGACAAACTACCTTGTCTGCGCGGTTTCTGTTGTCCGTGACAGGTCCTCCATCGACTCACTCGTTGTGCTCTTTTTGGGCAGATACCATTTCCTGAAGAATCTAAGTAAAATGGTGGTTTTTATCTGGGATACCCGGATCTGAAGGGTAACGAAAGGGCGTACGAGGTCTAAGGCCGGGAAGTCCCAACCTCCAGACTAAACTATCGCGATCCGGGCTTCTACGTTAAAAAGCATTAAAAACATGATTTTACAAAGTGGCAGCGTTGGGAGGGGGCGGATGTGCATAAAAACCCTCACATATCAAGAGCACTATCGATAGGTTGCCCTCGGATGATCTGACTCGTAGAAACGTTACCTGATTACGAATAGGCCATGCGAAGTTGACACACGGACACTTTAGGGCCACGTGTGTCCCCACCAAGGACTATACTAAAATTACTGCGTCGGTCCGGCATGTACAGAAAGGTTGCTTGATGTGTTACACTTCTTTTAAGGTTGCCATTCCTTGGCTCCATAAAGAGAGCGTGTAGGATTGCCACCTTATACTTTATAGATATCTTGTGTTCTTTTTGTTGGTGTATGTTGAGACTGAACGTATTTATTAGCGCGAATGTGTAGTGAAAGGGACTATGGAAGAATATTGAGTACCCCCATTAAATTAATTATATAACATGTGTAGATGTTGATGACGGAATTTCAAGAATTTATTCTTTTTGAACTGCTAACTGGGACGATGGGATCAAATTAGCTAAATAAAGAGCATGTTTACTCATAGATTAGAAGATATACACAATTTCTGGAATTCAGAACGCCCAGTAGTTCTCATTTATTATTGTTTTAGAATTTTAAGGCTGTGAAGAAGTTTTACCTTTGACTCTTACCGTTTTACCGACTACATCTTCAATTTTTATGTTTTATACCAACACGTTTTCATCAAAAATAATGTTATTAGCATTTTGGCATTATCCTAACATCCGTTCTGCATAACCTTACCTGGTCATGACTCTTTTATGATCTCTAGTGTGGTACCTAAGCCTAATTTATAGGATTAGTCCGAGCAATTACCTCTGTTGAGGTGTTGTTTAGGTTTGCCTTTATTGGGTTGTTCACATCTATTTTATTTTTTAAACCTATGCGGAAGATATTTTACTAGAAACTAAAATCGACCACATACTTTATTTTTGCCTTTTCGCTCTCTAAGAGCTTTCCTCCATCTTCTTTATTTGACCTCGATAAACTTTTTAATCTGTAGCTGCGTTTTGTATGCCAATTTATGAACTAGATACATTCTTCTCATAATTAAAGAAAAATGACATTGAAAATGAAAGTTCATGAAAAGTTCCGGAAATATTGTTATCTGTCTTCAAATTTAATGAAGTTCGCGAAATAAAGATCAGATTTGAATTTTAATAACGCTTAAGTTGAGAAATAACGATTTTATGTTAAAAAATTTGATTTTAGTCTAAAATCACAAAAATGTTAATATCTCAGGAAAGAGGCAATATAGAAACGTCGTTCTGGTGGCACTTAATTTGATTTAGTACATCCACCATGGAAGTATTGATGTAACACCCTACATAGCGAACTTATTTTTCAAATTAAAAATTATCAAAGTTAAACAAAGTTAAACAAAATTAACAAGTTAAATCAAATATTAATTTTACATCGTCTGTTATCAAATAATCTCTTATTAGTTCCGCTGGTGTCCAAAATCTATTTTATTCCTCTTGTGAGAAGCTGTGTTTCACTGAAACTTTTGCGTTAGGGTGTTGTTAAAGTCCTCCTTGGTGTTCTTTTTAGTAAAATTTTGTTAGCAAAAAAGCAAATTTCAAATCAGGGATGTGGGATGGTGTTGGTCGCTATTGCAATCGTTCGACAGCACGTTAACCGCAGGGAGAACTTTAGTTTGATATCTTGAAACGAGGACACGAGAAAACAACTGCACTACAAGTTCATCATCACAGGAAATCTCACTACCTATATAAATATTGTTTATAAACATGTTCACCCCACAGCATTACTATTTCCAGCAAATAAGATATACTTTTTCCCTTGAATTTATTCATACTTGAACGACCTTGGCTGTTTGGTTTTTAATATTTCCGCGTTTATCTCCGGTCTGGAGAGAATTTAATCAATTAAAGTGCATATTCCTGTTGCGTTATTTCCCATCCGCCTCTCAAAAATGGGAGAAGTCACCAAGTCTGTTTTAATAGAAGTATAAAGAGGCGCCTCTTGATTTAACGAGAATAAACCGGGTCGTCCGATCCGGGCCAAATCATAAGTTTTATCCCCCCATTATCGAGCCGGGCCTTCCGAACTCCCGGCCTGTTATCCTCCCAACCCCCTCTTACGTGTCCTGGGGGTCCGTAAAGTTTCAGGCCTACCCCGGAATGCACCTAACAAGTGATTTTGAAAGGATTAGCCGGAGAATTTCTCCCGGGCGAATTAATTGTTGAAATTCTAACGATTGAAAAGTTCTAGAACTCTCTAATCGATCACCGCATAGAGTTACGTTCACTCACCGCATAAAGTTCGAGTACTCACTACTATATATTTTTCTGATGATTATTATTGCTTTATTTGGCAAAACAAATAGCTCTTAACAATAATAATAAGTTAATGACACTCAGAACATAAAGAGAGCATTTTGTCCAGAAGTCGACCATTCGTGAAATAAAAAACAATTTTATCATTCTAGTTCATAAAAGTACAGAAATTAGAATGAAAAATAAACTAAAACTGATTTTTCATTTCTTCTTTACTCCAATGAACACAATCATGTTTATACCAAGCCTTTTGTAACAGAAAAAATTCTCTGTCACTAATTTCTTTAAATTATTGGCCTAATTTTTTAACTTAGATTAATTTAGGCCTAATTTAGATTTGTCTTTTATGGTTTACTCTCCCGACCTCCCTCTCTCTCTCTCTCTCTCTCTAAATATATATATATATTATACACACACATATGCATGCATATACATATGCATATGCATAAATGCATAAACATATACATATACATGTACGTATATATATATATATATATATATATATATATATATATAATTTACATATTGGACAATCTATGCTGTGGGAATAGATTAAGAAATATCTGTAAATCAAGTGATGTTGCAATGCAGGTTTGCCAACTATTTAAAAAAACCTGGAAGAAATGGGCTGATAAGTGGGACTTGGTAGCTTTGAGGTAAAATAATTCACGGGCAGAGTTGACGGAAATGCCTGCGTTTCACAGGTTCCCTGTTTCATAAATTTATATGCTGGCTCTCTCTAATGGTACAGGCGAATGAAATTTAGTGCCATAAAAAACCAAGTAAACGAGTCTTGATACATAAACCATGACGTTTTTTTAATAAATTTTTATCACACCAAAAACTGTATTCGGCGATATTTTTTTAAGGAAACTATTACGGATTGATTTAGATGTATGCTCAGTCAATTGCTGAAGAGAAATTAATTAAATAAAGTTTTGTCTTAAGAAATAAACTCGTGGGAAAAATTCATCACTGAGGTTATCCACAAATGTTGTGTCATGTGTTATTGTCCAATTACGGTAGTAAGAAAAAAAGAAGAAATATACGTAAATGATCTTATGAGATTATCCTCTGATAAATGTGCTTATGTGTTCTGAAACGTCATTCATATATTTTCTAATATATTTTGTCTAATCTTGTTCCTAAGTAATAACAGTTGGTTTTTTTTAAATGCCATAAGTATATAAAACAGCAATTTCTTAGATTATCTGTTTCAAAATGCCTTGATGGGAATGTTTGATGGAATAGAATATTGGAATATAGAATAGAACCTTTTTGAACTCTTCTAAGTTGATCCTTTTGCGAATACTTAGCATTATAAAAAGCTAACAATCAGTGAGTAAACCAATGATAAAAATGTTACAAATTAACATACTAGTACTCCGATTAGTAGAACCCAAATTGTGCTCATGTCAAAGGTGCCAGTTCAGACAAAGTACATAAAAAAACCCTCTTACTTTAATTCACTTAACACGATTATAACAGTTCGCTTGAATACCCCTCATATAAAAAATTGATGTGCGTTAATCAGACCCTAAGAAAATTGTACCGTTCTGCAAAAAATAAATTTCAGGTAAAATCATGTCCGTTTTAGCCTATAACAGCATAGATTCAATTTTAATACTTCTGTTCTTCTTTTATGGTACATGTAGGACTGTAAATCCACCTAGTTTCACCCGAATTACGTTTTTATTTTAAGACAAAATACACACATTCACACATAGATACTGAAAGATAAGTAGATAGGTTCAAAGCACTAAAGAGGTAGGAACCATTTTATGGAAACGTTGCAAGAAGTATTTCCCGGTTGTGTAAAAAGATGTACCTGCAGGTAGGAAAACTGGAAGTTGGTGAAACGATGAACTGGATACACCAATGAAAAGTTAATGTTAGCAGAAAAAGATATCAGAGGACTTATAATAACACAGAGATCCGAAAAGTCAAAAGAAATCATTATGTAAGCCTACAAAAAAATATCAAAACAAGATTAACGAATCAAAAATTATCTCTTGGAAAACATTCAGCTCCGAGGCGCAGGAACGTGCAGGTAAATTAAAAAGAAGCACTGTATACCGACGGTACAAAAAGAAGACGGCGAACACACAGCTGATTTAGAGGACACCATTGTTATACTAAAACCATTAGTACCACTAGATGACCCAACTCAAGATCTATCCAAACATCAAGCTGTGAGGACGGAAATAAACTTAGAAATGTAATATACACACTGGCATAGATGGCAACGAACCACCTTACAGCAAGTCGCCTCTATCAACTTCTAAGAGGTGGATTGAAAAGCGTAGATTAAAAAATGGGATGAACTATGAGGCTCATACACGAGTAGAATAAGGAAACTGTTCTCCCCATCTGCCTTCACAAGGCTAGAAATGTAGCATATAAAAATGAATTAAAAATAGACGCAGGTTGTTTCAGGTTTTGGGAAAATGACAGCCTATCTTCATCGGTTAAACATAGTTTCAAGTCCTGCCTGCTCGTGCAACTACTTGTTATCTCAATTTGTCGAAATCCTTTTTTTTCATTTTCTTGTTTTAAATAAATAAATGAATAAATGGATAAATGAATGAATAAATAAATGGATGGATGGATGGATGAATGAATGAATAAATAAATAAATAGATAAATAAATAAATTATATATATATATTTATTAAAATTAGCTAATGGTAAAAATATATTTAAAAGGCCTAACATTGCCATGAAATTGATTAAAAATAAATCAAATTATTAAGAAGATAAAAAAGCAATCAAAAGCAGGGATTTAATGTTTATTACATCCATAGACGTCTGGAAAGGAAATGGGCAGACATTTTTCTGATTAAACCCTATTCAGTTTACCAAGACAAATTCAATATTTATTTATGTACTGTTTTGATGATATGTGTTCTAAATGCTGGTTTTATGGTTCACAAATTCAATATTTATTTATGTACTGTTTTGATGATATGTGTTCTAAATGCTGGTTTTATGGTTCTTTCGCATATTCGACCACTCGTTAATGAAAGGCAAGATAAATCTTCTCAATCATACGTATCATGTGTAATCGGATTATTTAAACATAATCGTCCCTCTTGGATGCTGGATCGCTTAAATCGACGACTTTCCCTCGCGATTGTTCTTTTGTGCTTTTCCTTTCCGATAATTGGGAGTGCCCAAAGCCCCCGGGATGGATGGTAGAAGAAAAAGATCTGGATGGAAACCGAGACGAGTTTGAATAGGGTAGAAGGTTTATATTAAAAGTAATCTCTCGGGTATTTCCGGTGGAATGAAAGAAATTTGTATCGACCTCGGCCATTGTTTCACTAAAGCCAACGATGATCAAAATAACAATACAACAGATATATAAGCTATCGGCTTTTCCTTTTATTCCTGAAAACCTATGGTAAATAAATTGTTGCCATGTTTTCTTTTTACTAATATGTATGAATCCGTCCCGAGGAAATGAGGTGTGATTTTTATCTAGTGTATGGTTTTTGTCTATTCTGTAGTTGAACACCTAAGGTACAAATAGGAGGGTAGCATTTTAGGATATCGACTTAGCTTTCGTATAAAAGCAGCCTTTTTTAGCGTAAGAGAGTAGAGAGTGAACTAAAACAAAATGAACAGAAAAAAATATACAGAAAATAGAAAAAGTTGAACTAAACATTAGTAGCCACTTTTATATATTAGCGTTAATCACTTTCACTGTCACTTAAGAAGTCGCGAAGCCAATAACTTTCAGCCGTCGGGGTGGATTATTTGGAATGGTGCGGGATGAAAGTTTTCTTGAGTGGTTGTGTGACTGGATAATTGTTTGTAAAACTTTTGCAGCTTTTTTCCCTACTTCAAGGACTTATTGGATATTAAGGTCATTGGGAACGGTAAGCTTGGATACATCGAAAGGAGCATTGTATATGGTTCGAAGGTCTTTTGATTGTACAGATTTGATACATTGAACGTTGAACAAAAATAGATTAAAATGATAAAAATTAAGGTTTTTAAGCCTTACGAGCATGTTTTACAAGTTGCCACTTGTTTCCCTTTTTCCGGTGCATTAAAATATTTCCAAACAACAATCGAATGTATTTGAAAATTACCCACGGACCACGGTTTAGGCACAATTAAAATTATATACATATATCGATGTCTCATACAAGACGGCAGTCTCTAATCCAATTTGACGCACTGACAGGGATTTTTTTAAATTTACCCAATAATAATTAAGAAAAATGTATAGTAAGTTTTTGTAAATTAATTTTTTTCTTTTTTAATATATCGATATATTTCAAGTATTTACACTCATACATACCGATAAAAATTTACTCGATGTATGTACAATTATATCCATATATATTTTATATCGACATATCGTTGCCTATGCACATACCACAATTGAAAAAAAGAAAAAAAAACATGGGTTATTCTTACTGTGTATTCGGATGCGCAAATTTTTCAACGGAAATGTTATCTTGTAGGAAATTTAATGCAGTTTGTGAAATAAAGGTCAGATTTGTGTTTTGATGACGTTAAAGTTGAAAAATTCCGATTTTATGTAAAAAATCTGATTTTAAACTTAAATCACAAATATGTTAATATCTTAGGAAAGAGTCAAGATAGAAATTCGTTCTGGTCTCACTGAACTATGTTTTATTAAGTGAATTCACCATAGCAGTATTGACATTTAACCCAGTAACATATTGTATAATACGCGTTATTAAGAACATTTACATAGATATGCTTTTGGGCTAGGAACACAAATTTTTTTGCTTGATCTTTTTTTCGCCATTGATTTTGCGTTACATGGTTTGGCTTTGTTTAGGTTAGATTAGCCAAGATTAACTTTAAAAAACCTTATCATCGTTACATCAGCAAGTTGATTACTAGTAATAAAAACACATTTTATTTCTTTTTTTTAATTTACAGCAAATGATGAATTTTCTTGAAGAAAATATTAAATATAATAAAGAGGGATAGTGCTTGAATATTGTCTACATCAGCCATTTTCGAAATTAAGCCCTCTTTTCTTTTCTCCTCGGAAGGACGAAAAGCACTTCTCTGTAATTAACTCGCAGAACAAACCTTTTGACGCCGGAAAGAACTCTATAAGGTTTGTTAACTGTCCGCACTAACATTTTCAACAAGCACGAATTAAATTGTTTAATTAATCTCGCTTTGCATATTTGATTCGAATACGTCCGAGGGACAACGTTATTTTCAAATTAAAGTTAGGATGGATGGACTGACTTGAAGACGATTGATAATTTAGCACAGGCCGAAATGCTCGTCTACACAGCACGAATAGGCGGAGGACGATCTGGGTCCAAAAAAATACAGTTTTTTGATTTGGTTGAAATACATAATTCTTTTATATTTTCTGTGTTACAAGAAGCATGTTAATATGAAGATAAAGAATAGGATTAGAGGAGGTATTCGTCTCTATACGACCTGAACTGGTCTATTGTGCACCATTGTTTCTAGAGGTTAAGCTTAATGACTTAAGGCTTTTTACCAGAATCCAAAGCTTTTTCAAGAACTCTTGTATGCATCCTTCAGGCCTGGGCTTTTCCTCTCCCAGGAGTAAAAATCTTAGTCTTCGCACTAACAGAAGACATGTTCTGATGTCGCCCCTTCTTCCTGGCAATATCTGCACAGGACAATCAGAATCTGTACATATGCCTCCATTGACCAGTTAGCAGTCAGATTTATCTGTCCCGTGCTAAATTTCCATTGAACGGAGGACTTGTTGATCAATTGTTTGAGGGGTTCACGTTTTTGGCAGTTTGATATGTCACAAAAAGGTACAGGGTCAATAGGTGTCCTTGTCGAACTTTCCTTGGCCAATTTATCGATCTATTCGTTGCCCCTCTCTCCTGTTACACGGCCCTAACGCCATCCCAACGACTCTGACTTCAATACCGATGTGGTAAAATCCCTCAGGGCCGCCTTGCTGTTCGAGTAAATAGCTACTGTTAACATACCTAGCCTTTCAATCGCCTTGGCAGAGTGTTTAATAGCCACAGTCTTGAAAGACAGTTGCATATCGCCCATAAAGCTTATGTAAATTCTAGACCTTGGGCATCTCCAGAACCATGTCTCCTGAATCTACCCCCACGCTTTAGTTGCTCCTTGTTGTACTGTACCTGTCCCTGCATAAACCCATGAAATATGGCTCTGGCCTTTCTCTTCACTTCCAGGCAGCAGCGGGGGTCGTTCTCATTGTCCCAGTGATGATCAGTCACTGATCACTTATGCTCATTTGTAAGTAAATGTATTTGTCATCCGATCTCCTGGACGTACATCCTTACTGGTTTGGTCTGACAGATGCGTTTCCTCATTTTGCATGCTCACTTCTAAAAGGAAATGACTAGAACTATAGCACCCAGACCTACCTCTGGAAATGGTTAACTGGTCAATCTCGTCTGACAAACCTAATAAATATGGATCATCCTGGTTCAGTCATACTCGCCGGTTTTGACATGACGAGTTAGTCAGTCTCGTTTCGGTATTTATTATTATTTATTCGGCATGGAATACTTCGATTTTAAACGAACCGTTCAAAGAAAAAGGACTGTTTTTATTCCGTACTCTGTAGTCTGCACTTTCTTCTCACAATTGATCCTGTCTTTTCACCTTTCTTTTTTTAATGTTAAACTGTTCATTGTTATTCAGAAAAATTATCTTTACACTAATACCAAAATATTATGTTTTAAATTATACTTTAGTATAAATTAACTCTTAAAAATATGTATATTTTCTTACTCTCTACTCTGCGCAATGTTGTTTTACTGTTTTACAATATGTTTTCTGTATTTCCCCTATACTATGTTATTTTTGATGTTTTCCAATGTACTCTATTACGTTGTACACCGTTCGTTTTACTATTTTACACTTACACTTACAGTCATTTATATGTTTGTATACTCTTAGTTTTACTGTTTTTGAACTTTCACTATTACTTTTATATTTTTATTGTACACTAAACGTTGTCTTTATTCTACCAACTGTAACCCTGAAGTTTCACATTTATTCCAACTTGCGTTATTTTTATATATACGAATAAAGGCTTAGTGCTGCCGACGAAGAACACTCATACGATCTGATCCATTCCATCTGAAAGGGACATGCTGGATCCTGTGCTGTCTCTAATATTTAATCCTTCCTCAGGTTTGTTCAAACTTTATGGTTGTATTACAAATATATTCCTGTTTTTAATTAGTTCATTGAATTAAAATTGTCAATTATGCAGGATACAATACACATATATATTTTAAATGTTTGGATCGAAAACGACTTTTGCGAGAAATTTAGATTTTTATAACGCCCTATTTTCATTTTCCTTATAAATTTCCATTTTTCGAACCGGTACTGCTGTGAGAGGTCTTTTGACAGTGGCTGTGGCCAACCACATCCTCGTCGGTGAAAGCCTTTAGGCCGAGAATTACGACCTACCTCCCCAGAGAACAACGCTCACCAGAGTAGATATTTACACGACTCTAGTAACCAAAGGGGTCGGTCCAACGGGTCACGACCTCTCATTACATGTAATAAATATATTCCCGATATACCCTTAACATTATACGTTGAACAAATTGGTCTAAGTTGTACCAGCCTCGCTATTTTTGTTAATAAAACTTGTATTGAAAATAAAATATTTGCTGGTCTTCCATCGAAATCCCGACTGTTATTAGCATCCACGTCTGAATGGGGAAAGCAATTTGGAGTCAGGGTTAAATTATTCGCTTTATGGCCCTGAAATTAGTAAAGTCAAAACAATATCTGTGCTTCCCTCAAATTCGTTGCCGACTGACAACAAATTGGAGTAATCTGTGGTAAAGCTCTAATTCTAATTGAGATGGTAATTGCTTACGAGCAATTTCGCTCCTCACCGATTGTTTAAATTATTCTATGTATTCTTTTATTGTATTTGAAAAGGGCAAAGATAATAGTAAATAATGCCAATCGTAAAAGAGGGAATTTTGATCTGTCGAACAATGTCTAGCCCACAGGGGATATTATTATTCTTTTTTAATGGTTAGATTATTGGGATTAAATCTCAGTGCTTACATTCTCACTACGATTATTCTTCTTCTTAAGCCTTTATTATTACCGCACAATTTGTTTATAATAAAAAGGCATATATTATACTCATTACTCTAAAGTATTGAGACAAAAATATCAATATCCTGAAGTTTAAAATCAAAACTATCAATACTCTGCAGTACTAAAACAAAAGTATCGATACCCTGAAGTCTAAATATATAGATAATCTCCAGCATTGAAACAAAAGTACTGAAACACTGAAGTCTAAAAACAAAAATATTGTTACTCTGCAGTTTGGAAAAAAATGATTCCATACTCTAAAATATAGAAATCTAAATATCTACACGTCGTGGAATGTTATGTACTATATGCTGCAAGTGCCTTTAATTAGTTTTGTAGGGATAAAAATTCCGATAGTTTGTACAAATCATTTTTTTTTATTATTGTAATTTAATCTTTATGTAAGGTATTGGTTGAAATGAAAAAAGTCCAAACCATTAAATTTAAGTTAAATCCATTATATTTAGTAGTCTGATTGACCAAATTACTTCTTTCAAATAATGATTCTTTGTATATAAGGTCTTGGTTGAAATGGAAAAGCTAATATCACGAGCGGGATTCGAACCCACGACATTCGGCTAAATACGCCGCTGCTCTACGCTTGAGCTATCGTAACTACAATACCTTACATAAAGATTAATAATTGAAAGAAGTAATTTGATCAATCGGAACCACGAAATATACTGGATTTAATAAGTAAAACGATGTTTGTCTTCATTAAGCTCTCCGTGGCCATTTCACTGTCGTCGGGAATCGCATCCTGATCACACTACATTTGAAAAATGGCAAAAAGGAGGGAAAATTCGAAAGGTAGGCTGAAGTGGATTGGTGTATGAGTGGATCGAAGTCTCGATAGCTCAAGGGGTTAGAGCAGCGGCTTATATAGCCGAAGGCCTAGGGTTCGAATCCCGCTCGTAACAGTGACTTTTTTATCTCAACCAATACCTTGCATAACGATTAATTAATTGAAAGAAGTTATTTGGTCATTCGGGCCACGAAATCTAATGGATTATTGTTATTGTTAATATCTACACCTGAAGTCTTGCATTTATTATTATTTTTAAGAAGTTATTATTTATTATTAGCAGCACAACCTGTTCATAACAATAAGGCATATATTATTATCCACACAAAAATCGAGCAAGTTTTCTCTACGAAAGTAAGTTGGGCTATTTTTGTTATATTGGCTGGTGTGTATTCATAAGTATTCGAAATTTACCTAAAATTTATTTTAAGACATTAGATACATTTCGATATTTAAACGGTAAATGATTACTTTCTCTTTGCGGCTTTTGTAGTCATTCTTGGCTTTCCATTATACTTAATTTGCTTATGGATTTAGCATTTATTACTAATTTTACATTTTTACAAAAACACTGTTGTGTTTAATATTTTTACGTTATACACTTTTGAAATGTTATTTTTTATTAATTTTACATTTATACAGTTATTTTACTGTTTTTACTCGGCACATTAATGTTCACATGTTGTCTTTCCACTGCAAACTCTTAGTCTTTACTTTGTTACCAGTGTTCACTATCATTTTTTATTTCTACGGGAATCTCTGTTGTTTTTACCAATTTTACACTTAACAGGTATTAATGCTGTTTGTACACTGTTGGTTTTTATTGTTTTATCAGCATTCGTTATTGTTTTTTTCTATTTTTACACTGAACTCAGTTGTTTATACAATATTAATTTTATAATTGCATAGTTATTTTTTAGCATTTATTATTTTTCCTTTTTAATATAGAAACACTATAATTTTTACTATTTTTACACTGTGCCCAGTTGTTTTTACTAATTTTATATTGATCCATACATTCAAAATTGACCTAAAATGTATTTCTAGATATCAGAATCATTTTTATTAATTCATTTAAACGTAAATACCTTCTTTAGTGCTTTTATTTTTATCGTCATTCTTGGTTTTTCTTAAGTGGATTTCTTATTAATCACATCATTATTCTGATCAATTTATCTATTTTTCAAATTCAGGATATCTGACAAACTTTTTTTACTAATACTCTCTCGTCCCCGCAATTCGATTCATTCCAACCCCCAACGTAATCAATCTCTAGATCTAAATCCATTCACTCACTCACTCTTAATTGTATTCTTTCCTATGTACTGATGCCATCCATTCAGTTAGGGTGGTGAAGTACTCTATTTCACATGTTGTGAAATCCATCCATCACTCTTTACACCTATTATGTAGTAACCAACCTAATTGTGTGTCTACATAGTAGTCCGCCATCGGTTTTCTCACACTACACGTTCACTCCAATAAATACGTTCATTCTCAACACACACTAGAGGACACAAAACTATCAGTACTATATACAGTAAAACAGTCTTGTTTCTTCTAAAAATTGGAACTCAAATACTCGCTGCCACACTCAAGCACAATTTTCATAGAGGGTCGTATTCCTACACGCTCTCTATGCAGAGCCAAGAAATGACACATTCAACTAAGTGTGCCACATCAAGCAATCTTTCTTTACATGCAGATCATACACGGCTTTGACTCAAAAATAGGTGTCTAAGACCTATTCTTAATCGGGTGAAGATGACTCTCTTATAACGAAACGAGCCAGATTGTCTGAAGGCCACCTATCGACAGTGCACAACCCTCTGCGATATAATCCAAGAGGGACTGAAAATCACAGAAGAATGGTGTAAAAGTGTAGGCTTGGGGATTAATCCAAACAAAACAACTATAGTCACTTTTACACGGAAAAGAAAGCTAGATCACATGAAAGAGATCAAACTCAACAACACTGTGATAGAAATAAAAAATGAAATCAAATATCTGGGCATCACACTAGATAAAAACACTAACATTCAAGAAACACATCAGCTCCATTATCACAAATGCGACACGAGCTTTGACGGTGTGCAGAAGAATAGCAGGGAGAAACTGGGGATGTAGGCCAGAAACCCTGTTATGGATGTACACCATAATAGTAAGACCTTTACTTACATACGGAGCTATAGCCTGGGCTGATAAAGCGGAACAATTAACCAAAAGGAAAGAACTCACAAAAATACAGAGACTTGCATGCATCTGCATAACGGGAGCAATGAGAACATGTCCTACAATTAGCATGGAAAAGATATTGGGACTAATCCCCCTACATCACATGGTAGAAAGGACAGCACAGAAAACCATAAACAACTTAATTAGAGAGAAACCTCCAACAGGAATAAAACTGAAATGGAGAGACAGAAACAAACTGTGGAAAAACCATCCATCACTCATGGCTCCAAGAGATGACATGAACAGGAGGTTTGAATTTAACCCAAAATTCCATCTGGGCACCAAAAAGGAATGGGAAAGAAAGGGAAATAACTCCCTCAAAAATGGCACTATCCTTTGGTACACAGATGGATCTAGAACACAAGAAGGTACGGGGGCAGGAGTATTTGGACCCGGAACCAAATACTCAGAACCCATGGGAAAACACACCAGTATCTTCCAAGCTAAGATTCACGCAACACTATTAACGAATATCTCAGACAGAAGGACAAAAAGAAAATGAGCGAACTTTGGAATTCACTTATTGGACATAGACAATCCAAGAATCTTCTAACCAACTTTGGCAAGAAAGAAATCACAGAATGTGTCAAAGAAAGCAGGAATAGACTGGGAATCCTAACAGGATTCCTGACAGGACACTGTAGATTAAATGGACATCTAAAGAAAATTGGAATAATCCAAGATGGAACATGTAGATTCTGCAAGGAAGAAGAAGAGACACCAACACACTTACTAACAAACTGCGGAGCTACATTAGCCCGCAGGAGGAAGTGTTTTGGGATGTACAATGTGACCATAGAAGAGCTACAACCTCTGAAACCGGGCCTATTAATCAAGTTTCTTGATGAAATAGGACTCACCGATGTGCTTTACGCAGAGCACGGGGGATACAATAGCTCTTAAAGGGCGCAGTATACCATACCCTGAAAAAATTACATTTACATCTACATCTACATCGACAGTGCACTTGATATGTGAGATCTTCTGTTTTCTTTTACTTATATTCTTTATTACATTTTTTGAGTCAGAGGGCCAGATTGCGGTGTTTAAGTCCGGAGGATTGGACGTCCGCCTTTTCTTACTATTACCCTTTGTGAATGTACTATTTATAATTCTCACCATATGTTGTACAATATAGACTAGGGTTTTTTAAAACAGAAATCCTGCGAAATATTTTTTTCAATTTGTAGTACATTACAACTACCTTCAAGTAGGTAACAAGTTCACTGTTAGTGCGATTTTAGGGAATGAAATTTTTTTAAAAATAATTTGAAGTAAATTACAACTATCTTCAAGTGGGTAGCAAGTAACAGTGAGCAAGGTAATATATACAACATTAAAACCAAGAGTGGAGAAAACACCCATTGGTATTACTCCTATGTTACTGAAATATGAAATAATGTCATTATCACCTTCACTATCATCACCATCACTTCCTATGAGATCTCGCGGCAATTGTCTCTTCAGTCGGAGGGGAGGGTTTGAAAGGATTCGTCGGGATGCGAGGTTTCTGAAGTGCTGATTTAACGTAGTGAGAGGTTTTTATGAAATGTACATTAATGGGAACGGGTTTCAACTTGAACGAAAGGGATATACAAAGTCTGTGTGTGCAGTTAGGTTCGATACATAAAATGGAGCATCTAGTATTTTGGTAACATTAAGGACTGGGCAGTTTGAATGCAGTGGATGGCGGAATGTTTGGCTGAGCTCTACACTTCCAGTCCGTAAGTCCATACCGGCTTAACTATGGTGTTGTAAAGCAGCCTTCTATTTTTGAGAGGAAAATTAGTAAATTGTCAAGAAGTCGTGCAAGAACTCCATATCGAGTCATAACGTCCTGACGTTTCAGTCGTGTGGAGGATTCCACGTCATGCGTTTGTCGATACAGTCCGAAGTACCTCACCTCGTCAGCAGTTGGGAGGGGAATATTATTTAAGAAAACAGGGGGGGGAGATCTTTTTACGGAGAGTGAAGGTACTGTGGGTGGATTTGTCTGCGTTAAATTTTATCATTTTCGTTTTACACGAAGACTCTAGTAGTGTGAGGTGTTGTTGGAGGTTTCCAGTGGAAATGACAAGGTCGGAGTTGCTAGAGAGAATTGCTGTATCGTCTGCCAATGGGAATGTGGTAGTTTCGGGATGTGATGGCATGTCACCTGTGAACAGCTGGTATCGTGTGGTACGGCCAGAACGCTACCCCGAGCAACACCAGCATGGATAGGGAAAACTATTTGAAATTGATTCGAGGAATTGCATCGAAATATGTAAATTTGCCGTTATGATACTTTCTCCTGAAAATATTTTTTTTCCAAAATACATCCAAGCGAATATAAAATATTAACTATCAATTTTATTTTCATCGGGTCGGTTTTATGTACACACCTACAGACAATTATTATTACCATCCCACGGATAAGACGATGCGAAAAGATATCATTTCAGATTTATATTTCAAGCGTATAAAAATGCAACGTTATTCCCTTTATATTCATGTTTACGATTGAGTCGGGCCGGCATAAACTTCGTCTTGGTTTTGAGGTGCGTCGAAGGTGTAGATTTAGTGCACCCTTAAGTTTAATAACGCGAAAGAAAGGTTTCGAGGGGCATTAAAGTGCCAATAAAGCCGTTCAAATTGGGTTATTCGCTCAGTTCTTATCGATTCTCACTTAACGCCAAACTCATCAAAATGTAAAACCGTAACTTTATTTTGTGGCAAGAATAGAAATACACAATTGTCTCAGGGCCCATTACGAGGAAAATAACGCATTGTTAATTATCAAGTTTGGTCGTAGCCTATAAAGATTTAATTAAGATACAATCATCTTAATAACTTAAAATTCCATTGTTTTTTTATTACCCTAATAAATTAAACCGTACCGTAATATTCCAGATTTTACACTTACATATTCTGTTATTTCTTAACGATAAAACGTTCCTTCTATTATTTTATCTTAAAATCGATAAATTGTAAATACACTATAATTAATTTAAGTGCTTAAAGAGGAAAACTTAATTTACGTGAATGAATGTTAGGTTGAATAAAATAAAGATAGATAATACTTGATAAACGTCTGTGAATTTCTAATTTGATTTGTTGATAACTTCGCCCTTCGTTGTAGTGACTTAACACGATTTGTTTTCCGGCACTCGGTTACTTAGCACGTTTTTCCCTTGTGTATCATTTATTTTTATTACGAACACCCCAGGAGCACCTTCTCTCCATCTGTTTACTGTGGGGGCAAAATCATCGTCAACATAATGTATTGAGTTTATTCAGTTCCATTTACGATTAGCCTTAAGTTGTGGTTTTTAAATAAGATTTATTTGTTATTTGTTGTCACGTGTTCGCTTCAACCATCTTGTAAAGTTTTGAAATAAAATCTAATTTTAAATATGTTTTAATCGTCACTTACTTTAGACTGCAAGGATACGTGGAAATTTAGAGGAACATTACAAAGAAAAATTTCGAATAAGTTTCGAATTAAAAAGATTCCACTGCATATGGAACATTATTTTGACAGTAGTTAACATTATTGGACATAAGTCATTATCGTTAATGAAAATACACTGACAGGCAAAAAATTCAATCCACTTGTAATATTCCTAGATTTGTATTTATTTTTACATATTAATCAAAGGTTCACATTTTATAACATTTAATAATTGAGTCTTTGTCTAAAAAAGTAAAAAAAAAGTAAATTGCTAAGGAAAATGAAAAAAAAAATAACATCAAGAAAAGACTGACAGATAAAATTTGTTTGAATTAGATTTTTTATTAACATTTCAATAACGTGCATTTCCTCCTCTTGCCTTAATTACATCTCGAAGACGCCTCGGCATACTTTCTACCAGTCTGGAAATGTCTCTTTGCTGGAGGTTTGTCCATTCTTCAAGAAGAGTTCTTTCAAGATCGTGGAGTGTATAAGTAAGTGATGGACGTGCTGCTCACGTCTGGAGAACGGCCTGGCCAGGCTATAACCTCGATGTTAAGCTGCTGAAGGTACGTTTATACTCTTCGAGCGACATGTGGACGGACATTATCATGCATTAGAACAGGATTGTCGCTGAAGGGGGCAGGCTGCAGTTCCTGGGGAGTACGAACTCCGCTTCCTAGTATCCTTATCACCATACCATACCATACCATACCGAAGTTTCAAAATACCCGAAGTTCAAAATAGAAGTAGTAGTATCAAATTGATATTATAAAATATCTAAATATATAGATGGCCTGAAGTCTAGAATCAAAAATACCCATCTGGAATCAATATCAAAAATAAATATATCGATACTCTGCAATACCGAGATATGGTGACACCTTAAAATAACGTAACTAACCTATTGATTCCTCAAAGTATAGATAAAAGTGTGCTCTTTCACTTTTAAGGCATAATCATTATTAACATTGGTGGCCTCTTTAAATTTTACAAACTATTATCTAAACCCCGTGCATATTACTCAATTCTTTTTTTAAATTGCGTTAATTATTGTTCATACCTTATGAAAAGTATCGAATCAAAATACCTATGCTTATAAATAATCGACATATTTTTCCCATTTCTATTTAGAGGATTTGACGTTGAGTAAAAGAAAGAGTGCGAAATGATTGGAATGAACAGTAGCTGTGGAACTTTGGAATTGGGATTGGACGAGTTCTTTTACAATAGGAATGTCAACGCCTTTATGCAGTGTTTGATTAGGGAGGCAGAAAAGAACGTTGGTGATGGTGCAAAGGACTTTAGATTGAAAAGTTTGGACTCGGTTTAGGTAAAATTGTTTGGTTTCTAAGAGTTCCAGACAGGTCTGATAATGATCTTGTAAATGGTCTGTTTTCCTAGTAATCTGTTTAGATGCCTCATGCCTGTTCAGTTCTAATCTTTTCAGTCTACTGTATGGATTTCATTTTGCTGACTTGGTAGCGGACTTGCGTTGGCAGTGAAGTAATCGATCTTTTTAGGCAAAGGTTTTGCATTGGAGATTTATTGCAGATTGGATTAGTGGAATGGGAAGGTTTAATGTTTGCGTGGATGCTAAGGTAACATCGGCATATGTAGATAATCGTGTGTCTGCTTAGGTGAACGTAATTATGCTTTCATTTTGTCAAGTACTTTAT
The DNA here is from genome assembly GCF_000648675.2 of Cimex lectularius. Lineage (NCBI taxonomy): Eukaryota > Metazoa > Arthropoda > Insecta > Hemiptera > Cimicidae > Cimex > Cimex lectularius. The sequence continues at coordinate 3,529,544 of NW_019392993.1, forward strand.
TTGTTTCTCGCGGTTGTTATGTATTATGGCCGAGTTTCAATCAGCTTCACGAACCCATGTAGCATTTATTAAATCGCTTCGAGTCTGGAACGTACCACGAGTATTAATAACAGTCGAACGAACAAAACAATTACCAGTTTCGTCCGCCGTCCTACCAATTCTGGGCAAACTTTCCCTTTGAGTTAATTGCACTCGAGGACGAAAAGATTCGACCGAGGAATCCGATTACGGTTTTTTTTAGAGTTGCCACTTTTATTATAGTCCCACTACCTCTCGTGTTAGAATAGGATAAAAGAAACCAATTGAAAATTATGCTGATCTTGTTGTATAGTCTTGAACTATTATCAGCCATGAGCTTGATCCCGTCCTTTTCAGCACGTCTCTAGTTTCCTCCACCTCTTTTAAGTTCGATTGTGTTATGATTCTTCATTTTTTAACGGTAACATCCGTATAACATAACGGTCATCGACTAATGCTGATCATATGCTGATACACTTTCAAAGTATAATAAAGTACATAAAACAGTGACCTTTAGTAATTAGTAGTAAATACCAATTAGTACTTATTTTGATTTCTCTAATATAAAATAAAATTAATACAGTTATGTTTAGTGGTCTAATTGACCATATTAATTATTTCAACCAATCATTCTTTCTATGTAAGGTCTTGGTTAAGATGAAAAAGTTAGTGACACGAGCGGGATTCGAACCTACGACCTTCGGCTCAATACGAGAGCAGCGGCATTTTTATCTCAACCAAAACCTTACATAAAAAGAATTATTTATTGAAATAAAATTATGTTGAAGATATAGCCTAATAGTAATAGTTCAACCGCTTCCTCCACCCCAGCTTGTAGACTTCTTGGCTGTCGAAAAATTCTGGCACCATTTCTATTTTTGCTTGGACAAGGCTAGAACAAGTTATAAGCTGTAGTAGCAAGGTCTGAACTAAAAGGTGTGTGTATGGCAGAGTTTGATTCCATGAAGATGTTCCATCCTTGATCCTTCTGGAAACTCATTTACAGATGACCACAGCTGAGATATTTTAAGCACATACGTTCTCAAATTTTACAGTAAGGTTTAGAGTTCATACTACAACGGAACGCCCAAAGTGGATTTTTTGTACATACTTTCAGCAACTGGTCAATCAGAACTTCTGTATTTCAGGACTTATCACATATGTCAGTTCTTTGATAACAAGTCACATCACGTGGGCTTTTTAAAAGGATTTTTCATTTTATTGTGTTATGCACTGTTCAGGGTATTTGAAGAAATAAAGAAATCCTTGATTTTGGCCCAACTTCGCAGCCTAAATAGGCGGCTAATTCCAGTTCAGTACCCCACAAATCCAACGATATTGCACAAACGTTGGCTTTGTGGGGTATTTATAGGTATTAGCTCATTTGGGTTGATGAAGATGGGCCAATAGCCCGAAACATTGAAAAACATCTTTTAAAACCACATCATCATGTATTTTTTCAAATACCCTCGAGTACTTGTGGCTAGAATTGATTCTAAAGGTTGCTGCCAAATTTCATGGATATCCACTAATGGTCGCCCTCGGCTCTTTTTCCTATCCGAGGGACGTATCTTCTTTGTTAAAATCTTCAAACCAATTAAGCGATATACATTGCTCAAGAACATCTCTAAATGTTTTTGTCCAACAATTTCTTACCACAAAGATAAGTTGGTAAGAAACCATCATCTTTCTATTTCCAACGGAATTTTTAGAACTAAGGCTTTATAAAAATATTTATAAAGAAGCTAAGATAATGCAATACGAGAGTAAATTAATTAACGGTAAACGTTAAATATTATTAATGTATTTATTGCACACGGACTTTGTGTATTTAAAAAAAGGTAATTGTTTAATACAACCTATTACAATCATAGCCAATCAAATTTATGTAAGACATAGAATAGAGAAACCTCCATATATTGATAAAAAAATAAATTTTATTTCAAAAATCAACTTAAGCTTTTTCAACATTTACAACGCCAGATCTTCCCATACGTTAAAAACAGCTGGAATTGTCTACCTTTGTTATGATATTGGATTTTGGGGATGGTATAGGTTTTTGTTTTGTTTTTGCCGAATGGGATTGTGATCACGTCAGTCGCAAGCTAAACCCCATTCGAATGGAACAAATGACAGAGGTTTTGCCAGATGTGAACAATTCTCGCTCCAGTCCCTCTCAAGATTGATTGCGGAGATGGATTTGCATAACGTTGAGTTTATTCATGATCAGAAAAAAAGAAGAACAAAAAGAAAGATAGCTAGCTGAGATAGTAAAGTCCTTTACGCTCGATTAACATACTCAACCAGCTCTACATACAGACAGTTCTGCTTTAATAAATAACTACATGTCTTTGAATGATGCATAGGAAACAATTTACAAGCGGGCTTATTACACTCTCTGAGCAGCTTGTCTACAAGGAAAACAATTAAGCTCTCCCCTTAAGTTCTCCCTGAATTGTTAGACGCTAAGGACTACATTCTTGAATGTGCAATTTAATCAAAGTTCAAGTTCCATTACAGCATGTATTTTGTGGACGCTTTCAATTGACGAGGTAGTCAACCACTGGACTATTACTCAACAGTAAATTCAGTATTTAGTATTAAAATATATCATCATAGAATTAGTTATTTTAAATAATTAAAATGAACATTAGCTTTTGAAAAAATTTTGATTTGTTTTGCGGAACACTGTTGCAAAACCCTTGAAATTTATAATTAACTCAGTATTATTAATATATTATGTCATATTAAAGAATAATTAACCGATAATTCATGAATAAATACTCTCGGTTTCCCCTAACCGTCAATCTTTTAAAAACGAATTTTTCACATCATCAATCATGTGTCACTTGATATTTTTGGACGAGCGCAAAGGCGCCTAATTGCTTTTTTTAATCAATCCTCTAACACCAGCTCATTCTTTTTTTTATCCAGGCAACCTGTTGCTCGCCCGCCAATAAACCCATACAAACAATTGATCAAGACTGTAGGCCAACGTTTGGACAACGTGGATTGTTAAACTCCCCGTGTGATTTAAGCTGGTAGATTTGAATCATTATTAATCATTAAAGCGTGAGGTTTTGGTACGTGTGCAAATAGTCAAAAGATGTGAGCACTTTGATAAATTTTTAACGAAAACGGCGATAGCTGAAGTACATATCTTTATCGGTAATTCAAGAATCTGACAGGCATTTTTTGTTTATGAAACATGAAGTGGTAATTATTTACAAAGGGTAAAAAATCCTTTGTACTAGAAGGCAGGATTTTGTGCATAAGACACATGTATCGCTTTTGTGTCATTTCATACTATAAATATTTATTCCCAAACGTACATATCTAAATTTGTTATAAAAAAAAAACAAAAAAACAATTAACAAGCTTTATTTATGCCAACAAGCCGAATTGACTATGTGTTGTTTAACAAAAAGGAACAGTTCCATGAAGAGAAGGCAGTATTCGCCGAAACAAGGCGTCCTCAGACTCTGATAAACAGGGTGCGATATAGCTAAGCTGGATTTCTGACAATCAGAGATGGATGTATTTCTCGGAATAATCGGTTTATAGCTTCGGCCTATGGGATTATCTCCAGAGTCTATATCGGCAATGGCTCAAAACGGAGATTAAGGATGGGTCCATCACCCGACACAAGACAATTGACCATGATTTTAACAGACCTAGACTAACAAGGAAATGCAATAACTATAAGTGCAGTGTAATTTATTAAAAGTAAATAGAAAATAGGAACAAAAATATATTATATTAAAAAAAATATTAGTGAAGGCATCTTTCATTTGAAATCTACTTCGGCTTGACTGAAAGACACTTCACTTAATTCAAGTTATTGGACAATATTTTTGGATTTGTGGGGTACTGAACTGGAATTAGCCGCCCTTTTAGGCTGCGAAGATAGTCCAAAATCAAGGATTTCTATATTTTTTCAAATACCCTGAACAGTGGATAACACAATAAAATGAAAAATTCTTTTAAAAATCTTACGTGATGTGAGTTGTTATCATAGAACTGTCATGTGTGATAAATCGAGAAGTACTGAAGTCCAAATTGGCAAAGGATTTCTCAGTTGCTGAAAGTGTGAAAAAGAAATCCACACTGGGCCTTTTGTTGTCGTATCTAACTATATATAAAAATATATTGGAACTGAAAAAAATTATGTTTGCTCTATTTGTAGTCTAATCTATTGCACTGAATTTTATATGTCCAATTGGTGAGTATGAAAAAACCGAGTTCAATGATATTTTTCAGCGTCGACTATGTGTTTATGCCTTTCATCTAATTGTAAGATTTATACTGGCTTCTCGCCATATTGGTGCATTTGAGTTCTTGTACACTATGACCTTTTGTAACCTTGGCGCAGCTAACAATATAACGCATAGACCAACTACCGGTCGTTTTCTAGAATCTGGTCTGTCTACCTCGTTTCACTGGTACGTTTGTTTTTCTACTTCATGACTTCTTGAAACTATGACGAAGATCTGTAATACATCAAATAAACCAAGCACCGGGATGTGAAACCTGTATTCTGGTCTTTTTCGATAACGCTGCTCTGCCTATCCTAGCTGTTTTTGTCTATCAGATGCCTTCTTCCGAGCAGGGTTTTTGTACTTGTATGATATGAAAAAACACGGTTCACTCCAGATCAAATACTGGAGGTCATAAATCCTGGAACGCGCCTAGAAATAACCAGCATGATGGGCAGACAAAAATGTTAGGAAATGACCACACTACAACAAAATTAAATCTGTGCATTTTGAACTAGGAATGAATTATTCACCGCGAATTTATTCCTGACTGTTGTTTTAAGGACTAGTAGCGGGGTTGTTTTCGAGCATTTTGAGCTACCTATCCTCGCTTTTTTGGTACAAACGTCCACTTTTCGCCATCTTCGGTGGCGGTTTCGAGTAGTTGTACCTTATGAAAGGACATATGTGTCCAACATTTAGTTTGATCGTCTCAGATAATACAGTTCTTACAGAAAACAAAGTTCCCTTTGGAAAGTAAAAATTAAAGCAAAAGCAAGAAAACCTTTAACCTACAGACGAACCACTGAATATGGCGAGACGTTAAAACACGACTGACAGAAATAACCATCAAGGAAAGGCCGACCAGGATGTCCACAAAACTACCATTTTTTGGCTGAAACGTTCACCATTTTTATTTTGAAGTACTACTTAATTCAGATAAATTTTTTAAATCGGTACTCGAAGCTTTAATTTGGAGGAGCTTTAAAGGATCCACCTATCATCCCTAAACAGGCCCTTGAAATATAAAGTCACATCTTTGATGATAATATAATTATCTTATAAATTTTGTGATAAGATGAGGTCTGCGACCCAACATTTAGTTTGATCGTCTCACATCATACAAGTGTTTACAGAAAACAAAGTTCCTCTTGTAAAATGAAAATTTAGACTAGGCAAGAAAAATATTTATAAGCCGTAACGACTTTAGCTATGCATGTGTGCCAGACTTGGTTTGAAAAGTTTTGAGATGAGGCAAAGAACGGTTCAGGAAGACAACGTGAAGTTTTGATCTAAACTACCGAACTCCACTTAAGCAATTTCCGTATGACAGGAAAGTACAGTGCGGTTACATTAAATTTTGGAAAAGCCTAACTTGAATAAAGTTTGTCAAACGACAAAAGATGAAGAGCTTTTTGCCCTTGAACCAGTACTCATCCGATAAAGTAAATTGAGTAAAAAGTAAAAAAAAATGTGAAAATTAGTGACAAATGTATTTTGGTTTTCGACTATTCTTGTCTCTCTGATGTCGCTGCTTGGTCTGTGTCCTTTCATGCTGTACAAGTACACAAACCCACCGCTGAAATCGACCAAGTGGCACGTGCCTATAGATACACCAATAGTCTCGGGCGGCAGACGTGGATAAATAAATCTTAAAATCGCCATGTCCAGCGTGTATTATATTGTCGGTCGAGTCCTGTAGAAACGTAAAAGTAACTACACAAACCCACCACTGATATTGGCCAAGTGGTACGTGCTTTTAGAAGTGTCAAGTATCGTAGCATAGGTGGATAAATAAGTCTAAAAAACGGTTTGTTCAGTGGTTGGTCTGTGTGCTTCAATATCAGTTCTGCCCTTTCAGAACGTACAATTATCACAACACCACTGATATTGGCCAGAGGCAAGTGCATTTACAAGTTTCAACAGCTTCGAGCAGAGGTAGCTTAAATGGTCTTCAAATCTCGATGCACAGTGGCTGATCTGTGTCTTATATTGTCATTCGTGTCCTTTTATAATGTGTAAGAACACAAACTCACCTCGTGCATGTGTCCTTAGATGTACGAACAGCCTCGAGCAGCAGAGCTGATGAAAAAAAAATCGCGATAGTCAAGTGGTTAGCATCTGAGACTCTCCGCTCATAGACCGGAGTCGTGAGAACTTTTGACTTTTTGTGAATTTGTGAATTTTCGACCCATCTCTCTATCCAAAAAATTAATCAGAGTAGGTAATGAGGCATTTCGTGTTACACACGTAGCCAAAAAAAATCCATCTATCCACAAATTTATTAGAACTAGTAATAAGAAATATCTAAATACAAATGTTTTCAGCAATTAATTTATAGCATGGTCATTTCTGAACTTTTTGGTCTGCCTTTGATCGCAGTTTAAATCTGTAGATGTCAATCAAATAATTATTGTTATATTTAACCATTTCCATTGCCCTATACAGATGACTACCTTTACTCGATTGCTAAGAAATAATATCAAGTTATATCGACTGTCCGCAATGCGAAATTCGCAGCTGTCAAATTCTAACTTTAATCGCCAAATGGCGATGGTCTGCCGTGACTCCGTCCATTGATTCTCTCCAGCTTTTGATTTTAGACAAGCTAAGACGGTGAAAATTCCAATCCGTCTCGCCTGAATTGGACGCCTTCGCCCCTCGAGTGATGTAAAGTTTGTTTTATTTCATATACAAATATTTTTCCCAGCCCAAATAAATAGCGGTCTAAAAAGGATCTTGTATTTATTAGATTTTCGTAAGGAAAGTGCTAGCCGTTATGCTGGAAAGAGTGCACACAGGAAAATCCCTTCCAGCGTTCTAGCTTAAAATGCAAGATAAATAGCCGAATATTTCCAAAGCGCTAGCACGACGTAAAAGGTGTCGGCATCTTAAATATTCTCCAACGAAATTCACTCTCCCTTGTAAGCAACACACTTAATTAATGTTCGTAAAATATTTTATGTGGGATAGAATGATCTTTTTTATACATGTACACATTCACATCATTACTTCAAAGTATAGACGTAATACAAAAGTGGTTTTAGATTTTAACAAGATAAAAAATTAAAAAACCCAAGGTCCAATTTTCAGTAAAACTTGAAGTGTTTAATGAGGCCTATTAGGTGTTACTACAGTTAGACAAATAGTTTATTTTTGCATATACGTTCAAAGACAAAATCCGGACACTTGTATTTATTCGTTCATTATCTATAATAACTAGAAATAAAGATGTCTTAAAACGTAAATATAGCATTAATAACTACTTGCTTGTCTTTATAGAGATGATTAATCCTTCTACACTCTTTAAAAAATAAAAAAAATCAGTTTAATATCATCTTTCCAGAGGCAACTTGTGGAGTGAGTTAATGGTTTTTTCTTACTTCATTTATTTCTTTTTATCTACAACTGTACATGTATTATATACAGCCAGCTGTTTGCATTTCAATTTATGTTTGTGGCATTATGGGTGTTATAGAGAAAGCTACCCATTGGTAGCCGCTCTGGATTAATAATATTAATATTATTAATATATTAATAATAAAATATTAATCATTTAAGAGGTCTCTTTTACTTATTTTTATCTACTACGAGTAAAACTGATGATATGTATAAAGTTAATATAAAATAAAATCTGTCACAACGGTACGAAAAAAAAATTCAATGGTAACAGCTTTAATAGGGACTACGTTTCGCCACTTAGCTTTATATTACTGGGAGGATTATTGGGGATAGTAATCGGGTTTTTATATCTTCTCAGCGAGTTTATTTATGGAAAGATTGTTGTAACACCCTGCATTTATTCAACAAATCAATTCGATCTGGCGAAAACCATTTGAAAATGGGTTCAGAAAAACATTAGATATTGCAAAAATAATACGTAATAAAAACTTCGGTTTTGATTAGCGTTTTTGATTGGTTTAACACGAAATCATCTCTTCCTCACTGAAGATGGCGCAATACCGAAACGCAAATAACTAAATAACAAAAAACCGCGAGTGGCGACAGACCCAATAAGTGACCCTGTGCCGGCTCAACATGACAGTAAATAATGGCAATAATAAAGTAATAAAAAACTTAATTACGGAAAATTTAGATAATTGGCGTAAAACGATCGCAAAATTAATAAGTTAATCGTCATAAATTGTCCAAGTTTTTTTCCTTCATTTGCAATACAATAATATATTAATAATAAATTAATTGTATGACTGTATTTATTCGGGTGAGTGGTGTATGGTCACGGTCTGCGTGGAACATCGAGTACCCTCAGCACAGGCCTGTCGAAACAATTAAGTAGACTTAGGATGATGAAAGCACGATTTTTTGTGTGAAAGTATTTATTGGAGTGAATGAGGGTAGGGCGTCAAGGTTGGGTTACAGCAGTATATCGAGAACTCTTGAAACCCGCCAAACCACAGTTTTGTTTTTTACTTATTTTTATTTAAAATTTAAAAACCCAATATACAACACTTATACAATCGAAGCAAGGTTTTATTTAAGTCGAGCCCGGGCAGACGCTTTGGCTAACATAGCGACCGTTACATCAGGAGAAAAGCGTAGTCTAGAGACATCCCGCATCAGGTTCTCAACTACTGGAAAAGCATTCTACAGAAAGGTGACTTCGCAAATCGCTTGACACTTTATTAATGGGGGGATGAGGCTGTTCTCTTAACAGATGAATGCCGGTTTGATTTGTGGCAATCAGATGACCGGGACCGTGTGTGGAGTAGATATGGATAACGCTTTGCTTCATGTACTTCATGGGTCACAGCATTTTCATAGACAGCTATGGTATGCGGTGGTCCGTTCCCGTACCGAACTGATTATCATGCGGAATGGATCTTTGTCTGTAAAAAGGTACATCGAGGAAGTTGTTCTCGAAACTGTCCCATTCGCCCCGTTTATTGAAAACAACTTCGTGTTAAAGCATGTTCGACCACACGAAGATCGAGTTGTCATTCATTACTTGAAAGATGTAGAGATTACATGTAGTCTTAAATTGTATAGAACACATACGAGACATGATAAAGAGACTGGTTAGACATTTTTTGCCGCTTCCAACGGCGTGAACAGCTTCATGAAGAAATCCTGTTGCTTATTTACTTGATGCCTAGGGGACTTAAGGCCATACGCGATAATAAAAGCAAATAAATATTTACTTAAATTTTAATCTATCACTAAATGATTTTCCAGTATTGTTCTTTCAAACTATCATAATAAAATAATCTTTACTAAGGGTCATGAATTTCTGATCTCGTTTAAATTGATTTACATTATAATAAATATGTTGTAATTAATATTACGACAAACCAAATATAGTTAAATAACGACAAAATACGAGTGTCCGGTTTCTTTTTGTCATTGAATATATTTATTTTAATTGGATAAAAACTGTTCAAACAACCACGAATTGACAATTAAATCGTTTTAATACACTAGTGCGCCCTCGAGGATCATAATTAATTTTTTAATAGACATTTCAAATAAATCATGCAAAAATGCTATGAAATGTGTGTTTCTTTTTAGAGGCAGGTTGTTTAATAATTCGTTGGATTTCTGGGAAGCGGTCAAGAATCAGGTAGTTTAGAAGAACACCTATTTATTTTTTTGCCGACGTTTCGACCTTTATTGGGGTCATCTTCTGGGCTTAAAGTGTGGCGCTATTCCTGTGGTGTCGTATTAGTGTTGTGTGAAATCGAACAATTGAAAATAAACACAAAAACAATGAAAACTACCTTATTCTTGACCTCTCCACACGAATCCAACAATCAATGCTATGAAAGTTGAGAATCGGTACTCGTTTTAATCTAACCTTTATTATAAATAAAAAACATTCAACATTGATCTCTATTCCAGGATAAAAACATTTTAAATAACACCTTGTTTTAATTTTTATCGGAAAGTATATTAATTATAATATAGTTAAATAATGCAATCGTAACGTACTTTCCTCGTATCGTTATACACTGAAATATACATAATAAAATAGAAAGCATACGTTTTTAATTAAACCTACGTATTTGCTAGCAAAACAATTAAACAACAACCTTATCAGTAAACCTTTCATCGCCCAGTTTTTCTACTACTTTAAACACACAACTTTAATACAAGTTGAAAATTAAGTTTTGATCACCACAGGGAGTAATATTAGTAACGAAATCAAAGCAACTGTGCCCAAGGAATATAAATGTAGATTGGTCCAGACAGGCTCGGTTGAAATACCAATTCTGTTAGCTTTCGTGTTAAATGAACAGTACAAGTCAACAACTGACTGCTTAAATCTTGCAGATTTTCCTAAATGTACTTATATTTCAAGCGTTATCTTTTTTATAGCAATTCAAAGAGTCTATCAAAATTTTGATTTTTTGTAATAATGACATAATAATGAATATAGTTATTATACATATAATACGCTACGTAAGTCATAATACGTTTTTTAAACTAACATAGAATTAAAACCATCTAAAAACAATGAAACCAGTCCTCTTTATATTAAAAATAAGGAATAAGATTATTTGGAGATCGTGAGATGCGGTTTGGTGTGACGTAAGTTTAGGAAAACATTTTCTTTATCGTGCCAACGTTTCGATCTTTATTGAGATCATCTTCAGGGCTCCAAGTGTTTGTTTTCTGTGTAGATGTGTCATTATTGTGTGACGTATCGAGAGTGCCAGTGAGATATTGGTCACTAAACACTAGTGACGTGCGATACCCGAACATGACGAATGCTGGTATCGAAAGAAATATTCGATACTACTCAAGTACCGACAGAAATTATTCTATACTAACGTATACTTACTCATATGAGTACTTTTTCGTTTATTCATAAATGATCAACTTACTATTGTGGACGTTGATTAAAATACGCACATGCGTTAAAATAATCATGTTTTTTTTTCATTTTTAAGTATGTTTTTATACGGTGGTACGTAGGGAAGAACAAGGAAAAGCTGCCAACACATTTCAACATAATTGGTATTTCAATTTTATCGTTATCGAGTTTTGAGAAAATCGATCAACAAGGTGTTTGGTTTTCAAATGCTTGAAAAGATAAGACGTATTCCCAATGAATTCCCCAGAGTCTACAAGATGCCAACGATTCAGTTTTCTTAGTAAAATAACCTCATGCTTTACTTTTGGTAGGAGACATGATTAGGTATCTACTTACGAGAAGGAAGGCGAATACATTTTAGGGACTTGAAGACAAAAATTTTATAAGAAATTACTGAAATTGAAAGTGCGAGGTGCGACGCGTGAAAATATTATGAGCTACCAGAATTATCAGCAGAGTTACCAGCCACCAATTAAAAACCTAGATTAACTTTATTGACATATACCTCTAGTATGGGCTCTTAACAGTAACTAGTCGATTCCCAGTTTGATGACAGGTAAGCTTCGAACGGTAATAACAATTCAATGTTACTTGAACACTCGACGAAAAATCTATTTGAGTATATTTTGTACTCAAATAGATTACATTTTGTAGTACTTGTATCGAATGACAATATTCGATACCAAAATTATTCGGTATCGAAAGAAAATACTCGATACTTTACTCATACCGATTGGTATCGCACGTCACTACTAAACCATACATATAAGGAACAAGGCCAATTTGAAAATAAATAAATAACTCAGTTTTTCGTCGCGCTTTTGATGAATATGTATACTGTTTATCAGGACTTAGTAATTTATAATAGATCTCTTTACAGTAAACGAGATAAAACACTCGTCTATTGTATATGAAAAATATAACCTCCGTCGGTTATACTGTATAACTTAACTAATAAACTTACACAATTTATCCTAAATTTACTGGAATAATGCCAGAAATAATATTTATAATATTAAATTAAAAACTAGCCTAAACTATATTAAAATTTATCTTATAAACAATATGTAAGTACTATTTTATTTATTCAAACAGGGAAACAGTCCCCAAAATATAATAATAGTAATAATAATACATTAAGTAGAAACAGTGTATTAAAAGTAAACAAACTTGACAACAATAGGAAATATACATGTAAATAGAAATAAGGAAAATCAAAGATTAAAATTCACTGGAGTTCAAGGGTAACATTCATATTATACCTTAAAAACTCAAAAATAATTTTTTTAAAAAGCCATCTGCCTTACAACGACACATTTAAAAAACGGGCAATTCTATAAACACATACGTGGATGAGAGATTGGCTCTGCAAGAAGAAATGTAAAACAGTTCAGTCACTCGCAACTCCGGCTAGGCACCTTTAAGCTCAGTTGTGGTGAGCGTTTCTAGACCGACAATAAAACCATTTAAGATCTTCCATCCGAATGCGAAAAAGCAGGATGACGACAAGTGATGGAGGAGTCCATATTCAAAGCGACTAGGCCGCGAAATGCATAGTGAAGTTAATACCACATTAAATATTAGGTATTGGTATTTTCACGACATGTAAAAATATAATTGGCATAATGAATAACTTAAAATTAATTAAGGTCTTTAGTTGAGATGAAAAAAAGTTAATGGCACGAGCGGGATTCGAACCCACGTTCTTCGGCTAGATACGCCGCTGCTCTACCACTTGAGCTATCGTGACCTCGATCCACTCGGACATCAACTTCCTATCTCAACCCCACCTTATGAGTTTTTCGTGAATCCCCGTTTGAAGTTAGCGCTAACTTCTCTGAGTAGGTAGTTGGTAAAATTGGTTTGAAAGGAGGACAATTAAGATTTTTTTAAACTTCTTTACAAAGCATATATTAAGTATAGATGGGTGATTATTGTAGAATATTTGCTTTTACCCAGTTTTTACAAAAACTGACAAACTTAAAAATTTTGCCTTATACTGCAGAGCTTCCCAAACTTTTTAGCCAACGGACCCCTTTCACAGAACAAAATCCAGGGCAGACCTCTCCCATTAAAGTATTTAAAATTATGTAAGAAAGTTTTCTAAATTAGCAGTCCATTCCTAATTAGGTGATTGAGGTGGATATCACTTTGAAAACAAACATTAGATTTATTTTGTATCTTGGTCCACCCTATTTCACAGACGTAGACAACTAAAAACCTACAGAATAAAATAACAACAACAATATTATCAATTTAAGTTACTATATTTTTTATACATTAGATTGACATACTAAGGACATAAGTATAACAGGGAGGTAAAACTCCAACCCAAATTCAAAACTAATGATTTGGACATTGATGATTCACTCGGACATCAACTTCCTATCTCAACCCCACCTTATGAGTTTTCCCTCCTTTTTGCCATTTTTATCGTATCTAGCCGAAGATTGTGGGTTCGAATCCCGCTCGTGCCATTAACTTTTTTTCATCTCAACTAAAAACCTTAATTAATTGTAATGTATTAATTGGTCAAGCGGACCACGAAATTAGTGAATATAATGAATAACTATTAACTAAAAGTTGCAAAAATTACAATGTAGTTTGGATAATTTAATATTTCTACTATACAGGGTGTCCTTTTTAGATGGCCCGGGTGAATTTCTCTTGAACTAATGACGCTATCAATAAAAAAGAATAAAAAGTGTTTAGTATTTTTAGTCTAGTTTGAAATGTTTACCTTTTTTGGAGAAAAATTATATTTTCTCAAACATACAGTAAAATATTCAGCTCCTCATCGAAATCACGCTGCTCGTTTCTTGGTGATGGAACAACAACTGATCCCTAACTCCTCAAATTGTTAGCGACAAGAATAAACATTTTGTGGTTTACCCTGGGGCGATGACGAAGTTTCTGGATTTGAAACTCGACTGCTCGACGCGCAATACCACGACTATCAATAAAGCAGTCGTACATATCAATTATGTTTTTTTAAGTAATTTATTTTGCTGTCAGACATTAAGGCTGTTCATGTCATCAATAATCAGTGTTCGCAAAACGAGATAGGTAACTCGCTGTTGATCGGAAAAATGTGCTATTTTGAATGGAATACTGAATGTAACGAATAGGCACTATCGTAAAATTTATTTACTACTAGTAATTAAGATTTGCTCTCATAATGCGAGTTTGACAAACAATGACAGAATGTAAGCAATGAAGACAATTAATTTTTACTTTAGTGAAGAAGCAAATCATTGGAATTAAAATTATGTGTCAGAATATATAGGGTCATATTTCAAATACGAATCAAATCATTTTGAAGTTGAACTGCGTCTGAGGTACCCTGTATAATTTTTCCCCAAAAAGTTAAAAATTTGAAACTGGACTAAAAATTTTTAAACAAGTATTTTTTTTAAATAGCGTCATTGGTTGAAGAAAACTTCAGCCGGGCCATCTAAAAAGAACACCCTGTATGTACACTAAACGTTTATATCTTTTCTAGAGTTCTAGAGCTTTCATATCGGTTAGTTGGTTCTGGTTTTCTCTTCATCCTTTATTTGGGATAACACTGTGGGCAACACTGATTCCGGAAAGTAGAATTGTTCCACTTTCTGTAAACAGTGTTGGTCACATTGCCATCCAAGCAAAGGAGGGTAAAAACATCGTCAGATATGTTTATATACCAGTATTTATTTAATTTTTAAATAATAAATATTGTTTAGGACTAAATCGGTCTGTACATAATTAACTAACTGCAAAGGTAAAAAACTTTTTTCATACACTTTCACTTTCTCTAACTTGTGTGTTCTTAAAATATTTGAATAATTTATTCTTTTTGCGAAAAGTCAGATATGGTTTTTCAAAAACCTCGCTTCATGTAAGAATTATATTGTTGATTCATTTATCACTTGTATTTTGACTGGCAATGTTCCAGGCTGTTCAGTACAGACTGTCGCCCTTAAACCTTGCTCTATACGCCCGTTTAAAGGGCTTAAAATGGGCGTTATGTTTACAATATTATTTACTAACAATATTGCAAATAAATTTAACAAACATTTATAAAAAGTTGAAAACAGTTGTTTTATTTATTTATCCACCCGTATATTTGAATGCATAATTATCATGTGATTTAATCTAAGGTGGTCAATTAAAAGAGCGTAAATCTATAAGGCCGAGAATAAGTGAAAACAGGCAATCAAAGGAGCGAAGTCCGTGAAAGTTAAATTGCAGGTAACTCCAGCAGGCGCCCCGACATACTAATTCCGCACAACTTTTCTGTTGTAAGGGAAAGTATCACAGAGCGCCCTGAATCCCCGTTTGAAGTTAGCGCTTCTCTGAGTAGGTAGTTGATAAAATTGGTATGAAAGAAGTACAATTAAGATTTTTTTAAACTTCTTTACAAACCTTAAATTACCTACAGATAGGTGATTATTGTAGAATAATTGCTTTTATGTTACTTTACCCAGTTGTTACAAAAATTGACAAACTTAAAGATCTTTCCGTATACTGCAAGGCTTCCCAAACTTTTTAGCCAGCGAACCCCTTTCACAAAACAAAATCCAGGGCAGACCTCTCTCATTAAAGTATTTAAAATTAGATACTTATTTAATAATGCTTTCTAAATTACCAGTCCATTCCTAATTAAGTGATTGAGGGAGTATCACTATGAAAACAAACATTAGATTATCTTGATCCACTATATTACACATACGTAGACAATTAAAAACTGACAGAATAAAATAACAACAACATTATTATCAATATAAGATATTATAATTTTTTATACATTAGATTGACATACTTCGGACATAGGTATAACAGGGAGGTAAAACTCGAACCGAAATTCAAAACTAATGATTTGGACATTAATGATTAATGAATTAATAGGAAAATTGAGGTTGTTTTAGCCAACACAATTTGGATATGTTGGGTTTAATTTGGACTGGAAAGTAGATTTCAAGATGGCGTCTGAATTAATGCCTATCAAACACTCGTATTCACTTGAATATAGACTGGTTGGCTTTGTCGAAACTGAAAACAGTTTGACCACCCATTAATTGTCTTAATGACATAAGCATAAAACCACCTTTGCTTTAATTGTCTTAATTTGGCATTCGCAGCATCTACAGCATTATATCTCGAGCTGTCAATTATGGCATGTTTTATGCAAAATATAGTTGATTTGAAAAATTAGTAGTTACAGTAGTTACAATTTTACCACGTTTAACATAACAAATATGACAGTTCAGGAATACGCTTTACGCCTTGAAGATGGCCCGAATAAAAGTCGAAACGTCGGCAATTAAATGTAAAAGGTGTTTTTCTCAAATACATGTAACCTGATCCCTCCTCACTACTTAACCCACTTATTGAACTACCGGTCGCTAAACAACACATGAAATATTAGTGTCAGGAGCAGAACTCCAACCCACGACATCTGGATTGACATTGGGTTCAAGTCCTGTTCGTTTTTCAACTCAACCATACGATGCATAAAAAATAATCAATTAAAATCATTACTTTAGTTAATCAGAACTGTAAGAATTGAAACTAATATACAGGGTGAATTGCTACTCGTGCTACAAACTTCTCCAGTAGATTCTTCACCCTAAAATGAACAAAAAAGTTCATATTGTCCATGGTCCGATTCTCAACCATTTCAGAGTAATTTCGCTTTTTATCGATTTTGAAAGATATCACGTCCTGGCGTCGGAAAATCGTGATATCTTTTAATCTAAACATTTCTCTGAAAATCTAATAGCACCGTTGAAATTCCCGTTAATTTTTCAATAAGAAGATGACGGTGGCAAAATGTTTGGGCTAATTTTTTGTGTTTTATTTCAGCCAGAACTACAAAAAGAGTGGAAAATTGTGTAAATCGGAAAGTGTATAAAGTAATCCAGAGTTTCTAATTTTAGTCTCAGAAGGCAGCAAATTTGAGGAAAACTACCTGATTTAATAACGCTTCCAACGCACTCGTCATTTTCTTATTTAGTGGTTGTGAGACCAAGATGTTGATGACAAAAAGAGAAAAAATGGTGGTTCAAGGATTGCTAATGTTTGAGAGTGACTTGCTACTCGTGCTACAAACTTCACCAGTAGATTCTTGACCCTAAAATGAACAAAAAAGTTCATATTGACCATGGTCCGATTCTCAACCATTTCAGAGTAATTTCGCTTTTTATCGATTTTGAAAGATATCACGTCCTGGCGTCGGAAAATCGTGATATCTTTTAATCTAAACATTTCTCTTAAAATCTATAAGCACCGTTGAAATCCCCGTTAATTTTTCAATAAGAAGATGAAGGTGGCAAAACGTTTGGGTCTTTCTTCCTTGACCTTCTAGCTGTTTGTAAACTTCTTAAGCATTACATACTAAATGGGCATTAAATTAAATTAAAAAATTTCAATGGAATTATGATTTTGATTCTCTCTAAAAATTAACGGGGATTTCAACGGTGCTTATAGATTTTAAGAGAAATGTTTAGATTAAAAGATATCACGATTTTCCGACGCCAGGACGTGATATCTTTCAAAATCGATAAAAAGCGAAATTACTCTGAAATGGTTGAGAATCGGACCATGGTCAATATGAACTTTTTTGTTCATTTTAGGGTCAAGAATCTACTGGTGAAGTTTGTAGCACGAGTAGCAAGTCACCCTATATAATAAAACTATATATATATATATATGTATATATATATATATTAGGAAATATTGAAGTAGAAGTGAATGTATTAAGTAGTACGGAAAATTGCTTTAGAGTGATATAATTGGTTAGTTATAATAGAAGACTACTTTCAGTTTAGCTTAGTTAATTAATTTTAGTTTCGAGGTGGATACAATTGGAAGTTCCGACAGGCCTGGTGTCAGTCGACAACGTCCTACTTTTCATATTCATCTCATCGCCTCAGTCTCCGAGTCGGAGAATGAATAATTTATCCGGGTATGAAACCGCGCAAACAATATTCCCTCGTTTGGTCCGCTTATGAAACTGCTTTCCCTCCCTCAATTTGTACGTTATCGGATTGACGATATAAACTTTTCTCTTCGGCAAAATTCATAACAAACTTGCAATCTTGTTTTCCGCAGTTACTTACATGAAATTATTAAGATGCCGGTTGTTTATCACGCATCTAACAAAACGCCTAGTTATTCTATCACTCTCTGTTTCTAACGCTTTCATTTACATGCTTTTAAGATAAAACTTGATTTATTCGACCTCCCTTCTGAGTATCTTTATCATAATAAAACCATTACTTAATTATTCAGCTGAAATAAATAATTAATGGTATGTCTTAGCAATATTAGTGCAATATTTCTAAAATACGAAAGAAAATAACCTGACTAACAGGAACAATCGGCTCCAGGCTGTTCTGAGTATGGAAATGGTAGTCATCGAGGGTATCAAGAAGGCTGAAAGGGCTTCCCCATCCAATCATAAGTGGGGAAAGTGCCGCTTATATTAATTTACATATACTTATGTTAATATTTCTCTTTGATGTTAAAACCTTTAAGCCCGGGCTTAAGCAGTTTTAAAATCCAGTATGTAAGACGAATTGCACAGATGCTTTTGCATTGATTTTAACTCATAAGGAAGAACCAAAAAACCTCGTCAATTCACTCTCCAGATATCACATTGAAACTATAAATCACTGTTTCTAGCCATTGAAAAACATCACGTTAAATGAATTTTTCACACGAATACATTTTTTTATTGTTTTTGAATAAAACATTTGATCTCCATAATCTATTTCACCTTTTTCAATATTTGCTAAATATATTTGCTCTCACATTCTCTTTTTATGTATTTATACTTTTAATACATATCTCAAAACATATGTGTAATTCTTAAAATCATTTGTTCTCTCGTACTCGTTTAACCATTCCCTTTTCACTTCTCACCTGTTTCCTTCTTTTCATTATCGCTCTATCGCACTCATTATTATTCTCTCTTTCCCTCTTTCTCCATTTTTATCCATCTCTTTACCTTCCTTTCTCTTTCTCTTTTTATATATCTATCTTTTTACTCCCTCCTTTTTAATCTCTCTTCTACCTTCTTTTCTTTCTTTTTACCTCTTTCCGTTCCTTTTTATCTATCTATCTCTTTCCCTCTTTTCTTTCTCTTTTTCTCTCTATCTATCTTTTTATTTACCACTCTCTCTCTCTCTCTCTCTCTCTCTCTCTTCTCTCTTTCCTTTTCTCCCTCTCGTTCAATCTCTTCATTAGTTTTTCTATCCTCATTACCCTCTCATTTCTCAAGTTCCATCGCATTTTTTAGTATTTTTTTCGTATCTTCCTTTACTTTCATATTAATGTAGCAATTATCTCCTGTTTTCCCTCTCATCGTACAATCTCCATATGCAATAATCCCCATCCATCGCATATTTTAAATTTTTTAATTTATACCTCGACTTTTATACTAATCTATAAGTCTCTCTCTCTCTCTCTCTCTCTCTCTCTCTCTCTCTCTCTCTCTCTCTCCCTCCCCCTCTCTCCGTCTCAACATGTCTGTCTGACTGCTTCTCTCTATCTTTCTTTCTCTCTCTCTCTCTGGTCTCTCTATCTATCTCAATCTTTATCGTACGATACTATTAGGGTAACCTAGTTCGCTTTATTTATAATTTCTTAAAGCTAGATTGGTTTATAATTATTTAAGGTTTTTTTAGAATTGGGTCTCCTTGTCTAAGCTTGTTTCTAGTGTCTTACCCTCTACCACCGGCAATGTTTGCCCGTATTGGAAAACACTTTCATTGGATTTAATTTCTTCGTAGCACATAATAGATTACGCGTCGTACGACTTTAATAGCAGACGACCCTAGTTAACCGAAGAAAACAATAAAGGAATCTACGACGTTGCTCCAAGCAATGTGAAATATCCTGGCAAGCTGGGTTAGGATGAAATTACTCGTGGGAAAAAAGGGGCTGGAGTATTATGGTCAAGCGATGAAGATAATTTCTGACTCGCCCCTTTTGCCATTATCGGAAATACCAATATATTATCCACGGGAAAGGTTAAGATAAAGCAGCTGGGGGTTAAGCCAGTTGTACAATGAAAGAAATCTCCTTATATCTTTCTTTCCCGGCTTGACAATAAACGCTTATAATTCAGAAAATAATAAAAAAAAAGTTTGCCAGTTGAGAGGAAAAAAATTATTAGTTATGAAATTTCCCTACATCACACTGTATGACAAAGTACCATCTTGATGAATCTGTCTGCCAACATCAAATGTTTTTATTTTCATGTCAATTTTTAGAATTTTATATCTCAATAAGCAACCTATGTTTACTTTAAAGGTTAAACATATATTAATAAGTAATTAATAAACTTTGGTAAAAATTAATATCTGTTGTTATTTAAGACCTAAACTTGGGCAAATAATTTATAATTCAAATAATAAGTTTTTGCCTATAAACGCTTATGGCTGAAAAGTCTATTGGGTGGAAGGAATAATATTAATCATAAAATTTCACTATAAATTAAAAGAAGAAAACATTAGAATTTATTCCCTGTCTGTTCTCATAAAAACATCTGTATTTATTAGCATGGATATTGCTTTCTACATTACAAATTTCTTCCATTTCCCGTCGTCTTTTTCGCATTTCTGAGTAGTGTGCATGTATTAGGCTACGTTTAGTTAGGTTAGTTTAATTGTTGTTTAATTGTATATTCCTTAATGAGGATAGCACAAAGCAGAAACACAGTTGAGCAATACTAAATTTTAAATATAAATACTCAATTAATTATACACAATTTTTTTCGAAATGAAAAATTTGTGTCACAGGCGGGATTCGAACCCACGACTTTCGGCGTTGAGCAATATCAAAAAACCTGCGAGTGAGGTGGACCCAATAAGTGACCCAGTGCAGGTTCAACAATTCACCGACTCGCATATCAACACCACCATCAACTTTATATTTTATTACAATTAAGTAAGGGTTTTAGTTGAGATGAAAAAAAGTTAATGGTACGAGAGGGATTCGAACCCACGACCTTCGGCTTGATACGCCGCTGCTCTACCACCTGAGCTATCGTGACCTCGATCCACTCGGACATCAACTCCCCATCTCAACCCCACCTTATGAGTTTTCCCTCCTTCTGCCATTTTTCAAATGTCGTGTAATCGGTTTGGATTCTCGACGACATTTGAATTGGCGACGGAGAGCTTTAGTGAAGTGTACTTCAGTTAATTCATTAAATTCACTAATTTCGTGGTCCGCTTCACCAATTAAACATTACAATTAATTAAGGTTTTTAGTTGAGATGAAAAAAGTTAATGGCACGAGAGGGATTCGAACCCACGACCTTCGGCTAGATACGCCGCTGCTCTTCCACTTGAGCTATCGTGACCTCGATTACCACCTGGTAGAGAAGCGGCGTATCAAGCCGAAGGTCGTGGGTTCGAATCCCTCTCGTGCCATTAACTTTTTTCATCTCAACTAAAAACCTTAATTAATTGTATTGTTTAATTGGTCAAGCGGACCACGGAATTAGTGAATTTATATTTTATTACTCAAATGTTTAAAAAAAACCTTAGGGTTGAATCTGCTGGCTTGGATGTAAAGTGTTAATGATGGAGCAGTTTCCTCTAAAGAGCCCATTATTAACGTTGTCCTACGAGATTTGAGTCGGGATAGATTAGGCTAGATAGGTATAAGATTAGGGACGGGTTGATTAGGTTAGGTACAATCAGGGTTGGGGATGGATTAGGTTAACTAACGATATGGTTACGTTTTTATCCGTGATTTAATTTTTTGCCGTGAATCGAAGAAAACATAAGGGAGCGAAACATTTCTTTACTTCTTGTTAAATTTTATTTTTCCCACTGAAAATGACGCAAAGCGAAACGTTGGTAGAGTAACATCAAAAAACCAGTGAGTGTGGACGGACCCAATAAGTAAGCCTCTCGCTGGTTCACATGTACTCAACTACTCGCTGACACCTAAAATAAAATTTAAATTGAATTATCTAAATATTTAAAAAATCTTAGGATACTGAATCTGGTGAGGATGTAACGTGTTAATGAAGAAGCATTTTCCTCAGAAGAGCCTAATTATCAATGTTTTCCTACATGAATTAGTGTCAGCTCACAAAACACCATCGCAGATCATTAAATTATCTCGTTTATAGTAGGCCTTTGTGATCCTGAAACTTTTCCTTGTTATCTACATACAAAATACCCGACCTAATAATAAGAAAACAAGGGTGATTTTCAATTCTGAATATCATTATCATTCTGTAGTATGCTGGTGCTAACAGAATATATTGTTTTGTTTGAAAATTGAAGAAACATAACGATTATGTTAACGATTGAAGAAATTATAGTTTGGACTGTTTTAAGCATATAAAGAGAGATGTACTGGTTTCTAAATTGTATGACATGATTATCAGGCAGGAGCAAGCAATGAACCATTTTGCCTACGTCTATCTGGTCAGCTATCAGATAATCACCGTTCGAAATTTCATGGAACGAGTTAATTGACGAACTTTCGTCCAAATGAAAATGAATATTCAATTATGATAAACAAGAAACCAAGTCCTATTTCAGTGCGATGCATAAATTACAGTATCTTCTCAGGATGATTTCCTTCCATTTTCTATCGACTTTACTTATGGATTTAGCCGGTTAAGTTTTCGAACTTACCGAGAACAGAAAGTGGACATGAGTTTGGCTTGTATTGCGTGAAGTATAAGTGAAAATTGCAAATAAACAAAATAACGGTGTTCACTTGGATCTAGAAATCACGTTCGGGTTGATACTAAACATAAACAACGCCAATGCTGTGCAAACAAGATATCGCCACATGGTGCTCGTGAAAATATCAATCAAGAGAAACTCTCTTCTAAGCACAACAATCAAGATGAACAATACACATTACAAGAATTTAAGACGGTCGTTCTTTTACCAGACGGAACAGATTTTGTTTCAATTATTTTTTTCCATCGAATTTAAACATACCTGACAAAGCACATTATCATGAAATGACTTCATATAGATAGATAATCAAAACAAAAAACGGT
Source organism: Cimex lectularius (assembly GCF_000648675.2). Taxonomy (NCBI): domain Eukaryota; kingdom Metazoa; phylum Arthropoda; class Insecta; order Hemiptera; family Cimicidae; genus Cimex; species Cimex lectularius. The sequence goes on from NW_019392993.1 coordinate 3,552,672, forward strand.
CTGATTTAATTCCACGATGGTTTCAATACCATACCACAAAGAAAAATTGCAGGTTCTTTTTACTATGTCAAAACGCTTCTGGCAGAATAAACGCACAAGTTAAGCAGAATAATCGGTGACGACCAAATTTAAACATGATGTTCGTAATTACATAGAAAAATGCTCTGAAGTCGACAGAAAGTAATCAATCAAAAATTTTACTCTTTACGTACTAACTTTAGAAAACAGCTTATTACAGATGTGCAAGTTTTTATAACAATAATGCCAATGGACTGTGGAGAACACTTAAATTTTAAGTATGCAAAAGTATTTCCAATGCGTCTCTAATTTTTTTCTTAATTGCAAGGGTTACCATTTTTAACACTTCATTAAACTCCATTCACTGAACGAAGACAAAATTTTTTGGTTCGATCATTTTCAGGTCATTTAACAAATTTTCGTGACTACCTATTTCTTTGTTTATACCAGTTTTATTAATCAATCTGCGCTTTTTCTTGTCGCTTTTTAAGTAGCATTTCGTTGATGGAAGTAAACATAAAACATACAATAGCTGAATTAAATTGTGCCGTTTAAGGCAAATCTCAATTTTACTGTTAACATAGTATTGCGTAATAATAATGACAGTCTAAAGGTCCCTTTAGTTCCTAATTAGCTTCACGATTATCAGTTGCCCAACTAACTGGCTCCTTCCTTTACGTGATCATCTGCAATTATACAGCTAAGCCCAAGCGTCTAACCGATTAGTGAATTCACAAACTGGAGGCCGGCATCAATCAAAGCATTAAAAGCCGTTTATCATTTTAACTGAGATTGTACATGCGCCTTTTGATTAAACCGTGTAATAATAACGGGCAGGCAGTAAGGCAGATCGCTAATTACACAGCTAACCAAGACGAGTTTTCCGTACGATCGCGATTTGCAATTTTGGTATTGTTATCCTAACGAAGTTTCAACTTATAAGTCGTAATAGAGTTTCAACGAATTTACGAAATCAGAGAGTTTGCCAGAAGAAGTTTTATTCTTCTACCTTCTTTAGTGAAAGAAATCTTTTCCTTAAAAGTTAAGTAAATCTATGTAAGTTCTATGATGGCTAACTTCATAAAAAAGGAACCGAGAAAGTCTGTTTTTCAAAGAAGAAAAACAAAGTGAGTGAGCAGAAAAACCCATTCTTTGCTTTTACGTGGATAAGTAGCCTAACCCTTACTTACCGTTAACCTTACTCATACCTAAACTAACCTAAACCGCCCTCCATCCTCCCTAACCTACTCCTTTCCCGAATCCTAAATGAACTTAAGCTAACCAGGCCTTAACCCATACCCTACTTAACCTTACCCACCACCTAATCTAATCCCTAATCTAAACCCCTACTCCGTCCCTACCCTTAACCCGACTTAACCTAAACCCGTCACTAACATTAACTTTAATTCACTAGTTTCGTGGTCCGCTTGACCAAGTAATATATTCCATGGAACGAGCGGGATTCTTTTTTATCTCAACTGAAAACCTTAATTAATTGGAATTAACTTTAATCCTAACTTAATCCATATTTGTTTAGTGGCCATAATTGACCATATTAATTATTCAAATTAATTATTATTTTCATCTAAGGCTTTTGTATGAGATGAAAAAAACTAGTGTGACGAGCGGGATTCGAACCCATGACCTTCGGCTCAATACGCCGCTGCTCTAACCACTTGAGCTATCGTGACTTCGATACCCTTGGACACCCCACCTCAACCTACAACCTTTCAAATTTTCCCTCTTTTTGCCAATTTTTCAAATGTTGTGTAATCAAGATTCGATTCTCAGCGACTTATGACTTATATTAACCTAAGTTAACCAACGCCGTCCCTAACCTTACAAAAAATACTTAACCTAACCTCTTCCTAATCATACATAAACTAACACAACCATGTGAACACCCCACTAACCCGAAATCGGTAACGCAAAAATTTCCATGTTAAAAATAAAATGTCATTTAAAAAAGTTTGGTGTTTCTTCCTTTATTAAAGACATTAAAGACAATATAATATAAATAAACATATGTTTATTGAAAAGTTGATTTATGTTCCGCAGAGTTATTGTAGTTTTCAATTTCAGGGCTTTTTCAACACACTTTACCTTCTCAAAATTGTAGTAGTACTAATTATTGTTAACATTAATTAAATGTCACATTTACAAAAATTGATGGCAGTACACAAATAATGTGGTGAGATGTTTTCTTAAGGCAACCTTCGTTTTGGTCGTCCAAGATTATTCTTGGTCCGCTTAGTCGCTAGTTGTTTTATAAGACATGTACCATCTTGAATAGGTGGTCTTTATATTGTCAATCGTTTTCTTTTACGATAAGGAACACCGAACGCTGCTGAAGGCTAAATGCCGAACGCATCGGACAGACCAAAATAGAGTTAATGTTTTTTCTAAAAAACAATTTGACTTGATATTTCTTTGAAGATTTGTTAGGTATACTCCATCCCTCAGATTAAAAATAGTGGAAATGAAAATCATGCGATGTCGATTATCGTTTGTAAAATATTTTTCATCAAAAACTACAGAAAAACCTATTTATCGTTATTTAAAATGTAAACTGTTTTGTCACTATAAATAATAAATATATAAATAAAAGGACCGTCGTTAATTGTTTATATAATTATTTATTTCTAGATTTTCTTTATAAGCTGTTAAATAAAATGTTATTTAGGACTGCTCGAGCCTTTTAGCTCGCTGAAATATGATGTGTCACACCTGTTCCACTACTTACACGTCGTGCTTTTAACTTCACCACTCTCTGTAAAAATAAAGTTTGGCACAGTACGGATACTAGAGGTAAGTGGTTACATACACGAAAGCCAAGTGCATCAGAACAGAGGCGATATCGGTAAAATCGATTATCGGATTGAAACAACATTGGGAAAGAAAAAGGTGGACAAAAGTGAGAAAAGGGACAAGACAAGAGTAATTTTAATTTGACCTCGGCTAGTTTTTGTTATTGATGCGATTTTTTGTTGTTCTAATAATGGCAAAAGCCTCAATTAACCGATTAAGAAGCTTAAACGTAAAGTTGAAAGCAGATAAAAGATTAAAGAAATAGACCGTCTATTGCTTCTCGAGAAAAACTCCCAACTCAACTAGAACTTTCAATCAACAAATTTAAGAAAAAAAATCAACACGAAGTGCCATTAAAAGACCTTTAATGAATTAGTTTCCGATGTAATCAAATTTCTTCAGAGGTCAATTTTAAAGTAAGATATTTGATTCGTTACCACTGTTTGAACATATCTGAAGCGATATGTGTTTGAGGGAAAAAATAAAAACCTGTTTTGCTCTACAAAGAGATTCGGTCCTCGTGTATATTTCATGATTACAAAGCAACCAATTTAGCCTCTGCCCGAATTACTTTTTTTGCTATTGTCACGTCAAAACCAGTTAAAGCTATTTTAAAGGATTATTAATTACGAGGTCGCCCTGGGAAGTGTTGGAAAAGGTAAATTTTGATGTGGAAATTCCAAAGTAAATGTAATTAATTAAAAATCATACATTTGATTAAATCTTTTAACGATATATTTTAATATGATTCTAGTCGCTTCAACTACATATCTTGAGTAGCATTTCACAGACATTTCACTTACAATTAGAGTTGAAAGTGTCAGGCCTGAAATCTTTTCACGTTAATACTTTTTAAATAAAATATTCTTGGAGAATAGGAATGAGATAATAAAGTCTTCCAGTGTTTGATGGACAATTCATGTCTTGAGGGATGAGGCTTAGTTGTCCGGGAAACTATAAAGAAACACATTGGCCCTTCCCCTAAACCTCTCTGGGTACCACATCTGGAGTTGACATCCTTCCCCAAAGGAATTACACCTCCACATATATAAAGGAGAGTTTCTCAGAATTACAGCCTCCCTCTCGAGATCAAGGTTTGTTTTCACGGAAGGGTTAAGAGATGAAAAGTGTACCGGCACAGCATTCTTAGTTATGATTTCGTTTACCAAGCAATCAAAACATTGCGGTGCTTACAACAATTGACAAATATCTGAATATTGTTGCCCCACTGACTGACCTACTAGTTTGTACTCGCCATGAGCTTTCCTATAAATCAAGAACCCCATTATCAAACCACCTACGGTTCAGGATGTTCTCCTTTCCCTCAACTTTAAAATCCAGAAAAGTGAAAGTATTGTTTATTGAGTGTCAAAGAGAGATTTTAGGGAATAAAATTTTTTTAAAAATAATTTGAAGTACATTACAACTACCTTCAAGTAGGTAACAAGTAACAGTGAGCAAGGTAATATATACAAAATTAAAACCAAGAGTGGAGAAAACACCCATTGGTATTACTCCTATGTTACTGAAATATGAAATAATGTCATTATCACCTTCACTATCATCACCATCACTTCCTATCTGAGATCTCGCCGCAATTGTCTCTTCAGTCGGCGGGGAGGGTTTGAGAGGATTCGTCGGGATGCGAGGATACTGATGTGATGATTTACGGTAGTTGGGAGGTTTTTATGAAATGTATGCTAACGGGAACTGATTTCATCTTGAACGAAAGGGATATGTAGTTAGGTTCGATTCATAAAATGAAGCATCGAGTATTTTTAGTAGTATTAAGGACTGTGCAGTTTGAATGCGGTGGATGTTGGAATGTTTGGCTGAGCCCTACACTTCCAGTCCCTAAGTCCATACCGGCTTACCTATGGTGTTGTAAAGTAGCATTTTATTTTTGAGAGGTAAATTAGTAAATTGTCAAAAGAGCTCCATATCGCGTCATAACCTCCTGACGTTTCAGTCGTGTGAAGGAGTCCACGTCATGCGCTTGTCGATACAGTCCGAAGTACCTCACCTTTTCAGCAGTTGGGAGGGGAATATTATTTAAGAAAACGGGGGGGGGAGATCTTTTTACGGAGAGTGAAAATAATGTAGGCGTTTTTTCTAAGTTAACTTTTATTCTTTTATTTTTACACCAAGACTCTGGTAGTATGAGTTGTTGGAGGTTTCGAGTGAAAATGACAAGGTGTGAGTTGCTAGAGAGAATTGCTGTGTCGTCTGCAAATGTGAATGTGATGGTTTAGGAATGTGATGGCATGTCAGCTGTGTGCTCCTGGTATCGTGAGGGGGCCAGAACGCTACCCTGAGGAACACCAGCATGGATAGGGAAATATTCAGGGACGGAATGGCTTTCGATGACTTGGAAGAATCTGTCAGTGAGGTAACAGTGCAGTATGAGATAGTAGGTGGATGGTAGGATGCCCTTGAACATGAACAGCAGGCCCGGGTGCCAAGCTCGATCAAAAGCTTGGTTTACGTCAAGAAAGGCCCCAGAACAGAACTGCCCCATGTCAAGAGAGGAGGTAATGATATCTACCACGCGGTGACATTGTTGGTCAGTTGAGCGATGGTTGCGAATCCAAATTGATGGTTTGGGAGTATGGTTCGAGAATTTAGAATCGAAAGAATTCTTTTCAATAGGAGTTTTTCTAAAATTTTACCACAGTGGGTAGTAGACTTACTGGCCTGTATGAAGTAGTACAATGTGTTGGCTTTTATGGCTTAGCGAACATTCTAATATACGAGAGCTTCCAAGCTATAGGGAAGTAGGTTGTACGAAGAACAGAATTATATAGGTATGTGATGAGTATGATGGCCTTTTTTGGAAGGTGTTGGAGAATTTTTGGGGTAATAAGATCAAAACTTTCTATGATTTTAGGTGTTCTATGGTAGAATGAACGTCAGCAGGAAAGTAAATAGCTTTATGAGGGGGAGATAATGGAATCGGTGAGTGTAAATATTCCTCGATAGGTTGTAATAAGTATGGTCTATGATGTTGACATGTGGGGTGAACACTGTGGTCAGGTAAGAGACAAAAGCATTCGCGTTTTCCTCGTCTGACTTGGTCCAACTGCCGTCAACTTGGCGAAGCGGGATAGATGTTTGTGGTAAGGTAGAAGATTTTTATCTGCTGAATGAAAAGCAAAAAAAAAACACTGACCAGTGGAAAAATCACTTTTTAACAATTCACACGAAATGTGCTGTTTTATGTATTTCCAAGTTACAAGTTACAAAGAGAATAAAGTTCAACAAATATTATAACACAGTGAGAAAGTATCAAAGGTTTTTTAAAATAACAATATTGTTTTAGTATGATCGCCTCTGTTCTCCCTTGCTATTCTCTCCGGTTTTTTTCTGTCAGACGCAGTTTCGATTGCGATATCAACCGTTCTCTGACCCTTCTTGGTTATCATCTATTTGTGCCCGTTGATATTCTTAACGAGAACCTCATATTCAATTAAATTATTTTAGAACATTAGTCGGTATTTGAAATTTTCTTATCTTAACGAAGAAGATTTCTTATTTAGTTCACCGTACTTCTATGTTAAAACGTGCTGTGTTTTTGGACTTTGTCCGCGTTTCAGAATTTGACCATGGGTCAATACCTCTCGTCCAATACCTGAGGTTTTTTAGAACCTATAAAAGAACAAAGTATACTTTAAAAGGACCAAGACCTTCATCTGATCTGGTGAGGTGAGCCAACGACCAGATCAAAGAGCTCAACAACTAAATCCCTCTTTCCTATCCATCAGCCACAGATATAGCCAACTGACTTTTTTATATAACTTTTCTTGATTAATATTTTTATTATATATCATTGTAAATAGAAGAAGAAAATAAGATGCACCAAAAATATATACAATGTGTATCTTATGTTTAAAAAAAGCTCTGAATCATGATAACGGTGTTTTTTTTGCATTAAAAACTGAGATTTAAGACTGAAAACGAGGGAAGAAAAGAAAAGCTTTTAGGTGTTTTTGATCCACACGGGCAGGTCATCTTTATGTGCTCTGTGGTAAAATGTACTGTTCTTCCCTTCCTTAAAAAATATTCTTTATTGTCAAGAAACGGTGTTAACGCTGTTGTTATTCTTGGATATTTAATGGAGAGCTTTAAAGCTTTATGAAAAACAAAAACAAGTAGGAGAAAAAAGTGGTTTTTAACGTGTAAACCTTTCCAACACCACGGCGGGATTAAAGATGATAAAGGATCAATTTTCTTTATATATAACGATAAAATGCGATTCCATAAATGCCCGCTTAATTATAAGATCCTAATTATAAAACTGTTTAATCCGTTATAAATTAATCCGACGCATAATTCATTAAAAATATATAAAATATCTGATGTGTCAAAAGGAGATTGCTTAAGCTTGGATAGTTAAGTTTCAAACAGTGGGTCGTGAATTGAATTTAACGCTAAAAGATCAGAGCTTAGACATTATTAGAATTACTTCCATTAACCTAATTACTTACAAATCCCTTTCTTCCTGCTAAGACGGTGTTCTTGTATAAATCCACTTGGTTTCAGATTTTGAGGATTATACGACAATTCTAATTGTTCGGTGATTACAATTAAAGCTGAGGACATTTGTAATCGGAACTATCAGTAATAGAAGTTGGGCCATTTTTGTCGCCCATGCTTATAAGATTTATCCATTTTCCAACACAAGTGAAAATAGTGAAAACCAAGATTTAATAAATATATATTTTCCTGAAAATGTTGTTAGTAATGATATTAAATTAATGCCAGCGGATCTAACATTCTCGCACGCTCTTTCACTCACTTTCTTTCTCTCTCTCTCTCTCTCTCTCTCTCTCTCTCTCTCTCTCTCTCATATATGAAAAATAAAGATTATAGTGAATGTTGGTATTTAAACTAGAACAAGAACATTAGGCAGGTTTAACAAAGTAATTAATAATGAGAGAGAGAGAGAGAGAGAAAGAGAGAGAGTGAGAGAGAGAAAGAGAGACAGACAGACAGACAGACAGACAGACAGACAGACAGACAGATAGATATATAGATAGATAGATAGATAGAGAGAGAGAGAGATAGAGAGAAAGACAGACAGACAGATAGATAGATAGATAGATAGATAGATAGAGAGAGANTGATTTCTTTTTTGAATTTTGTCAGGTATTTTATTATAAACATTTATGGACCAATACTTACAGCCATTTTCACATCGTTTGCGGTTTAACCTCTCAGGTATTAATTTATCATGATTTCTTTTTTGAATTTTGTCAGGTATTTTATTATAAACATTTATGGACCAATACTTACAGCCATTTTCACATCGTTTGCGGTTTAACCTCTCAGGTATTAATTTATCATGATTTCTTTTTTGAATTTTGTCAGGTATTTTATTATAAACATTTATGGACCAATACTTACAGCCATTTTCACATCGTTTGCGGTTTAACCTCTCAGGTATTAATTTATCATGATTTCTTTTTTGAATTTTGTCAGGTATTTTATTATAAACATTTATGGACCAATACTTACAGCCATTTTCACATCGTTTGCGGTTTAACCTCTCAGGTATTAATTTATCATGATTTCTCGTTTCAAAACTATGTACATCTTTGGCTTTTGTATGAGTGTTTATTAATTTTAAGCTATAAATCGCACACTCCAATATGAACAAACAAAGTTGTGTTTAACTTTAAACCTTATAAAATATTTTTGCAGCAGCCTCTAAAAAAAATATTTTCTACAATTCTCAAAACTTTTCGCTGGTGTTTTAAGGCAAGAGGCAAGCATGCAATATTAAAAAAGTTGTCCACTTGAATGATGAGAAATATTGCAAATACGTATTTTACTCCTAAAAACGATTTCTTCTATGAGAAAAAGAATTTCAATATTGTAGTAAATGAATAAGCAGAAGATTAACGTGATTTAATATAAGAGAAAGGGGCTAATATTGGCAATGGGACGAGTGTTGACAATTCCCAAGAGAGGCGGGAGTCAGTTGTAGAAAAGGGGTTAAAAGAGGACCTTTTACTCTTGTCAGAGAAAAGAAAGTTTTTACCCGTCCCAGGGCGAACTAACAGAAATGTTGCTGTTTGTTGGGAGAGCTGACTCGAGGCAGTTAGCAGTGGGCATATATCTGAAATTGGATTCTGCTTCGTTAGCATACGCTGTCAAGGCGTTGAAGGAGAAAAAAAAACAGGAAAAATCCCAGCAATGAACGTCCTTCACTTAAGAGAGACACTTGACCCTCAGTACGTAATTTACTAAAAGAGAAGACGGGCTAGCAATAGATCAACGAAACCAACACCATCCGACATTAAACACCATCCACTTCATCAATTTGCTCATGGTTTGTGAGGTAGTTCAACGCATAACTCATTTGGATCAGAACATTTTTAATTTCATTGAAAAATTTCTAAAGATAATTTATTTCAAAATGTTGACCGACAGGCACAATTGCACGTCAGTAAAGTAGAGCATGACTCATCATTTTTTAATAAAGAGTTAATTAAATAAAAACCATTAATAATATTTTTGTAAATATTATTTTTGAGAGATGTCTATAAAGTTGTGGCGGTCTGCTTGGCCTTTGAATTTATTAAATTTCAAATGGTATGTATAAACGCTTGATTTCGTGCTCCATCGAATAACACTTCACAAAAGTAAATCTGAGCCTGCTGTTGACGGATTGCAACGCCAATATGCCCATAAACCGCATTAAAACAAATTTAATTTTTACTTTGATGATACCCAAATGGGTTTTTATTAAAGAGTCGATAAAAGTACGCTACGGTGTCTGAAAAAACCGCAAACCGCATAAAAAACACTTATATAAATATTTAAGTATGAGACATAATTTGAATAGAAGGAAGGTTGTCAATGAAACATTAGGTGAATTTCAAGATTCAATTATTTGTATTGTATTGTTTATTTTAATAGTAGCGCAAATCATGGTAAATATTGCAATTGTGCTGTACTTCCATTCAAATCATGATAAAAAAATAGACAACAATTATTAAAACTATATTCTAATATTATTGCCTCATTTTTTAATTTAAAATTTGAATTTAGACGGATAAGTTTGGAGAAGGAAATAAAAATAGAGGAAGATGACAAGCTTATTTTCTCACGCAAAGATGTAAACCTTAGTTGACCCTCGACCTAAAAAATCGCAGACTTTTCCACGATTTATGATGGATAGAGAGAGGTAGACTGAGAGAGAGAGAGAGAGAGAGAGAGAGAGAGAGAGAGAGAGAGAGTGAGAGGAGGGAAAGTCATCGAGAGAGAAAGAGATAGATAAGAACGAAGAGGTAGAGATAGAACAATAGATGGAATAGATAAGTAGATAGATAGATAAAGTGTGTGAGAAAAAAAATATATAGAGAGAGAAGAAGAGGAGCAAATATTGAGAAAACGAGAAACATGGATAGAGGTAGATATAGGTGACTGAGTGTTTTGGTAGAGAGAAAGGGTGTGAGAGAGCGAGATGAATAAATGAAGCTAAATAGGTAGGTAGGTAGATAGATAGACAAATAGATAGATAGTTAGATAGATAGATAGATAGATAGATAGAGAGAGAGAGAGATAGTGGGAGGGAGAGAGAGAGGAGAGAGAGAGCGATTAGTAAATAGATAGCGTAATGAGTGGTTTAGTGATAGAGAAAGAGCAAACTCTGTATATGTTGAGTCATTCGAACTAAACAAATAATAATAAATAAATAACTAATAAATGGACTAATATAGTAATGAAATATTTGTAACTATTGACTTTCAATCAATTAAATAATGTAGTGCCTTCCCATCTACTGTGCATCAGGTAATTGAAGTTATTGCTCAAAAAGGTTTTGTTGATCTTGTTGTCTCTATTGTTTTCAACCTAATTGTCCATCATAAACCAATAGGATTTGCGTTTCAAATGGCAAAACATAAAATAGATATTTGGAATGTTTTCTTCAAATGCAAAACTGTCATAGCAATAACAAGTTGTTTTTTAATCAACGGTAATGAAATGTCGTTTCTCATTTTTCCGTTGTTTAAAGTAATTTATCATAACTCTGCTCTACTTTCATCATTTATCATTGTCTAATGTTACCTATTAAAATGCATGTCGAAGACTACTGAATGTAAATGGATGAATCAATCGATATTTCGCACATCAAATTAATTCTAAATTTATAATTTGAAGTATTTAAAAAATGTTCATAGGCTCTTCAAGAGTTTTTATAATTAATTGTGATATTATTAATTTGTTAACAAATAAAGTGAAGTTCTTCCTTAGATGAAGTTTGAACAAATAATGTTTTAGAACCAGTATGTCTCTTATGTAATTAATTGATGATAAAATCATACTTTGTGCAATTGGAAAAAAATATATATCTACTTTTATTGCTAATTGTAAATTTATTTTTAGAAAGGTACATTACTAAAGAAAACCGCTCATTAACAAACAAAAAAATGTTAGTTTGTAAGCTGATACGGGAAAAAATTATATACAAAGTTTACAATGGTAGATTTTTCTATGAAAGACAAAGCACATTCATGAAAGGAGGGCGGTATAGATAGGCCAGCTTAATTAAGCCTTTAATGGAATATAATCTACTTGAGAGATAACGGAATTGTTAGCTACATCTCCGGCAAGTGTAGTTTTCAATTTAATGAAACTTGGCTCGGGTAACTGTCTTGAGCAGTCCAATGGTTGTCAACATATCCTTAATCAATTTAGCGTTCAGCAGCATAAGAAAAGTTCGCATAATTGAATAGAAACAGCGTCGATTTCTCCCGTGTTAATCCAAGAAGGATGTCTGAAATTGTCCGACTTAAACTGAGATCACAAACTTATTATTAAAGTATTAATCTACACGGCGCAAAATTGTAAAAAAATGTCAACATTTCAATGCAGAAATTTTTCATTTCTATAGTGAAACTTTTGAATAATTTGATTAGGTAAAATATTACTACGAGTCAGAGCGGCAGGTTCCAGATAGCGGAAGGTAGAAAAAAGACGGAGGGTAAAGGATGCGGAGGGAAGAGACATAGATAAATAGATATAGATAGAGAAGAGAAATATAGGGATAGTAAGAGTCTGAAAGAGAGAGAGAGAGAGAGAGAGAGAGAGAGAGAGAGAGAGAGAGAGAGAGAGAAAGCGAAAGTAACTTGCTATGTTAGAGAGAAGAAGGTGTGCCAAAACAAGTGCACATCTATTAACACACAAACACACCGATACATTCATAAATTAGATAGATAGTTATTCGAAAATCGCGAGATGCGGTCTGGTGTGATGTAGGTTTCAGAAAAACATTTTCTTTATCGTGCCAACGTTTCGATCTTAAAATTTCTCTAGTTCGTGGTCGGCTTGGCCAATTAATATCTTACAATTTATTAATGTTTTCAGCTGAGATAAAAAAGTCAATGGCACGAGCGGGATCCCGCCGAGAATCAAATAGATTACCCGACATTTGAAAAATGGGAAAAAGGAGGGAAAATTCAAAAAGTTGTGGTTGAGGTGGGAAGTTGGTGTCCGAGTGGATCGAGGTCACGATAGCTCAAGTGGTAGAGCAGCGGCGTATCAAGCCGAAGATCGTGGGTTCGAATCCCGCTCGTGCCATTGACTTTTTTATCTCACCTTAATTAATTGTTTTGATCTTTATTGAGATCATCTTCAGGGATTTACAAACATTGTGTAAATTTAACAAATACAAGTAGGATGTGGAAAAAAGTGAATTTATACAATGGAAAAAATATTTTTTAATATTCAATCAAAGTATTTCTACTCACTCAAAGTGTTTGTTTTCTGCGTATCTCACGATTTTCGAATAATTATTGAATAACGGTCACTAATCACCCCTCTTTTCTACATTAGATGGATAGATTAAGTCGACAGCATTAGGAGAATAATTAGAAAAAATTGAATGTTTTATTTTAACCTTGAAACAGAAAGACTACAAGAGAGAAAGAAAAAATAGAGAAAGAAAAAAGAGAGAGAGAGAGGGAGAGGCTAAAAGAGAAAAAAAATTGATAGATACTAATTAGTTTTAGTGATTTAGCATTAATTAGTAAAGCTCTATCAACTGACGATTAGGCCTTTATTGCAAAGCTCTTATATCTCAACATTTTTAATGTCGACATTGTCACAGAGGATTAATGGAGGAACGTGCTCTTTTTCCCTTTTATATTTTTTATTTCCAAATTAAACCCGGCAATCCTGCAACGTCAGCTTGAACCCGAAACAATGTGAGGACAATTGAGAAGGGCTCAGCAAACGAATGCACGGTCCACCGAACCTTCGGAAACAATGGAAACGATCCGCCACAAAGCATACGAACTAACAAAATATTGTATGTAATTTCAAACCAGGCTACAACTGACTTGTCGATCATTGATGTTTTAATGTGCAAAATATGTTTTGTTTTTAAAGTAATCCAAACGGAATATTGTCCATCGAAAGTAATGCTCCATCACCCTAACAAATACTCGGTGTCAAACATCACTGTCAAATAAAATAAAAATAAGCTTTTACTTTTCCCTGCTCTTTCCCAGCCCAAACAGAAGAGTTCCGAATGAAGACAGTTGAACAGTTTTACTGAATAATAATATAAATAAACTGCCATACTCTTGATCAAATGATTGAACTGGACACCAAACTAAAATGAATAATCCTTAATATTACATGTGTATGAACAGAGATGAATTAACCTCTGACATCTATAATCTAAAAAAGTTAAAAAGAACAAAGAAAACTCTTTATTTAAATAAAAGAACAGAACCTGTTATACTCATGGTTCAATGTTCAGTTTTGCTAAACACCTAAGTAGAAAAGTAGTGTGATGGGAGGTCAAGAAAGGGACAGCGTGCAGGTACATATGTTGATCTAGAAAGCAAGAAATTCATGGGAAGTATTTCCAAATCATAGCCCATGGCTCATCTCAATATCTTTTAACCAAACAATCACGGAATTGTGAGTTGGGCTCTGTTCAATATGATCGGAAGCACTACAGTTACAAGTTACAGGTCGCAAACCTGTCCTCAGGGTCCTAGATTCGAATGCCATTATCTGGAAGATAAGTCCTGAATGTAAAACCAAATCCAATCAATAAATGCAAAACATTTAACATTCACTTAAATAATCAGTTATTAGGTAGTAGTTGCCTCAACGTTGATAGAACAAAAAACGTTCTGTGGGATAAGAATTTACACATTAGATCTATTTCTCACAGTAGACAGGCAGTACGAAAATTTCTCTGCTAGATTCAATAAACAAATAACTACGAGGAAAAAGCAAGATCTATGGGACTGCCAAACAGATTCAACCTTAGTGGGCTCCAAGAGACCAATGCAGTGAGCAACTTGCGAGGAACTTTTATTTTACCACTGACATGAAACCCTTCTTCCTAACGTAAGAGTAAGCATTATCAAATACATTTTTAAAAAGAAAGTAATAAAACTCACATATACAGGCAATGTAAGAAAGACCTTGCAGATGAAATGCGAAGAAGCAGAAGAAACATGCAATTATTGTCAAAATCCACTGAAGAAAATGCTTCCGGATTTACGATATAACCGTGGAAGATAAAAAACAGACATAAACCGTTGCAACTAGGGCAAGCACTAAAATTCATAAATGGATTAGGACTTTAAGTACAAAACATGGAATAGAGAAGCCCTTGAAGTGCGCTGAATAACAAAACATTCTGAATTCTACATTATACGTAGCAGTAAAAGCTTGGGTACATAATGGTACCCAATACTAGTGTAATCTGCAGTGAAACATGGCTTAAACAAGAATGAACTAATGGTACTTAGAAAGTGTGAAGGAATGATGCAGATATGTTGCAGTGGGATAGTAGATGAAATGAATAGACTTTGAAATGATTATTTTGGGGTATTCTGTACAATTTCAACTTATTCGGAATAACTGTAACTATGATAATAAACTACTTGCTGGGAAACAAGGCATGATCCTGACATTTCCCATTCAGACTAAAATCGTTACTGAGAAGTTCGTACTACTTATGACTCGTTCGAATGAGAGTAGATTAGCCTATTTTTTCGTTATCTAGTTAGCATGCATTAATGGCCTAGTTTACTCTGGAACATTTTAAACATGTTCATCATTAATAATGATGAAGATAGAATTTAATCAAAAACATATTTTTCACCAGCTTTTATGGTTTTTTTAGTTTTTGTTTTTTGTTGTTTTAAATAATAATTTTAAGTGATTCTACAATTGGTTTGTGGATGTAATTACTCAGCGGTATCGGTCCAAAAGTGGCGGCCAGTCCTTTTTTCAACGCTTGCTCGTCACGTGTCCCGCCGCTGAAAAATTGGTTCCGACCGACCGCCGGTTTAGGTGATTTCGTCACGTCATTTCTCCTCTTAAAAATAACTATAGGAAATTAGATTTTTTCTCCCCTGACTAAATCCCATTTGAAAACATCCCCGTAGATTATTGTTTCTACCCTTTCGGTGATTTCCGAAATGTTATCGCTTCTAGCCTCTCCAGAAATAAAGGTCGTTTCTAAATATCCTTTTTAGTAGACCCACAAGGGCAATACGGAGTAAGAGAAAAACATGCAAACAAGAAACCAGAAAATCGTTATATAGAGTGGATAAACCTAAGGCAGTCTGATATACTCGAATGCTCTGCTTATTTAAAATTCCGTTGAATTCACAACGATTTGAGATGAACTAGAAGATATTCCGTCAATCTTGGAGATAATTCTATTCCAATTCGTTCGTGAGTAACTTCCAACCTTTAAGCTACCGTCAGTTTTCAACAAGCCACTATACAAACAGGAGCAAATAAGTCAAGTAGAGTAAGAAGTACGTGAAATGAAAATCCTTGGAGAAAACCGAAGGTCAACTCGCCAAGCAATTGCAATTCTAGCAAATCCGGCAGATAAACAAACGTAAGTCAGCTTGATGAACACGAATATGACCGTACATTGTTTCTTGAATATTTGATTATGTTTACTACGAGCTGGTTACAAGAATTCATTCAGCCAATCGTGAACATATTCGAGTACACGTTTTTTTATGAATAACATCCAGTCATATAAAAGCAAGGTGTATACAATACTTCGATAATCTTTGATTCAAATCCAGTCTATACAGGGTATGTGCTATATGCCACTTTCTCTGACATAAATTATTCTGTAGCATAAATGCTAGCTAAATATAGCACAAATTACTGCAGGTTGATTACTTTTGCAAATTATGTTCATTTTTTCACCTTAGATCGTGGTACAAAAGTTTGTTCAAATTAATTATTTATTATTTTGTATATATATATATATACACACACACAAATTAATTATTTATTATTTTGTATATATATAACTTTCGTCTCAACACGCCGCTGCTCTAACCACTTCAGCTATCGTAACTTCGATCCATTCGGACACCTATTCTCTTAAGTAGTTAATTCACTATTTTCGTGGTCTGCTTGACCAATTAATACAAGACAATTAATTAGGTTTTTAGTTGAGATGAAAAAAAGCCAATGGCACGAGAGGGATTCGAACCCACGACCATCGGCTAGATACGCCGCTGCTCTGCCATTGAAAAATGGCATAAGGAGGGAAAACTCATAAGGTGGGATTGAGATGGGGAGTTGATGTCCGAGTGGATCGAGGTCACGATACGCCGAACTAACTTCCCATCTCAACGTCACCTTTTTTTAAATTTTCCGTCTTTTTTTTACCTCAAATAAAAACCTTAATTAATTGAAAAATATTAATTGGTCAAGCGACCACAAAAACTAGTGAATTTAATAAGTTAAAATAAAGTATACTTCACTAAAACTCTCCGTGCTCATTTCATTTGTCGCCGAGAATCAAATAGATTACACGACATTTGAAAAATGGCAAAAAGGAGGGAAAATTCAAAAGGTGTGGTTGAGATGGGAAGTTATTGTCCGAGTGGATCGACGTCACGATAGCTCAAGTGGTAGAGCAGCGGCGTATTTAGCCGAAGATCGTGGGTTCGAATCCAGCTCGTGTCACTGACTTTATTATCTCAACTAGAAACCTGAATTAATTGAAAGGTATAAATTGGCCAAGCGAACTACGAAAACTAGTGAAGCTAATGACAAAGTTCACGCCTTCAAAAGAAAAATCCAGCTTTGGGTTGAATCTGTTGAAAAGCAAGAGGTGGAGTCTTTTCCTGCGTTAAATGATTTTTTTAAAATAAACTGAAGCTTGCGACCGGTTGTTGATGACATATGTGAACACCTTCGAAGTTGGGAGATGACCGTTGAGCACTACTTCCCAACAGCTCGAGATACAATGTTGCAAGACCACGTGTGGATTATCAAACCGTTTTTAATTTCGACAAAGCCAATCAGTCTATATTCAAGTAAATACGAATGTTTGATCGACATTACTTCAGACTCTACCTTGAAATCTGCTTTCGAGTCCTGTACTGACCCCCATTTTTGGCTCCATCTGGCAAACAAAAAATTTCAACTGCTCATTGAAAGAGCAATACGTGTTCGCCTTCTATTTCTCACAACATACCTATGCGAACCTGGATTTTCTATCTATACTGCTACCAAAATCTAAATACCGAAGCTTACTAGATGCTGAACCGGTATCCGTCTCTATCTATCAAAAATTAAACTCAACATATCCAAATTTTGCAGGCTAAAACACCCCACTCTTCCCATTAATTCATTAATCATTAATGCCCAAATCATTAGTTTTGAATTTGGGTTCGAGTTTTACCACCCTGTTATTCCTATGTCCTAAGTATGTCAATCTAATGTATAAAAAATTATAATATCTTATATTGATAATATTGTTGTTTTTAATTTATTCTGTCGGTTTTTAATTGTCTACGTATGTGAAATATACATGATACAAAATCAATCTAATGTTTGTTTTCATAGTGATACCCCCTCAATCACCTAATTAGGAATGGACTGGTAATTTAGAAAGCATTATTAAGTAAGTATCTAATTTTAAATACTTTAATGAGAGAGGTCTGCCCTGGATTTTGTTTTGTGAAAGGGGTTCGCTGGCTAAAAAGTTTGGGAAGCCTTGCAGTATACGTAAAGATCTTTAAGTTTGTCAATTTTTGTAAAAACTGGGTAAAGTAACATAAAAGCAATTATTCTACGATAATCACCTATCTATAGGTAATTTATGATTTGTAAAGAAGTTTAAAAAATCTTAATTGTACTTCTTTCATACCAATTTTATCAACTACCTACTCAGAGAAGCGCTAACTTCAAACGGGGATTCACGGCGCTCTGTGATACTTTCCCTTACAACAGAAAAGTTGTGCGGAATTAGTATGTCGGGGCGCCTGCTGGAGTTACCTGCAATTTAACTTTCACGGACTTCGCTCCTTTGATTGCCTGTTTTCACTTATTCTCGGCCTTATAGATTTACGCTCTTTTAATTGACCACCTTAGATTAAATCAAATGATCATTATACATTCAAATGTACGGGTGGATAAATAAATAAAACAACTGTTTTCAACTTTTTATAAACTCGTGTTCGTCTTTTACTTACCAGAACTTCCCTATGCGAAGCCGGATTTTCTATCTATAAAGCCACTGCCAAAACTAAATATTGAAGCTGTCTAGATGCTGAACCCGACATTCGTCTCCAGGTATCAAAAATTAAATCCAACATATCCGAATTATGCAGGCTAAAACAACCTCACTCTTCCCAATAATTCATTAATCATTAGTGTTCAAAATATTACTTTTGAAATTGGCTCCCTATTGATTCCGTTCTGTCCAATTTGATTTATGGGTTCTGGATTTTGTAAATAAAGTTAAGTATGTCAGCCTAATGTTTGTTTTAGTACTGATATCCCTCTCCATCATCTAATTAGGAATGGATTGGCTATTGCTAATTTATAAATAATTTATAATTACAATTTACTACATATTCTGTAAATATCTAATTTTAAATACTTTAATGAGAGGGGTCCGCTGGCTAAAACATTGGGAAGCCCTGTATTAAAGTACCAACAACTGTAGAGGCTTAATAACAATATAAATGATCAATGCCAATAAAAACGAATAACTTTGATCTCCCTTTTGAAGATTTCAAGTTTGCTTGAATATTGTGAAGAAAGTTCCTGGGTCTATTTGTGGAGACACAATTTATTGAGAAAAGAAAGAGGAAAGTCATGACTCTCATTTAATATGAATTAGATGAAGAGTATAACAGATGACGGGAAGGATAAGGACGTTTCATTGTTGGTGATTGCCTCCCTCTCATAAGGGTCCAAATAGATATTTATTAATATAATCCGGCCCATTTCTTTTACTTCAAGCCCCAGAAAAATATAGGGTAAGGACTGAATTTCCTCTTTGTCCCTTAGGGTAATTTTTTCGTCCCTAAGGTGGGTAATGTAGAACCCCTCGAAAACAGAAATTATCATGTTTTATTCTTATATTTTCTTTTGATCAGAAACATGCATACACGTATACATGTACCTGTGAGTTTCCAATCGAAAAAATTATCTTTTCGAGTTATAGGATCAATGATTTGCCTTGTAGTTAAGAAATTCTCGCCAAATGGCGTGACAAACCAAACGAGGTGTGACGTGATTAGGAGAAGGACATGAATTGTTTCTGACAAGCACCCTCACGTCATTTACACCCTTTTCCATAAACAAAACAGCCCTAAATAGAACACCCTCTTGAAACCTACTTCGGTCGGGACGACTCTTTCGATGCGTTTTGGGAAAAACCGATTGATCCGACAGTGGTTTTATTATATTAATGTATCGTTTCCTCGTTGAAGGTACACTTTTAATGATTGTAAAATTAGACCACGTTTGAATGAATATATTATTAAAACTACAAACTTTGATCAGAATATTTCTTTTTCTCGATATAATTTTAACATAGGTTCACATTGAAACGTATTTGTGCAAGACAAAAAGGTGTGTCTGATTGTCTGATAGAAGTGATTATGATGATCAGGACTAGGACAAGATTTCAACAATTTTGAAAGATGTATGTTGTGATATTTTGGATGATGATGATGAAAGAGGGTTTATGATCCTGAAGCGTTGCAACCTTCTGTATTGTACTTTCCTAGTTCCTTGGTTCAGTCTGTCGATTCTATCCTTTTTTAAGGACTACTAAATCATTGACTGTTTTTAGTACAATTACATTCCCCGGGTGTCCTTTGCATCCCAGATTATGTTTCCATTGATCGGGTGCTTCACATTCGAAGATGATATGATTGGTTGTTTCTTCCTACTCATTGCATAATGTACAAATAGGATCATCACTGAATATGTCCATGTTGTGAGATATTTTCTCAGATGCCTGTGACCAGTAAATAGATCGATCTTTTCTCGGAGTTTAGCTCCTCTAACTGGAGCAGAAAAATTGCCAGTCTTGGTGGGGGTTGTTTTAGCATAGGATTACGGTATATAGCGCCCTAGAGTATATCCACTTGTTTCTGTGTTAGATTTTATTATCCCAAAAATACGTTCGGGGCCTATATATGCTCTGCAGATGTCCTGGTCATCTGGTCAGTGTGTCTGCTTTTTCGTTACTTTAAATTCCCTTGTGTCCTGGTATCCAGGTTGTTGTGTTTCCCCTGGTTGTGAAGATTTTGGATTTTGACCTTGAACTATTCTACATATATCTGTCTACTGTACGTATATATATATATATATATATATATATATATATATATATATATATATATATATACATATATACATATATTGTGTGTGTGTTTTATATTTTAAGCGTAAAAAAAAGAAAAAACACTTAATACAAAAAACAGAAAACGAATTAACAGAGATAAACATAATTTCCCAGAAATAGCAATTATTTTACTTGTTTATTTAAGTCCTTTCCTTTTTATGGGTGTTCATTCGTCAGTGTAAAGCAATCATTTATCAGATAATTTCTTTTCGAATACTGTTTTGCATGCTCGTTAGCAATATTGGTTAAACTGCTTTGGTATTTTGCATAGTTGGTTTTATGAATACTTACAACATTTCAGTTAATATGGCGGACTATAATACGGTAGGATGTGCAAATTAATGAAGATAGAAATAAATTGTAAATTAGGATTAATAATTATATTAGGATCAGAAAAAAAGAAATGTTTGATCTTCGATTATATTTTTTCTATATCATTAATTAGTATGTATGACGAAGAAAAGTATATTTAAAGCTACTTTGTATTTATGCTACAATTAAACATCGCCTAGTCGTATGAAGGGTGTCGGATAGGTTACAACATTTATAAAAAAGACTTGTACTCCATGGGTAAAGGACAAACTAGGTATATGAGCAAAAAGCGACTTCAGGCCACTTCTTGTTCTATGCGATTATTCAGAGCTTTTAACCTTTTAAAAGGTCTTATGAATAAGACCTCACCAAAGCGGTTTTAATGATGGAAATGCTTTATCTCTACATAATGTTGCGGTCATGAGGTAAAAGAAAGTTACTGTTGATGAGTAATTTTGTTGACGTTTTATTTTGACATCAATGTGGATGCAGTGTGTCCAGAGATAAACAGGATGTAGTGTTATGACAATTTGCGCTGTCATGCCAAATAGCAATTTTAATGGAACACTATTCCAAACAAGCCCCCTTTTGTCCCTATTGAATATTCAATTTTGTTTTGTTTTATTTGTATTGTCAATATGTCTCTTTCCCTTTTTATTTTGATATTTACCCTTGATAATAATTTAAAGCGATCTTTATTCGAATCAAATACATAACAACATATAAATAGTAGTTATAATGGTATACAAATAATATAGTAGTTATTATGGTTCATTTTTCTTTATATGGTTCAAACTGGTCCAGTTTCATTTCGTAGTGAAATCTTTTGAATATGTCGTGTTGGAAAAATGTTGACTAAAATGTTTTATCTATTACATGGGCGGGGGCTGATGTCCGGCAATCTTTTTGAAAAGAGGACCCCCCTAGTACTCCAGGTTATTATACATTTTTTCTCCTGGGCGCAAAGCCAACCGCATTCGGATCTGTTTGGCAAAGAACCCCAGAATTTTTTCTCCTCGCTGACTTTTGCCTCTCGCTCGCACATTTGTCCTTCTTTTGTCCCAAACCACCTGAAACGGATTCTACGATTGAAAATGGAACTTTCCGGTATGGAGGGTTATGGAGGGTATTTTTTAAAAGTGAAACAAACCGTTATTACGTTCACCATCCACTTCAACCATACTAGTATAGTTTATGTATTTATCATAAAAATTTAAAGAAAAACCCGAGATTATGGCAAGCACAACACTACTAAAATATGCAGATATGTTGATATCCTACTGATATACTACTTCATAGTGAACATCAACAACAAATAGACACTTTACTAGCGAATATATAATACAAAATCTCTTCCAACATTATTGACAGAATAAAGTTATCAACTCAAATCGACCACATTCAAATGCAACACACATCTTACAGGCTGAAAACACTCTACAGATGTAATTCGGCATACTGTCCAATTTTACTCGATGTTTGTGATAAAATACAATTTATTTTCTAGGTGAACCTTGTTGTTCCTGTTGAGAAATATAAACATAAACTAGTTGCACATATGTATTCTCTATAATAGACCAACGTGATAGACCAGAACCCAGTAGGAACATAACACACAGAAAGACTTTAACACATCGACAGGAAAAACATCAACGACGTATTAACAGATCTGAACGCATGCACAAAAACATAAAATTTACTTCAGAAACTGAACGCAACGACAGTACCAACAACGTAATGATGGACCAAAAGCAGCAACTTTCTGAACCAAACAATAACAAAATCGGGGAAAAAATTAAAATCGGCTTGTGCCAAACTCGTCATAGCCACTCTAAGGAAACCTTTAACCTAAATGTTCAAGCTAGTGGGTCTGTAAAACTTCCGACTCTTCGATGGCTTCTTAAACTCAGATGCGAGCAAGTGTTCCTCAATTTTGTGCCATGGAAGGAAGACGACGGAAATTTCTTGTGCACGCTCTGTAACCTAAAAGTTAGGGAAGATATCTTTCATTTTGTTGCCCAGTGTCCCATACTGTCTGAACTCCGTATCTTGTATCTAGGCTATAAATCGCTTTCCAGGTCTCAGCTGCTTGATCTGTTAAATATCGTGGATATGGAAAGGTCGAAAGGTCTAGCACACTATGCACGTCATGCCTGGCAATATAGGTACGATTATAATATCGAGCAATTGTTTAAATTGTATCTAAAATCAGCTAGTTTTTATAATTTAGTTTTTACTTATAGTTTTCTATTATTATCATTATTATATAGTTTATTTTTATTTTTTATTTTTCGCTCGCCTGAAAAAGAACAACCAACTTCCGGCAGACGGATAAGCATCCGTGCTGTAAAATGCTTTTAATATTGTATATTATGTAATGCTTCTCTTTAATGTAAATAAAGCATGTTATCTATCTATCTATCTACTCGTCATAGTACTTAGCATCTATCATCAATAGAAATATAAAAACAGACCTAACTCCTTATACAAAATTACACTGCAGAAACTCACCAGAAAATAAGCATTCTTGACTAAATTGTAAGGTAAAATTCATACCTGGTTGAACAACATCTCAGGACAAGACTCGGTTAAAAAAGTTTCGCCTAAACTACTGCAGACGTCCTGCATCAAAACCGGGCAGAACTCAGATCATTGTAAACCTTAAACTTGCTGATACAATAGGCACATAATGATCTTTAGGGGTAATAGATAAGTATCTGCCAAGAAGAGAAGGAACAGGAAGGAATATGTACTGATAACGTATGTACTGATAACGTATTGAGGCTCTGAATTCAGTAAATATAACTGAGAAACACTATTAAGACTATGAAGACTAATAAAACATCTAAAGATAAATAGTGAGCCATAAGAGGAGGAGTTCAATGATCCTATTTGAATGAAGCCTCTCTCATAAAGTTAACCTAACAATAACTACATGTAGATAGCAGGTGACAAACCACTAATAAACGAAAGACCTCTCCAAAAAGAAGACGATAAGACCAATGGACCTCGTTCATATGTCTAGGAAAATAGTTATACAACATAATAATAAATTAGTTAATATCGTTGAGTATGGTAACGGCCTTCAATGATAAATAATAAAGCTATGAGATCAAGGATGAAGCCACGAAGATAAAAGACTAACTATTTATATCATTTATTTTTATTATTATTATTATTATTAATTTTTAAGGGCGTTTTAACGGCTAAGGTCATTTCACGCCCTAACATCCAAACCTTCTATCTTAGGTTAGCTATATCTCTTCTGAGTGCTATAAAGCTCTGACTCCAAACATTCACTCGTAATCTAATTTATCCTATTGCCATCCAAGCTTTAATTTTTCTTTTTAAAATTCTTAATTCGGAAGGCCAAATGTATACAAAATTCCCATTTTAAATTGCATAAAATTTAATAAAATTATAAAATTTAGTTTCTTTTTTTAATTAGAATTGTGAATTTTTGTTCCATAATTTAAAAATTCCCCGTAGGCTTGTATGGCTAATAATAATGGAGTCAGACTAGCAACAGTCCCAGCATGACTATAGGCTCATCCTTTTCCTTTTATTCTTCCATTGCAATATGATAACTAATTCTACATAACAACAGTAAGAAACAAAAGACAATAACATTTCTTTTTCTTTATCTTTTTTTTTTTTTGAGGGAGCTATTTTTCTAATTTAAATTGCGATTTTGGGCATTGCAGTTTATTATCCCGCAATTTGTATTTTCTTCCATTTCATTTTTCCGCCCCGGCAGCCTCAAAAACTTCTGAAAAAAGAAATCTTGCATGCACAGCTCTCATTCAAACATTAGCACGCATTCAATGGTATAACAATTTGGGAAAAGGCCTAAATCTCATTATAAATTCCAATAAATTTGAGACAGCTGAAAAGTGCTCTTCGAAAGAAACACTGGGGACCCAGTAACTCCTGTAAATCACTCGAAAGGTTTTACTATTATTATAATTATTTACTTTATTATTATTATTATTATATTATTTTATATAACTTATTTTCTGATATCTAGCTTTCGGTTGTATTTGACGCCTTCCTCAGGACTCTATTTAATTAAGAGCAATTTTTTATTAAAGGTTACACATATGAAATTATAATGATTAGTTAACTAACTTATTTGAAAACTATTTAAAAAAATTTTATGATTAGCCGGACATGTGGTCCTAATAGAAGGGACCGGACTCAACCCAGCCTACGGAGAAAAGTAATCACGAGTGATATCTCACACAATGATGCCAGTAGCTATTAAATTGATTCTTTGGTTATAGAAATTTATCACTGTAAAGTGCACAGTTAACAATTTTCAATATACTAATTGCTATTTTTATAAATAATAGTAATAATAAATAAATTACTATTAATAATAAAATCAATATAAGAAAAACAAGAAACAGTAACTATTTAGTTAAGAATGATCTGTAAATTAAGTTAAAAAAAGTTATAGATAACTGTTGTTAAATTACAGACGTTTTATCTGCTTTTATGTAGAGCATTTATTTAATTAACCTCCTCCCCAAGTTACATTCTTTATCAACAATCTCCATTTTCTCAAAATCAAATTTGTGTTTGAATTTATGACAATGTTGGGGAAAGTGCTGTTCTCTGTTTATCTTTGCCCCTACGATGATATTCATGTCGTCTACATCGTCCTTGAGTAACTGCTTAGTTTGTCCATAATGCACACTTTCACAATCCCTGCAAGTAAATTTGTAGACATTACCACATAGTTCTCTGGATACTGGGGACTTCAATTTTGAGAATACATGGTTTCTAAGATTGTTGTTATTCCAATTAATTATTCTTTTGATACATCTAATTCAACCAAAATCCTTAGATAAAAAGAATAATTAATTGGAATAATTAATACGGTCGATTATAACCTAAACAAATATGGATTAATTGTTGTTATATTTAAATGAAAATTTAAAATTCTAATCGGACGTTCTATTACTAACCATATTTAACAATTTATTTAAAATTTCCTTAATATAAATAATTGCCTTGTATATACTTAAGGCATTACTATCAGGTACATAAGTATTGGGATTAATCGTTTGTGTTCTGTCATTAAGTAATGATCAATCAGTAATCAATTAATTTTTAATCAAAGGTAGAGGGTAATAATTATTGACTAGAATGTTGATCAAAGTATTTTTGTAAAGAGGATGGAAATAAGCTGAGCTCAGTATGAACACTCGGTCAATTTATACGCAACATTAATTTTTAAACTAATCGATATTTGTTTAGTGTTCATAACTGACCATATTAATTATTCCAATTAATTATTCTTTTTATCTAAGGTTGTTGGTGGAGATGAAAAATTATTGTCACGAGCGGGATTCGAACCAATGACCTTCGACTCAATACGCCGCTGCTCTTACCCACTTGAGCTACCGTGACTTCGATCCAAATCGGACACCAACTTCCCATCTCAATCAATGCCATATTTTCATCTCTACCAAAAACCTTAAATAAAAAGAATAATTAATATTCTCAATTATGACCACTAAACAAATAGGGATTAATTTAATATTTAAAAGAAGTAATTACTTCATCAATAGCTCCCCGTGGCCACTCCATGAGTCGCTGAGAATCGAATCTTGATTATACGACATTTGAAAATATGGCAAAAAGAGTGAAAATTCCAAATGTTGTAAGTTGAGATGGGAGTTGGTGTCCGAGGGGATCGAAGTCACGATAGCTCAAGTGGTTAGAGCAGCGGCGTATTGAGCCGAAGGTCGTGGGTTCGAATCCCGCATGTGACACTAACTTTTTCATTTCAACCAAACCCTTACATAAAAATATTAATTAATTTTTAACTTAAAAGAATGGAAAGAATTAAAATTAAGACTCCTTGCCGACGGTGAAGGTTTCATATACCATTTTGTATTTGTGACATTGTTCAATATATGAACTAACAAGGTTTTTTTACCTTCATGGCTTCATCCCTGATCTCTTAGCTTTATAATAAATTAGGTTTAAAAACCGCGCTCCACATGATAAAAGAGACTTGAATAGGTAAAATAGCGAGGATATGCAGACCTGGTCCATCGAATATGACAGAATACAAATATGTTTATTGGCAATAACGTGCTCGTTGAACAAACCACATATAGAACATATATTTCAAGGTGTAGGCTACAGAATCAAAGGATCCCAGAACGGACCAAAACTCAATAGAGACAAACTGGGGATCTGAATTACGCTTATTGCCAAACTTTGACTTTTCAGGTATGTAGATAACAGTGATGTACCCGGTGTTCCAAAAGAGCCAAGAGTTTTTTTTTAATAGTACAAAAAATGTTAGTTTCCGCTTTGCACTTAGATACGTTTGTCTAAACAAAAATAATATGCAAAAACCCGAAGTTCGAGGCTACATAAAACAGAAAAATAACTAGTCCAATATAAAATGGGATTCCAGTTTGGTGAAAGGTGTTCCCGACTTTATACGCGTTTAACAAACTTTAGATGAAGCCCTTGTTAATTGCTTTAATGACTCCTTGCGGGACTTTTCCTTCCGCTTCCTATTGAATTTGCCACCCTTTGTTATCGTATTATAAGAGTTAGATTATTATTATGTTTTCCTTCTTCCTTTGTTCCTGGGGAAGTAAATTCGGCGCAATAATAGTTCCCACTCCCGTCAATTTAGCCCTGAAAGGAATTCCTTCTATTAAGATTAAAAGTTATACTTCAGCGCAACTGTTTATATTTTATATTTATTTAACTCATAGTCGTGTTTCAACTAATTAAACTATTTAAGCTTCTTAAATTATCATTAAAAAATTGTTTGGAACAATAATAATTCTTGTTATATTTTAACGCTTTTATTTACGTTGTTAACGTGTAAATTATTATTTTGATTATAAATTATCGTGCAATATTTTAAAATGTTGTTTACCAAGCGGATATTTTCTGAGACATTTGAAACAGCTGAAAGCTAGAGGCTTAATCTTTCTGGTGACGCCACCCTGGGGCGTCATCCGCTCTGAACGTGTCCAACATTCAAGATCATTCGACTTATGATCAGAGCATTTGTTACAGAAATTTACATTTTTAAATGAATAGGAAGGCAAGACTGTATTTTCAATGTGAACGTTCACTGAGTACATTTTCCTTCTTTCTGTCTTGTCCTCCACTTTTTGCACCAGACTTCGATAAGCTCAATGTGTTCTTGGATGTCGGAAGTAGCTTGGATAGAATTCGAGTTAGAGGACAAAATTGCAATATCGTCGCGAAGGTTGTGACGGTGTTACTGGGGTGTGTTGGTAGGTCGGTAGTACAGACGATATAAAGGATGAGACCAAGAATGCTCTCTTGTGGGACGCGGCTTGTATCAGTCTGATTTCCGAGTGTTACCGCACATCATCTGAAGCAACGGTCAGTTAGAATTTCAGGATAAGATAATAAGTAGTGGGTAGGAAACGTTTTTGTTTATAAAGCATGCCCGATTAAAAGCCAAAAAGGTGCTATATCTAGAACCCACCCAAGAATAACCTTTGTCCTCAAGAGCAGAGGAAATGGTACTCTGAAGGTAACTCTGATACCTGATACCGAAAGCTCGACAAGAAAATAAATGTTGTTTCTGTCTTCATGGCCTCATCCCCAATCTACCTTTAGGAAGGTAACTCTAAAGTTGTATCGTAGAATGATGTGGACGGAAACCGAATTGATTACCTTCAACTTTTTAATGATAAATTGTATTTTTGCGGAGCTAACATGTTATTTAGTTTAATTTGGTGTCGATAACAATCTTTCTATTATTCATACTTGTTTTTACGGGGCCTACAATTAAAACATTTGTTTTGTTTTCAACTTAAATACTTTCAAATACTACACATTATTGTTTAATCTGTTTTTTAATTCGTCGGTAATTAAATAATCCAAGGTGTAGAAGGAAAATTGTGCGACAGGAATGTTGGATTAGGAAAA
The DNA here is from genome assembly GCF_000648675.2 of Cimex lectularius. Classification (NCBI taxonomy): domain Eukaryota; kingdom Metazoa; phylum Arthropoda; class Insecta; order Hemiptera; family Cimicidae; genus Cimex; species Cimex lectularius. The sequence continues at coordinate 3,581,419 of NW_019392993.1, forward strand.
CTAAGAAGTTTAAGCCCTTAAGACCAAATTGGTTCGATTAATTGGGTTTTCTGTTGTTGGAATATGCGAATCGTGTTATTACTTTTGTGCTTAGTTGTTTTGAAGAGGAACTGTTCCGGTCAGTTGTAGAAACTAGAACCAACATCAACTCCATTAACGGGATTAAATAAATTCTAAACGAGCATAATTGGTTTTGTTCGTATCCCTTTTGCAAATTGAATTTTCTCACTGGTAATAAATCGAACTTTTGAATATACAAAAAAGCACGATTAATTATTGCAAAAAAATTTGTTTGTTATAATAATAATTTATGTGTAAAATATCCATCTCGGGGCTTTTTGCGATTGTCTGAATTTATTTTTGATTAATGGCAGAATATATAGTTTTAACCTTTAGTGCTTAATGAAACAAAATAAAGTGTAATGTTGTTTTAACTTTATTATAATATAATAAGGTTATATTAATAATAAGTCTTGCCTATCGGCCTGAATACATGGATTAGTTTGTCATAAATATGCTGATTTAATATTTCCCCCCTCACCTCTCTCTCTCACTCTCTCTCTCTCTCTCTCTCTCTATATCTNCAATCTACCTACCTACCTCTCTCTCTCTCTCTCACTCTCTCACTCTCTCTCTTTTCACATAACCAATTGTTTTTATTGTATTATGACATAAGTACGGAAATGAGCACTTGACCTACTAAGATGAAGGGGTGTGTAAGGGTTAAAGCTGGGTCAGAATCTCATTAAGAGTCGGCGGAGGCGCCAGCAAATGCTTTCAGAAAGTGAACAAGGTCCGATTAGATTCCAATATACTTTGGAGGGCTTTCTATCGCCGATATTCGACCTCTAATTCGAAATTGCTTTTCAATGTGCATTAATATTCATTCACCTTATGAGCTCTGTGTTTCGTTTAGGAAAGGATCTAGCGAACCAATTACTGATTGGGTTAATGGGCGACTATTAATTAACAATTACTTCTATGACTTTTTGTGACGTCTTTTCAGAACAGGAGCAACAGATAAAGGATCATATTTAGTAATTGAATGGCACGGGGTTGTCAAGAAAATTAATATAATGTTTAACTTTTTTGCTCTCACTCACTTGATTTGTCACTGGTCAGGTCGTGGGTGTGTTATTTGGAAATTTATGATTTTATGAACCCTCACCTTTAAGTCGGATGTGTTAATAAGAATTCGATACACCTCACATTAAAAGAAAATTAACGTTATAATGTTCAGGGTGTCGATACATTTGTTACGATAGTACGATTTTTGCCTCGATATTCACATTATTGATACTATTAATTACGTTTTTTAGTTGAGATAAAAAAAGTCAGGGTCAGGAGCGGGATTCGAACCCACGATCTTCGGCTAAATACGCCGCTACTCTACCAGTTGAGCTATCGTGACTTCGATCCACTCGGACACCAACTTCCATTTCAACCTCACCTTTTGAGTTTTCCCTCCTTTTTGCCATTTTTCGAATCCCGCTCGTGCCATTGACTTTTTTATCTCAACTAAAAACCTTAATTAATTGTAGTATATTAATTGGTCAAGCGGACCACGAAATTAGTGAATTTATTTTTAACGTTGATACAAAGCGGATTGTTTTGATTTCGTATTGACCCAGGGAGAAGGTAAACCGTTATAGCGGACAAATATGAAGAATGAGGGGTGGTACTCGAGCCAAAGTGCAACAATTTATGCCGAATCACCAATAAATGAGGCTATGCTCTATTACGGAGGATTTCCCAATTTTATTCAATGCTCTGCTCCTAAAAAGCCGCTTTTACTCGGTCGAGCAGCGAACAGCATTTGATGGAATTGACCTTTTCTTTTCATGGTAAAGTATTCCATCCCGGCCTCTCCTCCATGGAATGGTTTTTCTTTGAGCCGAGTCCCCCCCCGCACTTGGGAGTGGTTAATGAAGGTTCATTTGCATTCTCGACGATCGCTGCCAAACATTCTTACGAAGAATACCACTTTTTTTTATCTCTCGTCGCTAATCTTTTAAGAATCGAATCGTTATCTTTGCGCTGGCGCTTTAAGTAAACCACGGAAAGACATGCGTTGACAAAATTTCAAACTGTCTGACTCTCTTAGCTATTTTATCTTGTTTCCAACAGGTTCATCGTCCCAAGATCTCAAGAAAAAAATTTAAATTATCTTTTTTAAATTATCATACTCGTTTATTTACACAGCAACTTCTCAGATGTCGAAAAAACTATTCTTTTCTTCTTTTTTGCCCTCAGTAAAAATTGCCAGTCTATATACACGTGAACATAATTAATTATTCCTCTGTATTTCATATGACAAAACACACTTTTCAACAATACAATGTTTGTCTTTGAAATTATGATAAACACAGATGGGAGGTTTAATTTTTTATCGTTTCTGAACGTCTGGGAAACATTCATTGTTGTTTCAACATATGAAAGGGACATTTAATTGTTCAATGTGTATACCATTTTTGCTTCACGATAAAAGGTTTGTGCAAACCTCTACCCTGCGAATGAAGAAAAACATGCAAATCGAATTGAAACAAATTTGTCAAGCCACCGTAGCGTCCATTTCGACCATCCAATTCGCAAATTTAAGCATTTAAAGCCCATGAAATTGACGATTTAATGTCATAGTAAAACAATTACTGCTTTATTATTTATTTATGTATTATCCAAATCTAACTAGGGCTATTTTATGTTATTAAAGAAACAATGGAAATACAGTAAAATACAACATATACCAATTTAACATCTAAAGTTTACATTTTTAATTTTATACTATAGAAGGATAGGTTTAAACAGATTTTTCTTCTTGGTAAACAGGACCAAACATGCGAAAAATAAACGGGACTTGATACATAATTGGCATTATAAAAGTCTGCTAAAACGCAAGCCCTGTTATAAAATTGTTTGATTCCGTTCGGAAAAAAAGTGAGAACATCTAATCGATCGGTTTTAATCGATTTAATTAAAAATTATTAAATTTTTAAAATAGACATTGAACATGACTTTGTAAGATAGGGCTACAAACCCCTTAAACGTGCACATTATTGAATGAAACTCCTAATATTTTCAATATGAAAATTACGAGAGAGCTTTTATTTTTATAAAATGACAAGGTGTGATATCCAAAATATAAGATAAAGAGTTATTTTTTATGTAAAATAAAAATTTCATGGTCGATCAACTTTTATTGAAATCCAGAAAATCAAGACATAGCTAATTTCCAAGCCTCTTACTTCCATTGGTGTGTCGAAAGTAAAAACTAACGCGACCTAATTCTGTATCCGGCAGCGATGGGGTGGTTTCTGAGAGACATTTCTTTTTATATGGACTGTGTACAGAAGGGGTTTTCTCGGCTTAAATTTAGCTTGATGTCTGGTTTTACTTTATAGCCGTGTAGGAAGACCCTAGGCTCGGTATATCAGGATCTAAAATATGAAATTCTCTTCTCTTCCCTTTTCAGGCGAATAAGTGATTGCTATCAACGACTCCTTAACCTTTCATACACGCCGGCAAAGCCTTAAATGTCTATTTTTGAAGTGTATCGATTTTAGGAAATTGCCGTCTTTCATTATAACAACGATACGTTTGAATATAATTGATGACTCCATTTGTAAATTTCGAGTAGTTGTTTTAAGCAACTTGCCAAATTTACTGATTCACGTAAGTAAGGACTTGGAAATGGAAGAATTACGTTAAAAGTTTTACCATAAAAACTCTTTTATTTCAACTTTCAATAATATTACAACGCCATGAGAGTGTCAAATATAATTTATTATTGATTTAACAATATTTTCTCTAGAACAAAGGGTAATTAAATTGTTTGTTGCTTTTAGGAAAAATGAAATAAAGCCTACTGTACGAGAAAGCCACCATAAAATACTAAAAATCAACTATTATGTACCAACCTTTTATCTACCAAAATCTCTAGGTCCTACACCATACATTTTTCAACTGTAATTCACGCAAAAGAACTTTATCCTCAAGAAATACACAAAAAGGAAAAAAGACCACAGATGTACATATTATCAGATAGCCAGGCAGCACTGAATGCTTCAGACTTTGAGAACTCCAAATAAGCTGGGATAATCAGAGCACTCCGATTTGGATGCCATTGAAGACAATTACCAAGATGACAAACTAGCAGCCCTCAAAATCTTTGTGCCAGATGCTCAATCGGCACCCGGTACTAAAAGCGGAACTGAACAAATTGATGGAGAAAGAAATAACAACCACTTTGAATTAAATCACTAGGTGCAAAACAATCAAACGAGAAGCTCAACATCTAGACCAGGAATAGATGGACCTTATTACGGTGCATAGTTGGTTAAAAAATGGAACAATGATTGCGGGCTTAAAGTCCCAAATTTTCACCTAACACTATCAGTTTTCCAAGATGAGATCCATACAATAGAACTTTGTGCACAAGAAATGCTCAAAGAGGACTGAAATATCCACAGATTTGCATATTCTCAGAGATTCAAGCAGCACTAAATGTTTCAGACTAGGAATTTCTACCTCCAACTAAAGGAAGAAAACGTGATCAATAAACTGTGATGCGTTTGTCAGTACATGAAGGGATCGAAGGCAACGAACAAGCTGACAACTACCTAAATGAAGACCAGTTCTTTCACCCTTTTTATCAGAAGGCTGAAGCTAAACTAAACGGAAAAAAGGGTGGCGAAAAGTTGAAACGTAGTACTACACACTGAATGAATTCACAAGATGCAAAACAACCAAATATGTTTCTCACCACCTCGACCAGGAATAGATGTGCCTTATTATGATACCCATATGCATCAAAATGAAACATGAAAAGGAGACACAATTTTAGCTTAGCAAAACCTCCCACGCCATGAATTTCCCAAGCTGAGATCCAGACAAGAAATTCTCAAATTCACATGTATGTACAAATTTTGACACAATCGAGCAGCTCTAATGGCTTTAGATCCACCATCTTCAACTCAAAGCTGGTCTTGTAATATGCAAAATGTATACAACACATGGCGCAAACAGGTAACCCTGATGTGGGCACCAGGACATAAGAAGATGGAAGGCAACAAACAGCCAAAGCAGGACCCAGACACCTTTGAACAACAACCGAAAATTGGCACATCCCAAAGCATACTAAAAGCACAACTGAACAAATGAATCGAGAAATAAATAAATCCTCTCTGGATGAATTGTCTAGGTGCAAAACAATCAAGAATGTTTCTTACTATCTCGACCAGGAATATGAGCTAAATTATGTAACAAAGAAGGATCCAAAATGGAGCAATGAATGGCGACAAATCACACACGAAGCGTGAACAGGTTGACAAACTAGTAAAATCGGGGGCTGACTTCGCATCCTTTGGTCCAAAATCGCAAATCTGCTCAGCCAAAAACTTCACGGAATACGATGCAGTAGTATATACCCCACGAGTGAAGACAGACACAATAAGTGACCCTATGCCGGTTCAGCATGAGTTCACCAACTCACAGACCCATCATCAACACAATATAATAGGTGAAAAACAATAAAGAAGTCTCTCTACATCTCGACCTGGAAATCAAAAAATCTGCCCCTTTTCCAGGAGGCAAGAATTAGGGAAAATAATAGGCCTTATAATGACCATTGCCCATTTAAAAACCTTCTTAAACAATGGTCAAAGTGAGATAGAAACCAATATTCAGGAAGTAATTCTCTCCCTTTTTTTCGTATTGCTGGCATCTCTATATCTCATGGCCTCGTCAATTATGGATGAAATAACGCAAATAAAAAACATATACCCCAAAATAAGATAAAACGTAATAATCTAGTTAAAAATCTCTTTATTAGTAATTGAGGATAAGCCCCTCCATTCTCGCTATTAAATACATCCGTTCCAATAAATAGCACATACTACACACATGTATTGTATATATAAGGAATTATTGTGTATATACATACACAATTAAATATTTATGGTCCTGAAATAATCAATCAGCGATCTATTCCTGCTGCTGTGCCCCAAAGGTCCGCGCTCATAGTCACTCGGGATGTACTTCGTTTTTTGCAGTCTGTTATTATGTATTCTACCCTGATATTCTCCGCACAACAGGCATCTGCGTAGTCCCATCCCAGTAGAAGTTGTCCGTTTATGATCTTGGTATGACCTATATCCAAGTAAGTACGACCTTTTCCCATCTGGACCCAGCGTCCGCGGTACAGGGACCGATGTCTTTTTTTAATATTTTAAATTTAGAAGTATTTCTTTCGATCCAGCGGACTTCCCATTTATTCTATTATTATTATTGCATTAGGAATAGTTTTTTTTTTTAATCCGCTGGACCCAGTAGCTATTTGTTATAGCTGGAATTTATTGCGTATTTAATTTAAATAATCATATTGTATTTTAAGACATTGGGACTTTAATACAAAAGATTTTTAATAATAAATTATTAATTACACTTTAATTTCGAAAACAAGTTTTGCCTTAGGTCAACTTAATTTTTAATAACACAATGCCAGGACAATGATCATTGATTATTGTTGACAATTACATAATTTTCGAATATAATTATCAATAATTAATTAGGTCTTTTGTTGATATAATTAGTTTTTAAGCTGTATTTTCAGTAAGTAAGGGAAATTTTTTAAACTTGTTCAGTTTTTTGTTTGTTTCTTATTCAAATTTAATTACACGTTTCTTGTCTTTGGATATTAAATGAAAACAAACGTTGACCGAATAATGAAATCTGTTATTTAAAGGCGAATTTTCAGTATTTTTACAAGATTTTGAATATTCTTAATTTATCCAACTACAGTACACAGTTTCAAACAATTTTGTCATCAATTTGGAAGATGGTTTTGGAAAAAAAAGAGGAATGTCTAAACATTATCCAATTATGTTTTATGAGTTTTAATGATAGGCGTTTTGGCGCTTAAGCTTGAAACGTTTCATTATAAAACAACAAGTCGACAAACACAGGGCCTTTTTGCATTGTCAAAAGAAAAAAAAATCCTCTGCTACTCTCCACTTTCACACACGAGCGGGCTTTCATTGAATAATAAAACACGGCCCCTCAAAAGGAACATTTCCTAAGCACTCCAGTGCGATACTTATTAAGTTAGAAGCTAAACCTTTAATCTAACTTGTCTTTTAACTTTATGATAATATTTTCATTAATTTATTCATTCTACTCCGATGCATTTCATCGTTTTATTTTGAAAAAAAGACAGTATATTTTTGAAATAATAGCATAAGACAATATTTTAGCATTGTTATGATTTTGTGCTCAGCAACAAGTCTTTATATAATTTTAGTAGAGAAGGTGGCCGGGCCTAGCAACTAGCAGGTCGACTCGACGTGCTTTGTTTGTTTATGCTTTTATTTACTCATATTTGAACCTTAACCTTCAACCATGTGGGAAAAGGCAATGTTATTTACGTGTTCACGCTTTACCAAAAAAGATTAAACACCATGAAAATAAACCTAACAATATAATTTGTCTATTTAATTTAAAACAGAAAACCTGTATTGTTTTGGACAATTCTCCTCTTGTTAAAACTAGAAACCCAGCTAGTAATTTCCGATGCCCTCGGGGCTTGATCTGTCATTTCACGAACTACCCGGGAAAAAATATAGCATAAAATGGAAATTTTCATCTTAGAGGTCAATAAATATGAGAAAAACCATCAAAGCTCAAGGTTCACTAAAAGCTAATAAAGCGATGCAACAAGTGTTTTCTTTAAATAAAATAGTATAAGTTCTTTTTACGTTCGTTCTATTCTAAAAAGGACAATTTGACGTTATAAGACGACCTTAATTGTCAAAAAACGTTTCGAGCGCGTATTTTCTTTCATATGAAAACGTTTCGAGGCCTCGGTGTTATGTGAAATACAAGTTTCATGCTTGTTTGACAACCGAGTGGTGACTGGTGTCGGTGCAAATACAGTTTTCAGAAACAATTGAGTCGGTCGGAAGAAGAGGAAAATGTGTATTCTTGACATCCTTTTTTCCAAGACATTTTATATGCTATGAAGAAATTGCGACCTCTCACAAAACAACATTGCTTAATAAGTCTTTGAGTTTTTTTTTTTTTTAAGAAATTGCTAAACCCTTGCGAATTTGATAGTTTTAAAGTAAAGCACATGAGAGGCAAAAAGTTCTTAGTTTTAAAAAAAAACGAGTTCAATTTGAAATTCCATTTAAATATCATGCTAAAAATTGTATTTGAAAAAAATAATAATCACATTAGTAAAGAATTTAAGTTTAAAAGATATATTTAAAAAATAGTTTTCTTCCAATTTTTCTTGTTTTTATGTCACATGTTTCAATTATTATTATATTCAATTATTATATTCAAAATTATTTTTTTCTCAAATCGTGTATTTATGTAAAATAATATTGCTATTAAAATAATGGTGAAAAAAGTAACATCAACAACAATGAACTACCGACTACCACACAAGTCTAATGCTTTGGACTAAACTTAGACAGAATGTACGAAACTATGTAGAACTAACCGATATATTATTTCCGATTTTTCTTTAAAACTTTGACTTTGTCACTTTTTCCCTTTCCTGTCTCGAAACATTTGTGAACATTACAGTTCACATATCTCTGCAGAACTTTCACCAGTTGATTTTTCTTTGCTAATAAAAAAAAAGGTAAAATATTCCAACTTTTAATCCAGAGAAAATCAACTGAATACATCGGAAAACAATAAATAAAATTATTATCTTATCCTAAGATATAAGACAGTTAAAATCCCACAAAGGCGTATTCTTGATCCTATTCTGTATACTATTTACAATTTCTTTATACATCCCAACAACAACATTACGATATATGCGGATGACCACCAATCTCCGACATCCAAGAACAGCTTTAGATTATCAAATTCAGGTGCAAAAAAGTTGGGACAAGACTGAATGGGAAAAAAATAACATTGAAAAATAAGACATGCTACCCGGTACATGAACAACAAGGAACCACCGACCACCCAAGTCTGATTCTTAGGAATAGACATAGACAGCAGACGTATTTAGTATTTTGTAAACACGACTTAAGGGACAACAAATTACGAAAGTCTTGGAGAACTTCGAAAACCTTTTGAACCGAAATCTGTTTTGACCGACAAAATTCAACCCTTATACTACGATCAAATTGGACACACCGAGTAGAACTGTGGTTTTCCGTCTAATGACAAACACTTCCAACCCATCCAATTCAAACTCCTCTGACAAATTGTCAAAGCTCCTTACTACATCATTAACCTCACTATCCAGAACTAATTCAAAATTCCTTTTGTCAACAAACTGATCTAATCCCGTTTCCTAAAGTTCAATGTGAAACTATCTATCCATTCAAACCCTACTGACTAAGCCCTGCACTTTCCGATCCCGAGAGCCGGCCAAGTTTTCTTCCTCTAAACGACGATAGCCTCGAGACTTTTCGGCCCTTAATCCCTCATAAGTTTCGTCGTTTCCTGTTATTTTCGTCTGCCTAGTGTTCTACAGGTTCAACACCCAGTAGACCACACGAATCTCATAAAAGAAGGCTTACTAAACCAGCTTACTCTGAAAATGAACTCTTATCCCTTTTCCTGACCCGACTACCCATGTATCTTTCGAAAGTTCTTTCATTTTGGCAGTATAGCCAGCATTGCTCACGGAGGACACTGTTGGGAGAAACGAGAAGAAAGTTTTATTATTTTCAGGCTACGACTAAATTACTTTGAATTTTTTTGCCAAACAATAAAAAATGAAATGTTTATATTTCTAGTTGGCATACGTCTGGTCTTTATTTTTCCGGATGAAGACCAATTATGGAATAATTGTACACAAGTAAAAGTTTATTTTTAAATTGATAATGTGAAAAATATGACCAAAAGAAGAGAGTTTTTAAAGAAACAAATACAACTAAAAACTAAATTGTCCGTCTACTAAATGACTAAACTATGACTAAATTCCGTCATAATAGTATATTAGTACATAATAGTGAAATTTTTAAGATTTTTTGCAAACAATAGAAATCAAATTTATGGTACTTAAGGTTGTTTTTATAAGGGTTTGCAACTGTAAGGCCATATCAACCCCCGGGGAGTCGGTGTTTTAGAAAAAAGCCTATTTGTAAGTATGTTGGGTTTAAATTCAGATCCGCTAATATTCGAACCCGGGATCTGTACATTGATGAATCACCCTTCTTATATTGTTGCTATAAAGTATCAACTTGGGTGGTGAATTTAGTGGACGGATTTGCGGAATCGGTGGTTGGTGCATTAGGAAACCCTCTTTTAAGACATTTTTTCATGGGGTCAGCGGATGAATCGAGAGCTTAGTATAGAACTTTAGGAAGCGGGACAAATTCTATACGGTTCGTGGAGTTTTTACGGTCAACAATTATTTCGGTCCAAAAAATCTTCGCAGCTTTGCTTAAGTTGATCCTGCACTGGGTCACTTACTTCATCGGCCTAGCTTTACCGGCGAGTATAGACAAACCCAGTGCAGTTCAACGCTGGTTCACCGACTCGCAGACCTTCATCATCCATTTCTGTTAAGTTGCTATCTCTTAAGTCTTAAGGTGCCCCTACACTATCAAGCGGTTTGATCAAATGCTTTTACCTCCGATTGATGGGAGCTTCAAGCGTGCTTCAATCAACCCTTCAATCTTTCGGTCAAAACTCCCTCGACCCTCATCAGTGGAAGCCGTGAAGTGGAGCAGTGCGTTTCGCTGTTTGATTTTTTGTTTTGTTTCGGTGCTGAATGGTTTCAAATACAGATTTGGGCTTCCTAGTCTTAACATTGGTTGCCCTGAAGCAGAAAAAACAGCAAAAGAAAAAACGACGGTGGGCTAAGGAGTGGTACAAACTGAGAAACCGCTTCACTCATGAACATCTACTAAACTTTCTGTGTGAATCGGAACCAGAGGACTACAGGAACTTTTTGAGAATGGACCAAGAAAGTTTTGATTATCTACTGGAGTTAGTACGCCCCGAAATAAAACTGAGTGACTGACGCAATGCTTGATGAAAATTGCCCTACACTATCAAGCCGCTTGGTCCTCTGCTTGAGTCATTCAAACTTCCTATCAATCACCGTCAATGCTTGCTTCAGGTTTCTACACTATCAATCACGCTTGATACAATCGATTTACTCAAGCATTTGATCAAGCCGCTTGATAGTGTAGGGCACCTTTATGTGGGGATTCCAAGTTAGCCACCTGTCTGTTGACCTTATTACTACATCATTACAATTAGAACTGTTAGTCCATCCTATCAAAAATTTAGATCTGACTTGAGTTGAAGCGCGTTGTTGATGTACAGTCGATGATATATTTTCAAGGCAAATTACACTGTGTACATTTTCCTCATTCAGTCTTGCCCTACAAATTTTCCACCAGTCTTTGATAAACTCAACGTGTTGTTGGATGTTGGAGGTTGCTTGGATAGTCGGGTTAAAAGACTGAATTACAGTGTCATTCCCGTAAGTGGAAATGATCATGCTGGGAATATAAAGAAATCAGCACTGTAAATGGTATACAAGATAGGAACAAGAATGCTCCTGCTCCGACGCCGGCTTATATTGGCCTGATATCTGAGTATTCACTGGCGAATCTCTAAAGCAGCAGTTAGTCAAATAGGATTCAGGTTAAGGTAGGAAGAGTTTAGGTTTATAAAGGATGCATGGGTACCAGATCCTAATAAATACCTGAGCTTTATCCAGGAAACAATTTAAAAAACTCTGATCTTTAGATCGGAGGAAAAAGTGTCAACTACTGTAAAACCTTTTTTTGGAGCGTGAATGATGAGGACTGAAGCCGAATTGGAAAGTTTTAAAAGGAGTCTTTCGAGAATTTTTGAGCATCGCAAAAAGAAGTGTGGTTTAATTTTTTTTAAATTTTCTCTGAATTATAAATTCGAAATATCGAACTGGCGTCAATTAGATAAATTTTTAAATAGATGAGGTTTTTTAATTGGGAGATTAAAAAATGAGCCACGTTCTGTTTAAACTGATGCATACGTTGACCTATATAAACAAAATAGAATATGATTTAATCGAAGGAAATAATATCAGAAGGAATTAAAGAAACGAATGTTATTAAGCTTTTATTATTTTTATAAATTATGTATCATAGTTATGTATAATTAAGTAAAACATGATTTTTATTCCATAGTTTAAAATGCAAAACAAATTTTGTCTTTAAAAAAGTCTCAAAATAATCTGCCAATTATGTCCTTATTTTCCTTATAAAATTTCATTTGAAAAGCCCATATTTTAACTTTTGCCTACACTATTTTGTTTTTACGTGTTGTCCACTGAATTTCCAGAAAATAGAGGTAGAGAGAGAGAGAGTGAGAGGGGGAGAGAGAGAGAGAGGGCGATGGTAAATGCTCGGGGCAAATGACATGAACATGCTCCCAACATAAATCGCCGTACTACATGTTCAAGTCGTTTATTTAATACACCGGCTTCGTGTTTTTATTAATTAAATGTTCAATTTTTCATTTTCCACGGGGAAATCTTACAATTAATTCACTCCTTAACGCGGAGAAACCTTTTTAACAAAAGGGTTGAATTTTTACCAAATTGCATTATTAATGAATGGGAAACAATACTGTTGAAACCAAATCAGCCGTGATATTTAACCTTGCTAAGTAAATTTGATGCAAGAATAGGTTGGAAGAGAAAGGTACTGCTTTCAGGGCAGACAAAAGCGATTATTTTCTCCTTTTTCTGAAGCCAAATTAAATAAAAATGATTTTATTATACTCTTATTATGTCTTGTAATTAAATATACATACAGGAAGAATGAGGTTCTTATATGACTACTATTTACACGTTTTAAGAGAATTGAATCCAATTTTGTATTGAATTTAACTGATTTTTTTGCAAGCCAGATGTTTTCTAAATAAGACCCCTTGATCAAAATTGTCAAAAAAACAAGGATAAATAATTAGAAAACTGTGATAAAATAACGCTTAGGTATTTCATATGATTAATTTGGAAAGAAGAAGAAAGTGTCCCGTCAATATGCTTTTTTAACCCAAACGAAGAAAGCAGCTTGTTTTGAAATTGAGATACTTCCGATCCCAAAAGATGCTTCTTCCTTAAAAAAATAAATCTGAAAAAAGTAATGAACAATAATGTAAGCAATTTTAATTCTTCTTCTTCAATAAATTATGTTTAGCCTTGGAAATAAAGGGCGTAACCCAATTCAATAGAAAGGGAAGTGTTTTGACATAGATAACTTTCCTTATTGTCAAATCCAATGGGAAATCTTCCAAATCATTTTTCTCTTTGGGAGAGGAAAAATTTACTTTTTGTCCAGATTTTGGACTTATTCGTTTTGAAAAGGTCCCAGAAGAAAATTCACTTAAAAAAGAGAGGAGAGGGGTGAGTAGGAGATTTTAATATTCGAAACTCTCGTTTGAATGTATTTTACCTTTTTTACGGAGAAAGGTCTGATTAGACGTAAACGTGAGAACGTAGTTACGGATATCAGCGAGCTTTCACTTCACTGTTCGAAACGCGACTGGGCGCGCGGTGGATGAGGCGTTGCCTTGGCGATTCCCTTTCCCTCGCCCTTTCCCTTTCCCACTCCCTTTACGCCCTTGTCCCTCTGGGCTTCCTCGTCCTCGTCTCACCCGGGCAACGAGGATTGCCCTTGTCGGCCAGCCTGACCTCCCTGGGTCACGTAAAGGACTTGGTTGGGCCGCAGTAACGCCGCTTTCATAAAACGTGACTTAAACCCCCTTCACCCCCAAGGGGTCTTTTGACGGCCATAAATGTCACTGTTTTATGCATTTTTTGGCCCAGTGCGAAATAGAGGAATGGGGAAATCGAAACTGACTGTCGCTTTTATTGGCTATGGAAATTCCGGGCGTCCTAGACCCTCCACAAGGACTTTGCTTTTCCACTCCCTTCAATTTCCAGAAGGACGTAAACAAGACAACTTGTAGATTTTCCAAATGTGAGTTTTGTGGAAATCTATGGATTTATCATAAACTTTTTAGTTATAAACTTAGTTTTTACATTGCTATTAATTTAAATTTAATTAAATTACTCCACCTGTCCTCAAAATTTTATACCAGTTGGTTGATAAGCTCCTGTCTCTTGTCTCTCTTGCACACCACAAACATTTTTTATTGTTTAGAATTCGTGTTTATGGTTTAGCGAGGCGGCGTTCTCAGCATGAATAACTTTAACCTCACTTACTAGACAAAATTTTTTTAATAAATGCAAACATAAAACTCTCCATTGAAAGCCCTAGTTAAAAAAGAACAAGGAAAAACTATTCTATTTTATTATGTTATAAATTATTGTATTAATGCTGTATATTATTCAGATTTATAGAAGGTAATGTTTAAAGGTTATAAAAAACAATTAATTAAGGTTTTTAGTTGAGATAAAAAAGTCAATGGCACGAGCGGGATTCGAACCCACGATCTTCGACTAGATACGCTGCTGCTCTACCGCTTGAGCTATCGAGACCTCGATCCACTCGGACACTAACTTCCCATCTCAACCCCACTTTTTGAATTTTCCCTCCTTTTTGCCATATTCCAAATGTCGTGTAATCGGATTGAATTTTCGGCAACAAATGAAATGGCCACGGAGAGCTTTAGTGAAGTATACTTCATTTTAATTCATTAAATTCACTAATTTCATTGTGGTCCAATTCATTGGACAAATTAATTGGTCAGTGAATTTTGAAAAATGGCAAAAAGGAGGGAACATTTAGGGGGAGATAGCTCAAGTGGTAGAGCAGCGGCGTATCTAGCCGACGATCGGGGGTTCGAATCCCGCTCGTGCCATTGGCTTTTTTATCTCAACTAAAAACCTTAATTAATTGTAATATATTAATTGGTCAAGCGGACCACGAAATTAGTGAATGTTATAAAAAAAATTAAGTTTGAGACGTATAGTCTTCCATTTATCATATACACATGATTTATTCATTCAGCTTTGTCAGGAAAAAACGTAAAACAGGTCAACGAACTATTTAATTAGTAAAATTAATAAAAATAAAGAAGAAAGTAAAATACGCTCGAAGGATTGTCTTAGGGTCTTCAGGTGCAATCGAACAATTTGTGTTTCATCAATTGGAACAATTAATTAAGGTTTTTAGTTGAGATAAAAAAGTCAATAGCACGAGAGGGATTCGAACCCACGATCAAATGGCAAAAAAGGAGGGAAACTTCAAAAGGTGGGGTTGAGATGGGAAGTTGGTGTCCGAGTGGATAGAGGTTACGACAGCCCAAGCGGTAGAGTAGCAGCGTATCTAGCGAGGGTTCGAATCCCGCTCGTGCCATTGACTTTTTTATCTCAACTAAAAACCTTAATCAATTGTAATATATTAATTGGTCAAGCGGACCACGAAATTAGCGAATTGGAACAATTATTTTACGAATATGTCTGAGTTTGATGTTTGATGAAACAATTTTGTCAGTCGAAAAAAATCTTAAAACAGAGAGTCAAATTAGAGAATGGTCAAAGGATAGAGAATATAAGAATTTTAATTTTGAGACGTGAAAACATCCACTTATGGCTATAATTTGCGCCCTTCTCTTCAGAAGAACTAAAACAATCAACAAAAAAAAAAGAGTTATATGATGCTGATCTGCGAATTAGTGAACTATGCTGAACGGCGTTGGGTCAATTATTGGGTCCGTCTTCATTTGCTGATTTGTTGAATTACTCAAACGCATTTCGGCATTGCGCCATCTTCAGTGAGAAATTATGAAACACACACCGATCACTGAATATGGCACAATGCCGAAACGCATTTGAGCAGTTCAACAAAGCCGTGAATGAAGATGGAGCACGTAGTGACCCAATGACGGTTGGGTATGAAAAAAAAAGGTTTGCCAACTGGTAAGAGAAGAAGTAGGGCTTATATGATCATAGGGACTACAGACAATACTAGAAGGTCGAGCGGACGTGTATCACCACCCCCATGGCACAATTGTGTGATGATGTCAAAAACTAAATATAAAAATATAAATATATATAACTAATAAGAAAAAAATACATCGACATAAAAAAGATAAACGGGAAAATGCAACAATGACCTCGAATGGTCCTAACAATCCATGGATGGCCTAGGAGGGGGCTTCTCATGTTTCAAAGATAGAAGAGGGGAAAGTTCTGACAAAGATAATGGATGAACAACTGTGTCTGATTAGAAAGTTTTGAAGGCTTTAGCTTGGGTGGCTTGATGCGTAACGACGCGGGCGATATACTAGGAAGGCCGATGCAAATAACAGGAACTTTCGGAACAAACTTGTTGGGAAGGCCAAGACGCTCGAAGGTTGTAGTGCCACGAAGATAGATACATTAGTTGGTTGGCAAGGGGGACTATTGTAGTAGGGCGAAAATGAAATGTTTACCTTTTTCTGCGTTTTTTGCCTTTTTTCACTGCTTGATCAACTGCTGTTAGCCCAGCTCTCCTCGAGGACGTAGACTTTTCCACTGGTATTTCGATTTTCATGATTTTTGACCACGTCCTCTAGTGTGGAGACTTCCAAGAGTAAGTAACATGCCTGGTTAAAAAGGTGCATCTCTCTGCTGCCGCGGAGGGTGGTGGCACTTGGTATGTTGCTCGTGGCCGTTTCTCGATTGCTGGATCGTTGAGCTAAAAGATATCGAGCAACACTTAGAGCATGGGTAATAGGAATATCCCCTTCCCAAAACAAAACTGCTCAAGGGATGCGACATAGATTAGCAGGTTTTTGAATGAGATGACATTTTTATGATGCAAAGGATGGTGGTATGTTGGTATATGCGATTGGGAGGACTGATGATTTGAAAGTGTCTGGATAAGTAGGACTTTATGAGGACTCTCTTAACCTTCCCGAGCGGCCCTAAGCGCACTCGCTTTACTCACATCAAGAAATAGACCGGAAAAGAACTCTTTTGGCTCAAAAGCGTCTAAACTCACAACTGTAGCCAGGACTAAGGTTGGAGGAACTAAGGAACGGGAGAACGTGCTTAAGAATGCAGTATGTGGTTCTAAGGATAACATCGTGTAACTATGGCCTTTATAGGTAGCTGTCAAAAGATTTTTGCAGTGATTCCACCAGGAGCTTTCTTTAAGCTATGGCTTATGACATGGGTATCATTGGTTGTGACTGGTTTTGGTAGAGAGTAGAGAAGTAGAGTTGTTTGGTCTTATTTTTTGGTTCTATTAAAGTCAGGAGCATCTAGGTCAGGATGAGAAGTGAAAACTTTGGAGAGATAGGAGGCAAATAAGTAGATATTGCAGATAAAATCGGCCACACCTGACAGTTGTCTTGTTTAGCTAAAGTAAAGTTTTATTATTGGTTTTCGAAAACATTGAGCATGTTGCTGTACCATCTGAAATTATGATGGTTGTCTTCTAGGATAAATATTTTGAATTTGAATTTGTTTATTCTTAATGGATTTTTGTTAGTTTTTTGTTATGTGCTGACTGCCACAGGATCTATTTCCAATGTTTTCTTCTATATCCCCTTTTTTTCGATTGGATCGTTGCAATTTGGAAATATTATGAACATGTGGACAGCAGCGGTTCACCTTGGATCAACTATCGATTCCCAAGTCACCCAGAATAATTTCTCCATTAAAAATTGTTTAATCAACTACAGCTTATTGAGTTGTAACTAATCCGGTGGCTTTGGCGGATGTAAACTTTCGTTCACCCTAATGCTTCGATATTACCAGAATTTCATATTTTCCTGTCATCAAAGGTTAACCGAAGGCAATTAAAAGCTGAGCACTTCGTACCGTTCAACAGTCCTGAGAATTTAATCCAATGTCTTAAGAGTAAGTTGAAAGAGTATAATTAAAAAGTTTAAAAGGAGATTTAAGCTAATCGAAATCATTTGTTTTACAACACCCTAGGAACAAACCAAGTTTCCAAACTTCAACATTTATTCATATTGACTAAACAAATGACCCTTTTTTTTCTTGGAGACGAGAAACTACTTAGAAACCGCGGTCAGAGTCCAATATTGAATTCTTAATTAAGACTTGATCCAATCTAAAAACCGCCTTTTCAATTCAGCGACAGAAGTTCATTTGAAGACTCGGAAGTCATTTGATTCTCGACGACGGGGGTGAGCTTAAAGAGCGAGAATAGAGAAGTCAATAAAGTATGGTAATAAGGCGGAGAACGTCTTATGAATAAACAGGATCCGATAGAAAAATATATCTGGTGCTCGGCTCGTTATCTCTGTCGGGATTCAGGGATCCCTTGATTTACCAAGGCTCTGAAAGGGTCAGAGCTCGATAGTAAATAATGAAAACCTATTAATGACAAATAGTACGCCGTTTCTCGACACTTATCAATAATGTTCACACAGTAAATGTAAAGTATTTTCAGAGAAGAAATAAAGCCATTCGAAGCGCAACAATTTTTAATTTGCAAAAATTACTGTCGACAGTAACTCGTAAACAATTTCTAAAAGACCTAAGAATTGGTTGGTGTTCCATGTTTATCGTGATGTCTATATAGTCATGAACTAGTTTTTTCAAGCGTTCATGGGTCATCAAGACCTGCCGGTATTTTATGTAAATTACAAGAATTGGCGGTTGACTGCGAAATGTGATAGGCTCAACTCTATTCACGGGCGTATGTAGAGTGTACAGATTTGAGTTTATATAAATCAAAAATCAGTGTACGTACGCCGTTTCTGTCGTACAGACTTATCAACATTTTGTCTCACATTTTTCAATGATAATATTGGGTTGTCCGGAAAATAATGCAGGATTTTGGTATTAAACAAAAAAAAAGAAACTAGTTACTTTAAAGCAATGTTCTTTAATCAAAATAATTTCCCATACTCTCAATACATTTCTCCCAACGTGTTGGTAACTTATTAATTCCGTCTGAGTAGAATTCAGAATTTTTAGAATTGATAAAGTCAATAAATGCATTTTCCAGTTCCGTTTGATTTTTGAATATTATGTGTTGTAAGTAGTGGTCCAGGTGTCTAAAAAAATGGTAGTCAGTAGGCGAGAGGTCCGGAGAGTAGGGTGGGTGAGGCAAAGTTTCATAGCCAAGCTCCAATAATTTTTGTGACGTTACACGTGACACATGTGGTCGAGCGTTGTCATGCAACAAAATGGGCCCTTTCCGATTGACCAAAGAGGGCTTCATTACTGCCAATTTCTGATGCATGGTATTAATTTGGTTACAGTATGATTCAGCATTGATGGTTTCGCCAGGATTTAAGAAGCTGTAGTGTATTAAACCAAATGAAGCCCACCATACCGTAACCATTACCTTTTTTTGATGAGTTGGGGGCTTTGGAAAATGTATTGGAGCTTCTCCTTTGTCGAGCCACTGTCCAGAACGTCTAGTGTTATCGTAGAGAATCCACTTTTCGTCACATGTAACAATTCTGGCCAGAAATGGGTCATTTTTGTTTCGACAAAGAAGTGATGCACAAACATCAAAGCGCTGATTTTTTTGGCGATCGTTTAATGAGTGTGGAACCCAATTTTCGAGTTTTTTCACTTTTCCAATCGCCTTGAGGTGGTCAGCGACGGTCGTTTTACTGACTTTGAGTTGCTCTGCAAGTTCTCGAACAGTTGTTTTGGGGTTTTCTTCCACCACTGATCGCAGAACATCATCATTAAGAGAGGAAGGCCTTCCACGACCTTCTTCATCTTCAAGGCTGAAATCTCCCTCCCGAAATTTTTTAAACCACCTTTGCACAGTGCACTCATTAACACAACCCTCGCCCCAGACTTGGTTAATGTTTCTAGCCGTTTGGGCTCCGCTTCGGCCGAGTTTAAACTCGTAAAAGAAAATCGTACGAAATTCTCGCTTTGACATTATAAGGATGACTGAATTATTTCCAAGTAGCGGAATGCTACAGAGGTAAACAAACAATATCATTTGGAAGAGGATTAATAAGTGTTGACATTCATACAAATGAGTAATCCTGTAAACGTAAACAGAATATTTTATATAGATTTTTTTTAATGAAAACTTAAAATCCTGCATTATTTTCCGGACAACCCAATACTTTTTAAATTGAGTTATTTATTGCCTAATTTATTATCTAGTCTATATGTCTCTTTTCTTATGTTTAGTGTTTTTTTCTCTGTTTATTAGCTTGGCGATTGGATTATTATTTTTTATTTCGTTTTTGATTGTATTTTAAAGATATGTAATATATCTCACTTCACTACTTCAAATCTGTGTTTCTTAAACTTTTGAACCTTCACGTATCATGGTGTCTGTTGTTCTTTGCTATCTGTATGCACTGAAAAATAAATTACCTGCAGATGTTGATGGACTCTTTTGCTGTTTGAAGTAGGTTTCCTATTACAGAGGTAATTCCATTTCTGCAGCTAAAACATCGGTTTTATTAATAAAATCGGAATAATTTTCTACTCCGAGCATTAAACGGGATTATATTTGACAGATCGATATGCCAGTTAATGGATTTTGGTCTGGGGTTAAAGCAGAACTGTCTACTTTTTTTTATTTAATTATTGATTGTTCTGTAAAACATAAGGCCGGTTAAGAAAGCATGAACGCAAGGGTTAATAAATAGATAAACCAAAATTATATTTTCCTATGAGTTAATTAATTGTTTTTAATATTTTAGAAGAACGGGTATAAAAATTGTTGTGAAACCTGAAGTATGTAATTATAAGCTGATCGTTTACTCAATTGTGACAGCCGAGGAAGTAAATATATCCTGGTTAAAATGGTTGACTATAATTTTTTTGACCAACTCTGAATATAGTGAAATGCCGACAGAATCCAATCCTTCCAATCCTGGATATTTGGCTAAGGAAATACATTGAGTACCTAATTTCATAAGTGCTGGCAGTCTAGTGGTATATTAGTTATGGAAACTGCTAATTAAAAAAACCTTCTTTCGTAAGTGGTACTCAAAGAATTAAATTTTTAACTCTGCCGCTTTCAGGATATTTTTCGCTGTTGTATGAAGTAACTTCATATGCATCGCGTATTAGACATTATAAAGGAACGAAAACCACCAAATCCCAGTACTGAAGATGGCAAAACGCCTAAACGCGTCTGGAAAACCTGCCCAACAAAGTCAGGAAGATAATTGATGGATCAGTATTAAACTACAGCCTTCTCTATTTACCTGGCGCTTACACGTGCTTCGAAGCTAAAGAAGTCCGTGGGCCAACAATGACTTACACTGTGCAGGTGATGAACTCATTTCCGACTTATTGTCAAACCCTCTCAAGTTCATCTCTATTATTTTTATGTGAATGTCGCGATATGCCGAAACCTATTTGACAGACCAACCCATCCTAGATAGGAAAATAATCGGTAACGACCAAATTACAAGTTCATCTCCTCAGAGACCACACGACAACAACTCGCATAAAACTAATATTATAATCTTCTTTAACGTTTACCAATTATTTTTAGATTTATTTTAGGCATTTTATCAAAAAATGCATAAGTTTCACCGTTCAAACCGACCACAAAGAACAAATGCACTCGCTTTGTCTGTAGCGAATTTCTTCTGTATCGCCATAAAAATGCAAAGTCCTTGGTATTCCATGGAATAAGACAATTTTATTAACCCCCTTATACTCGATGAAAGCATTCAAGTTATTATTTCATTATACAAATTATACATGATCTTCACTTGATCTCCGGCCCCGTGAGGTCCCTTGAAATAGTTACATGAAGAAAGTACGAAAGAGTTTTACAATATCGACAATGCACTCTGAACGCCTTCAGAGCTTTCTTTGTCTCGAATCTAAAAACTATTAACTAGGGAAAATCAGCCATTGTCTATTTGTTTTTATCATTAACCCGCCACAAATTTGTATAGAAATCTATCAACTAGACTAAAAATGAACGCCTCATTTACAGTATTATTGGTTAGCAACACTACTGTTTAAAATTTATAATAATTAATGATAAGTTAAGGCTTGGTAGTACATCAAGATGAATGAACAAATAACGTCCGTTTGTTTTTCAGATAGACACAATACAAATTTATATGCAAAATATATTATCTAGCCAAAACTGGACGTCTTGCTACAAATATCAATGACAAATTTTTCAACGTTATTGTTTAAAGATAATAATAATTAATGAGAAAATATTGATAGTATTTACCTAAAGGTGGTTATAAATAAATAGTTAATGAGAGGTATTTGGGAACTTAAGTAAATATTGTTTGACAAATAAATTCAGTTTGTTCTCCGTTCAAACAATAAATCTCAAGTTTCACTATTTTATGGAGTGTTTCCAGCCAAAGATGTAATAAAATGGATAACAAATTAATAATGGAAAATAATAATAAGAAATAATGAGAATACTCTATAAAATAGAGAAACCTGAGATAATTGAAATTTGAACGCGAATAACACTAGGTTGAGACACGTAAACTTACTTTTTGGCCAATGCCTGCGTATGCATCATGTAGAGAAAGATTGTTCCGTCCCACATAATAGAAGGGTCATTCCTTGGCTCCATATAAAGAGCGCGTAGGAATGCCACTCATATTTTCTGATATGAGAATCATGCTTGAGCACGGCAGATCATGTAGGTCTCCTGTTTCGATTCTTGGAGGAAAGGGGGTTGTTTTATTGTATATAGGAATGACAATTTTGGGTCCCGGGGTGTGTTGAGAGTGAATGAGTTACCGTGAGAGGACGAATGGCAGAATATAGAGTACTCCACCACCCAAACTGAGTGAATGGTATGTAATGTATTTAATAGCGAGTGAGCGATTGAATGGGTATGGATTTATAAATTGTTTGCTTTGGGGGCTAAATGTCCCAGCTGTTGATAGCCCCTTGAGCCCAACTTGGGCGGCTGGACGAGTAAGACCGAATTTAATTTTAATATATGTGGCGACAGTTGACCATTAAATGGCCGATTCATCGAAGTCAAATTCTTGTTCGTCACGACGGTTAAAAAGAAATGGCATTGTCCTCGAAAAGCATCTGTGTAGCGGAAATCCGAAAATTGGTTGAATGGCTGTTGGCCGCCCCAATAAAAGTTTGTCGCTCTATCGCTCCATCGCCCCCACAAAACTGTAATGGCTTCTCCCACGAGAACGGGCCCTATTAGAAGAGCTGCAGGAGACAAATGGTCACCTCCAGGACCCTGGGCCAGACTGGAGTGGCAAAGTTGCGATTTGACATATGACACCGGATTCCGACTATTTGTCCCACATCCGCTAAATTAATGCTCCTCCCAACTCTCAAAACGGCACTTTAAAAAACTATGGACTTTTTGCAACTTTACTACAGTTTCCGTACAATCGCCCGAAGAGTTCTGGAAACTATTGACGTTAGCCTTCTATCTATACGTCCTAAGTCAGGTTTATTTTAAGCAACGGAAATCTCTAAAATCCCTGTAGTGTTGTGTTTTTTTCTCACCAGTAGTAATTTCTATTTTTCAGTAATCAATGAAAATCTAATTGTCCCTTTCTTTTAATGGAACAAATTATTTAAAACGAAAATATTTGTAGACACCTTTGTAAAACGTTTTCATTACTTTTCTCGTTTTCTTGAAATCTGCCGATAGAAAACCAGTGTTTTGGTTGTTTGACATTTTTCAGAATGGTCTAAAACAAAATTCTACATAGTATTTGTTGTTGCGTACACCTCTTAATTAAGTTAGAGTAGCCGCGATGGAACATATAATGTTCGGAGGTTGTTTAAGTGCAAAACTGAGCTGTCAACGACAGTCGCCTTAATTACATAAAGCAGTTCAAGCCCAAACTTGATGATTAGTGTCCACGCGCATCCTCTCCCACAAGCGAATCCTGCCTCCGCCTCAACCAGGTAAATAGCACTATATAATCTACTTGGTATATTAGTGTGGCCAAGACACTAACAACACTGGTGTTAATTGTTTTAATAAGGATCGCAAACACAAATAAACACTGGCGAGTAATAACTACGTTAGAGTAAATGTGTGTAAACATTGGTAAACATATCATAAACTGCTCAAAAATGAATAGGGATATTTGTAATTTATTCTTATTCGATTAATTTTAATTAGATTAACTGATGTATTCTTGTTAGTTAGATAAAACAAAATAGAAAATACAAGCCAAAAACAAACAAATGTTAATCCTCATTTTTAATAACGGATTTGCATAAGAATATTAAACATGAAGATTACTTATTTTGTAAACACCTTTTTTCATCTTGTCTAATCCATCCTTTAACCATGGAAAAACATTATCTTGAACCGGAAGTTCGCTATATTATTGTGAGAAAGAGTCATCGGGGTCACCTGCAAGTGGATATCGCAGAGGCAGTTGGCGTTCCTCAGTTCGATGTCTCCCGGACTTTAGCCAGATTCCGAAAGACTGAAATTGGAACTCAGCGCATTACGACGCTAAGGGAGAACAAAAATATTGTCATTGCTGCAAGAAAAAACACTTTCTATAGGGCCCGACAGAGCCAAAATGAAGTACTAGATGTTTGGGCATTGTGTTTCCGAGTACTCATCGTCAACGAGACAAGAGGATCTTTAACGTCCGCACCTAGCCTATTCGACCTTATCGGACGTTTTGATTCTCAAGATGAGAGCTGACGCACTTCTGCATACGACGGAATGGTGTTACCGCCGCAGCATTGGTGTAGAGGTTTCCCAGCCCCTAAGGGCCAGTACAACCACGCTCTCCGCTTGTCCACTCCGAATGGTCGGGCCCGCATTGTGCATCGGGTCATATGCCGCACGTGAGGGGCTAACAGGCCGAAATACATCGGCCCGTCCCCCCCCCCCGCGTAGAGAAGGCCACTCTATCTCTCTGAGTATAGAGGCTCCCCTAGCGTAGAAACTTCCGGAAACGCCCCGCAGCGGTTTAGTTTAAAGTGGAATTGCTAACCACCTCCTACATGAGCACCGCCTACGGTAAAGTCTCTTATCGAGCTCAGCCTACACCTGCTACGCGCATTCGAGGGACGCCACCAGCCTAGGTGGTCCGATCCTTCGCTTCCCCAAAGGTTCCACGCCGGTCATACGCACAACAATGCAAAGCATACTCGAGTCTAAGACACAAAACTAGATGTTTTGGCAAGGTCTTTATCAACACAAACATAATCGTTTGTGAGAAGTTGGCTTCACGTCATAGCCGCTTTGAGACGACCTGAAATAACAGCCCGCCACCAGCAACTCAGGAAAACATGGTGCATCGCCCACCTAGAAGAGAACAAAAATTGGAATGCTATTATGCTTACTGATGAGTCGCGTTTCTGTTTGTATGGTGATAGCAGGCGCCGAAGAGTCTACCCAGTCAGGGGATGCGTACATTATCCCGTTCGAGCTCCCTTCAGAGCAGTTTGGAGGAGGCGGTTGGATTTACGGTCTGGGCGGGGATTTAAACTGGAGGACGAACTGAACGCCATATTGTTGAAGGCAACCTTACCTCAGTACGTTATGTCCAAGAAATTATCGAGGAATACATCCCTCAAACCAGGGATCATTGGCAGTGGTTTGCGATTTCTGGATGACAATGCCAGACCTCACTGACTTGTTGACTGAAGAGTTGTTTATCAATGTTTAGCAATCCTGGGAATTTCCCATCAGTCTCTTTCCCTATTGTCTCTGATCTCAATCCCATTGAGCACAAGTTTCGTTGCAGAGAAGACTTTACGATCACCATCTGCAACCAGTTGACCTGCAACATCTATGAAGTGAAATTCCTTACGAAATTAGTGACAACCTTGTTAACAGTATGCTTAATAGGTGCACAGAGGTTTTAGCTTACAGAAAACATTATACTCGGCCGAATAAACAAAATTATGGAATTAAAACCTTTCATTTTATTATTTTTCAAAATCCCTTAATTAAATTTTCCTTCAGCAAAATACATAATAATTTCTAATAAATTTTAATGCAATTTACAATAAAAATAAAATAAAAAGCTAGAGAGAGTAAATACTGCAAAATAGGTGATTTGTTTTTAACCAATAGGAATCTCTCCGCTCTTAATTAGTGGTTTTCTTCAACCAAGAGGAACCTCTGCATTTTCTGGGAGTGGTTTGTTCAACCGATTAGATGTTCGGTGTAACCCCAACTAGTATTTTCTTGCTATAAACATTTTTGCCACAATAATTAATCTATTCCTTTAAACAATGAGGACCTACTAAATACCCGATTTGTGATTTCTCGTCGAGTGGTTTCTTTTAAATAATAGAAATATTTTCATCTTCGAAAGAAGTTTTCGACTTAGTTTCCTTCAACCAATAAGAATCTCTGCCTCCTTGTAAGTGGTTTCTTGTAAACTATAGAATACTTCTGCACCCTAAAAGTGTTTTTTTTTTAAGTAATCAGCTCGCGTGAATCACCGAAGTGTGGTTTCTTTTTATTATTACTTAAATTTTAATTATTTTCAACCAACAGGAATTTTTGCACCCTTGGAGAGTTGTTTCCCCTTTAACCTCTAAGACTTATGCACTCTTGGGGAGTAGTTTTTTAACCAACAGGGATTTCTGCATCCTTAGCGATTGGTTTATTTTAACGAATAGGAATTTCTGCACCCTTAAATGATCGTTTCTTTTAAGCAATAGGTATCACTGGATTTTCGATGGGCGATTTGGTTCAACCAATAAGATTTCTCATTTTCAAGAAGTGGTTTTATTTTAACAACTAGGCATTTTTGCAGACATGGGGAGTGGTATCATTCAACCAGTAGAACTTTCTGCATTCGAGTGGTTTCGTTCTGCCAATACAAATCTCTGACCTCTCGACGAGTGGTTCCTTTTAACTAATAGAAATTTCTTCATATGCGAGAAGTGGTTTCTTTTAACCAATAGGAATCTCTGCACCTTGAAAAGTGGTTTCTTCCAACCAATGCATCCTATGCAGACCTCTCTCTTGGCGGTTGGTTTCTTTTAACCACTGCATTCTTGAAGAATTTTTTTTAACCAACAGGGATTTCTGCATTCGTTAAGAATGGTTTCTCTTAACGGATCTCAAAATCCGTAAACATTGATTTATTTTAATTATGAATAAAACCTAAATCGCCGAAGAGTGTTTTCATTTATGATGCCGTCTAAAATATTTGTTATACATACAAGAATCTCTTAATATTTGAAGAATTTAAAAACTTAAAGGGTTAACTGAGAATTTGTCCATAGAATATTTGGTAGACCAACGGGAATCTTTGAAAACGTGTTTTTATGTAGGAAATAATTCTAAAAATGTCAGTTTTTTAATTAAAAATGAATTAAAACTCATTAAATAATTTCATCTTAAAACGATTCTGTACGTTGTCATTTGGTGAATGGAAAGTTTCGTTAATTGACAAAAGGGACTGTCTTCGTTTCTCCCCAACTTTTAAATTTTGAACCTTGTTTTTAGACAGCATTTCTGCTTCAGTTCACAGTAATTCAACCCTCATTTCAAGATAATTCTAGTCGCACGCCTATTGTCAGTGACAACTTTGCAGTTTTAAGAACCTTTCGTGAGTTTCCATCCTAGATATACCACAACTATCTACGACATTTATGGAAGATTACGCTAGCTTTTGATAAACCGTGTACTTTAATACAGGGTTGAGC
The DNA here is from genome assembly GCF_000648675.2 of Cimex lectularius. Taxonomy (NCBI): domain Eukaryota; kingdom Metazoa; phylum Arthropoda; class Insecta; order Hemiptera; family Cimicidae; genus Cimex; species Cimex lectularius. Next base: position 3,608,912 of record NW_019392993.1, read on the forward strand.
TTAATTAAAACGTGTACTTGTCATATGCCATTTCCGTCGTTTCGACTACAAAATACGTTATTGTGCGGAAGAATGGTGGAGGCTTTTAACATTTGGATTAACACAATTATTCACCTTTGACCATTTTCCGCTCCGTGCTCCTCTCTCAGCTCTCTCTCACTCTCTCTCTCTCTCTCTCGGAATAAACTAAGTAGTTATTGTAAACTTTTATGGCAGTCGCTGAGAGAAAAACGCTGTATATATTAAAGCGACGAGCACTCATTACCCCGTTAGAACTTAATACCTCAAAAAGACTAATTACTCACTTGTATTTCAAAGGAAATAATGAGTTCTAGTTCATTACATAACCTCTTTAAAATAACTGTTGTAATGTTGCTATAATCTTAGCCATTTACTATACCTTATATTAAAATACAAAATGTAGTAAAACTTTTATCTTTGCAACTTAAATAGGCTTTGTGTTTTTAAATTTCGGTAGCTTTACAGCTCATATTCTACAGAGGGTGGATAAAATTCAAGAAACTACAAACATTACTGTATCTACCTTATAATACATGTTTAAGTTTTTTAATCAAATAGACCATACTATCAAAATGTATGACAGCATAGAGTGGTGGGATAATTCAGTTAAACTTTAAGTTTACGTTAGTAAGGAGCTGAGGGGCATTTCAAGGAGGAGCAGGGTCTAAGTGGGGTACTAAATTTATGCAAATCTATTCTGATCCGACGAACGAGGACGAGAAGGCTTATTAGGCGTTTCAATACATATAATAACAAAAGGAGCTTGTACAAACAATAAACACTTTGTAACTGCTCCGATTTCAATTTAAAGCCAACCCCTCACTCAAGCGTATCTTAAGTATATTAAGTGATTTCCGAAATTAATTCAGACATGTTAGTCTAAGACGGTGTAAAAGTTACTTTACTCCTTTGGCAATAATTTTTTCAATAATTAATTTGTAACGTTTACTTATAAAAATTCATATACAAATACGTGCGTATATGCTTTTTTACACCGACACTATGGCCTGCACAGCAAACGGCAGGACATATTAAAAGAAAGCAATAAGGCATTAAGGGGTGAGATGGTCTCAAGATTATCTTCGTTTTAGGCGGATTTCCGGGTTGGGAAATGTAAAAAGGCTTAGGCATAGAGTAGTGGCTTAGCTTTAGCCGATAGCTTTGAGTGGAACTTTTGAACGGGGTCGGATCTGTTCGTGGGTAAAAGGAATATTGAAGTCGTTGTGTATAGTAAGACGGTGACGTAGTAAAGAGCTTTGACAATTAGTCTGAGGACTATTGATTGGAAGGATTGGATGCGTACCATGCGTCTACTCCGTTTGTTCAAGTTAGTCGCAGTAATGTCTTTTATAGACGTAGTTAGTATTTGAAAGTCAAAAGTCTTCTTAGCTCTGTGAATTGTTGTCTCGTAATCTTGAGTGGGTTTGCATTAGAAATAGGGCTACGGTAGGTTAGGGTTAGGTTTAGAGTAGGAATGTTGAACCGGCATAGGATCACTTACTGGATTCGTCTAAACTTCCGGGTTATGATGTTACTCAATTCTTCGTTGGTTACCAAACTTTCTGTTAAGTTGCTGTCTTAATTGGAGGTGCCGCATTCTGCTATCAAGGCATAGTCCTAAGTATATGACTTGAGTTGAAGTTTGTAGCTTCTTGTTGTTTAGTTGCGTACCGTGTGAGAGTATATTTTCAGTGTAACTATTCAGTGCTGTCACCCTCACATTTTGAGGATGACACTTTCAGTCACTTTTGTAAAGTGAATGAGGCACATTAGAGTGGGGGAAGGTCGAAGGAGGGGAGATGTTGGAGTTGAACTGGAAAAAAGAGATTAGGTGTGTTCCAGACTCGTTAATGGTTGCTCGGAGCTAAAGTAAATTTTACCATAATTTAGTTACTACCAGGGTGAGTTGAGCGATTGTGCTGTATCGTTGTGTGGTTGCAGGTTGGAGTTGGGGAGAAAAGTTAAACGTTTTGTAAATATATTTTGTTTTCAGTCGGTTTATTTTCAGCGAGTGTGCTTTTATTTGTTTTATTTTAATTTTCCTCTACCCTTTACTATCCCAAGTTTTAGAATTGTCGGGCCCTTATTTGTCGTGCCGTCGAATGACGACGTCACAGTGCGTACATTTTTTCTCATTTCAGTCTGTCTTCTACTTTTTGCATCATTCCTTGATAAACCGAAGGTGTTTTTAGATATCGGAGGTTGTCTGGATAGGATTCGGGTTAGGAGAGAGAATCGCGGAATCATACGCATAAACGGTATGAGCTGGGAAGGAATTGTTTAAATTGAAAAAAAAAATGCCAGACCCTATCAAAATCATGAGCTACATTCCGGAACGCACCCAAGCAAAACTATTTTTCTTTATGATAATGAACTACTTGCCGGGAAACAAGGCAAAATCCTGACTTTTCCGGAAAATAGTACCGGAAATAGTATCAACAACTCTGAAATTTTCCTGGATCGTGGAATAATGGCGAATTGATGAGAAGTAATTATATGTGAAACTATAATAGGCATTAAACGTAAAAGTATAAAAGTTGTGTTTCATTAATTTTGGACATCAAGGGAAAAAGGCTTTGCTTATAAAATTTGATATTTAGTTCGGGTTATATTAACACAATGATAATCAGATAGTGAAATATAAGAATGTTTAAAAAAGTCCGCTTTGGACTTTACTGGAATGTGATTCACTCTGAGATTTTAGGCAAATTTTACTCAGAAAGGAAATCACCATCAAATGTACCACATTCTGTAATACCGTATTTGTCCCTGTACAACTTTACAATCTGTTATACATCTGTTTCTCACTTATGTATCCTTACCGACGTCTTTAGACATCAAATCCATTCTGTTATACACGGCGTAGTATTGGATAAGACCGAACTTGGCAACAATCGGATCCCCGAGACGTTCAACTCTATCTCTTAGATTAATCTGACAGTAGATTAATTCGATCCTCGCCGGAATGAGACAAACAATCTAAGAAAACCGAATGGGGCCGTTTTTGAAAGGTAGAAAAGTAAGACTCTTAATCCGTTTGCTTGATCTAGATATATAATTAACGTCGATCGTCCTAAAATTTCTGTCCGTTTTTCCTTGTTCATTATTTATTCCGCGTTCTAGAAAAAAACGTTTTCAAAAAAACGAGTTTCTCTATTTTCCACAGATTCTTTATTTTGTTTCGTATTGAAGGTATTAGAACAAATTCCCTGTAAAAATTTCCGTAAACTTTACCTTCTTAAATAATGTAGAATATTAGATTTTGAAAGCACTGACTTCATAATCCAACTATTTAAAACAAAAGTCATTTTGGAAGATAACGGTTGGCAATTAATTTTTGTCAGAGACGAGGATTTTAAACACTTTTTTAAAACTAATTATATTCAGAAGTGTCTGAAAATTATGTTGGGTCGTGTTCGGAAACCCCGGCAATTTTTCAATTTTTATTAGCTATTTTTCCTCGGTAAATGCACATTAGAGTAAAAAACTTGCCGTCATTGAAAGAAGAACATAACAAACACCAGTTCCTGAATCGCCGCTCGTTTGCGAAATATGGTCTATAAACGGGTCCCGCTAATAGGAACAGGGCGTGCTTACGACAGAGACAAACGCAACTATGCTGTGTCAAATATGTCAAACCTCTGTCAATGTCAGCTGCCTCCTCTACTTGACGTCTTTAGGTTGAAATCTCAACCGGCAAACTATCCGAACAGACGTAATAATAACGTTATATTTCCTTGCAGTCTATAATTTAACTGCTTAATCATCATCAAAATTAACGTGTTAAAATCAACAATATTGATTTTGTCTGTTGACTGATCCATTCCTTATTTTAAAAGTCTCACACACACCACTCCATAAAATTGAATTGGTGCATAGGTAGTATGGTGGTAACTCTCACCAGGGTTATCAAAGGCATTGGTATGGTGAACTGCGTGTATATCAATCCGATAAGGGGTCAATACTGGAAGTTAAGTAATTGCCCGAAGAAGACTTTTTAAAAAAATAAGAAACTTTATTGTCAAAACTGTACAATGTTTAATTTTAAACCGACAGAGTGGCGGGCAGAAGGCTATCGTAAGAGTAAGGCAAGGATATTTGAGGATTAGGGTTTTTATACTAGTTTAAAGAAATGCCGATTAAGAGATGGACGGCCGTCTGGACCCGCCAGGCTTCGCTGGCGTGTTGGTCTGAGGGGCATTTGGTTGCTCCATAACTTGGATCTTAGACTACCAATATACGATCCGGACGGGGATGGAAAATCAAAACTCGACCATGTACGTGACTGCTAACTAACCTGGTCAAGAGCAAAAACTACCTTTCAGACGGGTTCTGATGGATATGGTATGCCGTCCTAACCATACTGCTCGAGCACTCTCCACTCATAACCATCCTGACGACCCGCCATGTCGCCTCAACCGACGGTGGCCTCGGGACCTCCTTGACACCTAATCATACACATTGAGTGCCAGCAATGGCTGGTTCCTCAAAGCATCAGACGGTTCTCATGGATACAGTATACCATCCCTAACTATACTGCTCGAGCACTCCCCACTCATTGTCATCCTGACTATCAAATCATGCACATTGAAAAAAAAAAAAAAGCAATGTCCGCGAAGCATGTCTTCTACCGGTGCAGTGCTGGCATTAGTGCTAGTGTGTGATACATTAAACAAGTGTACATATTTGTATAGTATTCGATCACGTGTAGGTAACAATAAATTTAAATTAAAAAAAAAACATTGACTAAAAAATCATAAAATTTGGTAAACAAGTTTTTTTTTTTTTAAAGGCATCCGACAGCTTGATCATTTCAGCCCCGAGTGCATGCAAAATATTTCAACACATTCAATACGCATTCACACAAATAAATACATTCACACCTATATACATTGCAATTTGGTAGATGGAGTACTAAATTTTTCTCCATCGACCTGCATACAATGGCAAACTAATCTAATTGGGGTGGATGGGGTACTTTTATAAATATTCTGCCATTGACCCAAGTCTCGTACACAGCTCGAGGGACAGTAGGATGCTCTTCCACCACCATCCCCTCCACATTCACTCTAATAAATACACTCACTCACATAAAGCACATATTTTGACGGCTATATACAATAAAAAAAATTCCCAATCACCCTAAAAAGCGGAGCAGGGGACCCTGAAACTCGCTACTCGTGCCTGAGAACCATTCCTAAATCTGGCGGCATGCCTACATGCTCTCTGTATAGAGCCAAGGCATGGGATTATGTGACACATCGAGCAACCTTTTTCTGCAAAAAGTTTCTTTTTTGGCCCAAACATAGGTGCCCGTGTGTCAACTGCGTATGGCCAATCCTTTATCGGGTGAGGTCCTGATCCCTCGTCTCAGCAAGTAGTTTATTATCATAGTTACGCCTATTCCGAATAATGTTCAAGTTGTACAGAATACCTCAAAATAATTATTTCAATGTCTCTTCATTTTAACTATCCCATTGCAAGATATCTTGACCAATCCTTTACTCTATCTAAAGTACTATCAATTATTAGTTCAATCTTGTTTAAGCCGGGTTACACATTACTATTGCCTACAAATTACGGTTTTACTGCTACGTAGAATGCAGAATCCAGAGGGTTTTCTTAATGCATTGGCTGGCTTCTCATAGAATGTGGCCTCCGGGTCCAACGCTGGCATTATTGTTAGTGCTGTAACCGTGTGAAAAGAAAAACAGAGATAACATTTGTAATGCACTAATCTGTATAGGCTACAAATAAGTTTAAAAAAATAAATAAATTTCTATAAATTAGAAAAAAAAATCTGCTTGCATGGAAGTATGGCATTACGAGAAAAGAGCTTATTTTGACTAACAAAAGTTTATCCTATTATAAAATTATAACATTAAAACTGTGGAAAGGTAAATAAAAAAGAACTATTATACCTATTTGTATTTTTTGTTAATAATTTAAATCGAATATTACCAACAAAAATAGAAAACTTCTGCAAATAAAACAAATGTTTTCTCTCTTTTATTGTAGATTGTTTTCTCACTTGCAGATTCAGGGCGATGTATTTTAGAATCATAAAGGACCCCGGGGATGAAGGTCTTTCTGAGATTGATGCCCAGTATAATGCATTGAGGAGTCCTAGCAATATTTCTTCCATGAGGTCATTTCCCGAAGGCTCCCTGGAAGACGGGTCGGGATAATTTCCTCATTGTATACATCTAGAACCGGCCCTTGATGACACAAACCACCCATCCTTGTTTACCACACAACTTCTTTACAGCTTCTATATTAAAACAATTCAACAAGTTCGACTTTTATTAACATGAAGACCGATTCTTTTTTTTTTTATTGAAGTCCACATAATATTAATACATTCATTTTTTATATTTGAAATACTTTCATTTAAACACTCAAACTATTTTTAAAGTGCGCAGAAGTATTAATATATTTCAAGACTACTACCGGAATAAAACTAAATTAAAAGAGCTCAAGAAAGACTGTTTTGAAACAGCAAAATAGTTTTTCGTTGTAATTATATTAATAAAAAGGTTAAAATGTGATCATTTTTCACAAATAAATTAATTTTTTTAATAAAGAATATTTAATACGTATCCCTTTGTTCCATTGTTATTCACTGTCAGTAGCCATATTTCAGCCAAGTCAGTACCACTTTTTGGAATGGCTTTCGAAAAACTTGCTATTCTATTTCTAATTTTAATTTTTTCTCTATATTACTCACCGTAGTGATGCTATTTATCATTCAACTGATACAGGTGGTCACCCTGATGAACCTCGTCTTTTAGGACTCTGAATGAAGTTTTAGTTCCGATATTACAAAAACAGTTTCCAGAAATTGTTGACTTTTATTTACCCCGGAGAAGTGCTCTTATCGGCTTGACGTGGTAACCATAAAAAAGTGAGCTATGGAGCAAAGACAATAATTTGTAAAAGCAGAGTCTAGAGTCAAAGGACATATAAATTTCCAGCGTGTCGCTTTTGCACCATATGTTCACAAGTCAATGCAATTAGACGATGGAATTTCGTTAGTTGTGAAAACATCGTCCACCAAACGGAATATTTCGGCACCTATTACATTGGTAGGAATTGGTTTGCCCAAGAGAAAATCCTCCTAGAAACATCCAGAGTATTAAACGAACAAAAGCCAACAATATGGCCAAACCCGAGACATCAGTTGAGTCGTCGATTTGGAGAGAAAGTGAATTGTGTTGGATTTGAGAAAACAACAATTCTTTCACATCATTTGTTAAAACAAGTATTCTTAGGTAAGTTTTCACTAACAGTTTTTGCATGAGTTTTAATGCAGTTTTGAGAAGCAGCCAGTTCAGTGCGCTTCCTCATGAAAAAATAAGTGTTTCTCCCGGAGTTCTGTGTGTTTACCCTCAAAATGACGACGCAATTTAACTGGAACCATTGAACTGTTTGGAAGGACCTTCGTTCAAATCACACTGAGCTTTACTCCTGCCACCCCCTATAAAACCCTAATCTAAGTAACTGTCGTGGTACTTTCTTCGATATTTCACTTTCACCGGCTGTTTGACCTGCACCTATTCGGAGACTCGTAGACTTTGGGCATGCTGAGATGCTTCATCTGAAGACTGTTCTTCATTCGGCTTGTCGTCAGTAATGTCCTCATCGGAAGGTTGGCCTTCCGCTGCTGACTTCAGTCACCGATCCATATGGGAGTTAATAACTGATCTATGAGAATGACACAAATTAGTAGTCACTTTCGAGAGAAGTTTGTGCTAGAATCATTTTTTCGAGAAACAACAGCTTTTTATATACAACATTGTATACAATTCAGGGTGCTCCCTGCAATAAAAGTCCCTAGTGTCAACAATGAAATTCCTAGGACACCAATCGATTAATCTCTCTAGACTAGATTTATTTTACCTATCTGCAACTTCAGAAATGCCCATTAGATTATTTGAAAGAAAAATATTGAATGAATGAACAGAAGATTTCCAGAAGCACACACATATATATATATACTCATTCACTATGCAAAGGATTGCAGTATAAACATTCTCTGTAGCAGTATTTTTCAATTGATGGATATGAAACTACCATTTTCTTGGAGTTTAATTATGTCCGATCATTTCTGCGTCTCATCATCTTCAGAGCTGGGTCTTTGTATTATATTGTCAGCCATGTCATTTCGTATGTGAGGTTGAGCAGACTAGACTGCAGGTTCGCAGACTCTTATCATTTTTGAGATTCGCGAATTGCCTGCAAAAGTCTAAAATAGACAATAACAAGTCATTTAGTTGATCGGCAAAAATAGCACCTACTTTCTTCCTAAATCGGACCTTCACCTAGGACGTTACGCTTATCATTTCACTTTGTAATAGAATAAAACAAATATTTGCTAGTTACAAACGGTGCAGGTATTTCCACTTATTTGAATTCGTGAGCTGAATGAGGGAAACTACCCGAGTAAATCGTTTCTATGATAACGGATCGCTACTTGATTTTAGATTCTGTAACTTGAATTTTTAAAATGTTCGGCCCTTTGAGCAACTGCTTTGGCAGAGTCCACATCTACCTGATGCATATTTATTCAGCCAGTCTGTTGAATACATTTGACGTAAGGCAACTAAAAAGAAAAAGGATAATTACTCGATTGTCAACACGTATTTTTCAAATACTTTCGGCTAATCCGACTTATTATTTGGTGTTGTATGCCTCTAGGATTATTTGTCATTTAAGGATGAATAAATACTACCATCCAACAGACACCAGAATCACAAAGTTCCTTAGATGAACACATTTTTTTTTAAATCCAGTAGTCCTAATTATTTTAATTAATTATACTTTTTATCTAAGTTCTTGTTTGAAATGAAAAAGCTACTGTCATGAGCGGGATTCGAACCCACGACCTTCGTCTGAATACACCGCTGCTGTAACCACTTTAGCTATAGTGACTTCAATCCATTCGGATTCCTCACACAATGTGCGATGTTGAAATGTTAATTAAAAATCAAAAACAAAATTAAAACAAATTTTATCTGTCCGTCTTTTTTTAAATTTTTTAATTTTATTTTTCATTTTCCTTAGCAATTTACTTTTATTTTCCTTTTTCAGATAAAGACGTAATAATTAAACGTGAAACTTTGATTAATATATAAAAATATATGCAAATCAAGTTATATCACAAGTGGACGGAATTTTTTTCCTGTCAGTGAATATCGATATATTTAAATTTACATTTATTACGACTATTTTATAATATCCATATGCACTAGCCTAACTGGAAGAAAAGAACGATATTAGTAACGGTAAAAAATATATCCATGGTCATGAATAATTATATAATTCTTATTAAGGAGAATTAAAAAAAGGTAAAAAATAAAACAGATTAAGGTTATAAAAATTAAGGTTTTTAAGCCTTTCGAGTATGTTTTACAAGTTGCCACTTGTTTTCCTTTTTCCCGTGCATTAAAATATTTCCAAACAAAACTTTTTTCACCTTTTCCCGGGGAAGGTTCATCATAAAAACCCGACGGAGAAGGCAGTTAGTTGTAGCAGCATAAGCTAGGTTTGCCCACGGACCACAGTGTAGACACAATTAAAATTTTATACATATATCGATGTCTCAGACTAGACGGCAGTCTCTAAACCAATTATAATTTATCCAATAATAAATTTAAAAAATATATATATAGTAGAGTTTTTATAAATTACTTTTTTCCTAAATAAAAAACGAATATATCGATACATTTCCACGAATATATTTACATGTGTGGTGTTTAGTGATCGTTAGTCAATAATTATTCGGAAATCGTGAGATGCGGTCTGGTGTGACGTAGGTTTTAGAAAAACACTTTCTTTATCGTGCCAATGTTTCGATCTTTATTGAGATCATCTTCAGGGCTCAAAATGTTTGTTTTCTGCGTAATTGTGCCATGTTGACTCACACTCAACACGACGCATAAGCATGGCACAATTAAGCAGAAAACAAACATTTTGAGCCCTGAAGATGATCTCAATAAAGATCGAAACGTTGGCACGATAAAGAAAATGTTTTTCTAAAACTACGTCACACCGGACCGCATCTCACGATCTTCGAATAAAGATCGGAACGTTGGCACGTTATTTCAAGTATTTATACTCAAATATATCGATAAAAATATATCCGATATGTGTAGAAATCATAGACATATATATTATATATCGATAGATGGTGCCATCCTTATAAACAGCCAAAAACAGGATAAGACATATAATATTCACAGCAAATTTAGCTGTTTGGATTTTCCTTTTAAAGTGATGGTTAAGGGAAAGTTGGGGGGGTGAAAATTATGCCTAGATATTTATATTTTTTTTTCTATTTCGATGGGCGCACCTATGAAGTTCCTACCACCTGTACTGAAAACCATCATTTTGTACTTACTGATATTCATTGAAAGAGTCCAGTTGTCACATTTTGCCCCAAACGCATTGTTTTTTTTGTTTTTTTTTGCATTGTAATAGGCGAGTCGGCTATTACTTATCTCCCATCGACTGGTCCAAATGGAAAAATGAGATTTTGTTGTTTTTAGCTTTAAAACTGAGTTTAATAGGATAAGTAAAAAATCGGGTTGTTAAAAAAATTTAATACAAAAATACCCGGTGTCTAGAATCGTGTGTTTAGGGAAGTTTTATATGAACCCTCAATTAAATGGAAATTTATTCCGCATTTTATCATTAGTAGTACATTTCAAGACATCTATTGAACAAATCTCATAATTTTCCCTTTTACTGTTTAACTTAAAATGTATGCAAAGTTAGCCAATCCCAAAAACCCGAAGTACAAGAGGTTTTTATGAAGAATAAAGCAATTTAGACAAGTTTCACGTAGGAAATCTCACTTATATAACAGGGAGGATGCAAAGCGCTTAGTGACAGCTTTCGAAGCGGATCGGTTGAAGCCTATTAGGCGCAGTTTAGGCAGGAGGGATGATTAGCTGATTACACGCTGATGTACGTCAGAGGATGGCATTTGTCAAAACGTTACTCCTATCACACCTGCATACCATTTTAAAGGGAATTCATCTCACTGTTTGCATTACTATTCTAAATAAATCATTTGTCAATCTTAAATATAAATATTGAAAACGTAAATTAATAGCCGGAGTTGAAACCATAAATGGTACTGTAGTGGTAGTTAGAATTTGTTTATTAAAACAACAATTTTTTAAAGGTTAGCTTTGGTAAGTTTTGCTTTATAATTGTTAACCTGATCCATTATCTTAAACCGTGCCTCTCTTTTACTTGTACGCCATCCATCAACTTTTATTGATATTTGACCTTCAATTCCATACTTTGATGATCCATTTTATTAAACAAATTTACTCTGTCAGCCTTAGAATTTTTCTAAAATAAACGTTATGACTAACTGTAGGAAGTTTAAAAAGAAAGAAAATGGAGAAGTCGGTAAGAAATGTCGCGTTGGCACGAGACGGCAGCAAAGTAATCGGCAGATGGTCGAAAAAGCTCCGCTCCCTCCTCCGTCAAACCAATTTCAATTCCAGGCTGGTTTATCTTTCACCCTTTCCATCCATTTTGCATACAGTCCTTTTGAAATTAGAAATTGCCTGTCCGTGCTTAACCCGGAAAGGAACAGCTGGGATGAGGCATTGTCCGGAAGCTAAGTCAAAGAGGCAATTAAAAGAGAAACTATCCGCCACCAGAGAGCCCAATACAAATGCTAATACAATCCTTTCCTACAGGAGGAAATTAAACACAAGCTTTTCGGTTCAAGTCAAATTGATCTGTAAATTAAGCACTTGTAATAAGTATTTTCGTCTACTCCTCTCAAACTAGGAGGGCTTAACGCTCTAACGCCCTACAACATTGAAATCTCCAATGTCATAATTCTTTATTTTTATTTTGAGTAGATTCCATTCAAATTCTAATATCACAGGCCTAACACAAAGCGATAGAGCTCTGAAACCCAATTATTAGGTTATAACACCTGAATTAAAGTCAAGTTCTGTTATTGTACCAGTAATACCGTATCATCATCTATCTCTTCATATTAGATTTCGACAGATAGTTCGGTCTACCATCGCTGCTTCGGTCTGACCACCTCCAGTGGTTGATCTAAGTAGTTTTGTTGTAACCCTTGTTACGTTTTGTAAGGTACATGAAAATATATTCATCACTGAGGATGAAGAAGGTTCTTAGGTTTTCAAGAAATTCTCGTGTATTAAAGTTAAGTTTTTCATGTACAGTATTCCTGCATGATCATGTCTTCATATTAGATTTAGAGCAGATAACTCTCAAATTATACCAATATATTGGGTTCTTCAGAATTGTTCATTGCTCTCCTTGTAGTTTAGTTTGGTATGTCAATCATCGATGCTTTGGTCTGCTAGAGGCGTTTCGACATTTCAACATCTCCCGTGTTCTGTTGTCAACCGTCCTACTTTTTATAATGTGCGTGAACCCAAACTTATTAATAAATTCATTAGATTTCATGGTCCGATTGACCAAATTACATCTTTCAATTAATTAATCTTTGTGTAAGATATTGATTGAGATAAAAAAGTCAGCGACACGAGCGGGATTCGAATTTGTCACGATAGTTCAAGTAGTAAAGCAGCGGCGTATTTAGCCGAAGGTCGTGGGTTCGAATCCCGCTCGTGACACTCACTTTTTCATTTCAACCAAAACCTTACAAAAAAAGATTAATTAATTGAAAGAAGTAATTTGGTCAATAGACCGCTAAATGGACCTAATTGTTAGGTTCAGAAATAGTCGTACATTAAAATCATAAGTCCATATAGGTACTAGAAGATTATCCTGTGTAAAGGATATTTTTGTTTTTTACAATAACAAATTGTAAACTTGTGTTTAGAAATTTTTTAGTTGTCTAGTTCCTGAAGTTGTTTATTTGAAATTAGACATTGCTTGTCTGTGATTAAGCAGAAGAGAAACATCTGGGTGAGATATTATCCTGAAGCTAAATTAAAGAGAAGACTGAGAATTGCCACGACGGGCTTTTTGGCTCAAGTAGAGGGATTCAGTTTTAAATGTATCCAGAAATTAATCACTAGTAATAAGTATTTTGGATATTCTGAAGAGCAGTGAAGTCTTGAAGCCATCTTGAATTTGAGCAGGTATTTTGGAAATACTATGTTCATGAGTATCTCAAGGTCCATATTTGTAATTTTTTTTTAAATCTGATTGTCATATATACTTTAGTGTGATAATCTGTGTCTATATAGTGTCTATTTTAGAGATTTTACGTATATTTGTTTTACTGATCTATTTGGATTTCCTTTTCGTTTTGTTGAAGGTTAAGCAAAGGTTATGCTGTCGTTTTCGTCGTTTTAATTCATTTAATTCATGTATGCAAGTATTTTATAAAAATTGCTATTATGAGTATTCTCGTCATAAATGTGTTTTATTGCATGTTAATTGTGCTATTGTGTGTCTATGTTTACGTACATTTTCGTGGTTTTGTATGTGGAACAACTTTAAACGTGTCTAGATTGTTGAGAGTCCGTCGTGGCTTTGTGAAAGTTAGGCTGTAGCCTTTATAACTTTTAAATCATCCTATGTGTTATGTTATTTTTACATTATTCTCTTTTCTATGGCTTTCTTGTATACTACATTATTCTTAGGATTCGGTTTTCTTGACTATGTTTTGTCATTTACAAGGTATTTATTTACACTTGTTCTTCTCAAGATAAATGGGCCTAAAGCAAACTTTAATACGTAAGCTTTAATATACATAAACAATTTTTTCAAACGATTGGACGTGTAACGGCTCCATTTTTCACGTTTAGAAATAAAGAAAAAGGATGTATAATGAATAAATAATGAATTATTATCAGTAAATATTTAGCTGGAACAACTCCCTTGAAGTTTAATTTAATCCGCCTCATTTCCATCAAACCTTTTTGAACCGGAAAAAAATACTCAAGGTATGATAAATAGGATTAAAAAGGCTCATCGCTCATTAACGATGCTAACTCGAAAGGAGGAAGAACTCTTATCTCCACCCTCCTAGCCACCAATTCACCGGCCTCCTCCGCCCTACCCGTAGGTCACAACTTCTATCTTTGAAGATTAATTAATTACAGGTCAAACTCTGCAGTAATTACCTCTGTATTTTATCTGATCCGTGATTGTTCTTTATAATAGTAAAGGTATAATTTTTCTTCTTTATGAGTTTTTCAACTTGGTTGACCAAAATGTCGACCAAAAAGTTGCATTCTGAACTAAGCCTAGTTTATTGTCTGGTTTATAAATTTTCATTGATTTTTGTCTGTAGAGCACGGAATTCACGTTGAAAAATCTGTGGTTATTCCACCTTTTCTTAGTTCGGGCGTAATTGATGGGTTTCATTGACCATCTTCTGCTCGCCACCTGTAAACCATTTTTTATTTTAATTCTATACTGGTACATTGATAATAATATCTAAACAGAGGTAGATATTCTGTCCGAATGAAAAAAAAATGTTTATCCGGCATCCCCTAACATCGTCTTCACTGTAAGTGGATACGGAGAAACCGCTGAGAAGACAAACCCCCTGTCTCCAGAGTGGAGCCTGTCGAGTTGAAACGTACTTGAGAAGCAAAAGATGAGGGTCTTCAAGAACATTGGACCATAAACGAAACTAACATCCTCCGATGAAATGTTCGCCGGATCAATCATTCAATAATTTACAAACAATCGTATGAAACAAACGCAACAATTTTTGTTTCAATATAAATGAATTACTCCTGAAAATATAAAAAATCATACTGTACCAATTGTGTTAATTTGATTAAGGTCGAGCGGTTTTGAGAAACAATTGTGCTATTTACTGGGGAAATAACATCAATTAATTATTCTTTTTATGTAAGGTTTTGGTTTAAATGAAAAAGTCAGTGTCACGAGCGGGATTCGAACCCACGATCTTCGGTTAGATACGCTGCTGCTCTAACTACTTGAGCTGACTTCGATCCACTCGGACACCAACTCCCCATCTCAACCTACAACCTTCCGAATTTTCCCTCCTTTTTGCCATGTTTCAAACTTTTTTTTCAACCAAAACCTTACATAAAAAGATTAATTAATTGAAAGAAGTAATTTGATCAATAGACCATTAAATATAGATAGAACTATTAGTTCACTCAGCAAACATACGCTAACCAGTGTGAGAAAATCCGGTAAATTCTTTTAAAGGTCTAGCTATCGTAGTTTTTATAGTGTCAGACTTTTTAACATTTTACTGTCGGTTCACGGTTAGTCAGTGCATTTTTTACGTTCATTTTATTCATTCATTTCATTTTTATGTTCGAATCCCAAAATTATCAATATTTGCGCCTGGCAGACCAAAATGATCGGAAAGGACCGCTTTGGTAGACCTCGCAGACTTCGAGAAGAAATCTCAAGTTGGTTTTGGGCCGAGGATTCTTGAGACGCCTGCCATTTCAGAACCAATAGCGCACTCGGAAGTCGGCTAACCATTAAGCCAGGAACACACTTACCCGATGCTATGCCATGCGACGCTACCCGACGCCTTGCCACGTTTTGGTGGGGTGTGCACATCTATCCGACGCAAGTACACGTCGCATACAGTCCACAGCGTTTATCACAATAATCACTACCACAATCGCAACGCATATTTTGTTCTTAATGCACTATTTTGAGCAAAACCTTGTAATAAATTGTTAGTTAAATTTTATGAGCACAACCATCTAATAAATTGTTTGTTAAACTTAATTGTTTTAAATAAAGTTACTCCTAACCATCTAATTAAACAATGTTTATAAAATGCATTTTTGATCTCGTTTAATTTGGTTTACATTAAAATAACATGTTGTAATTAATATAACGACAAAATTACATCTACTTAGTTTGAAATAAACTACAAAAAATATGAGTGTCCTGTTCTGATGCTACCCAACATTAGCAAATGTTGTAATTTACGAGCAAAACAATGAAATAAATTGTTATTTAAATTTTATGAGCAAAACCGTGTAATAAATTGTTCCAATTATAGTATATGTACCGCCGAAGCGAGTACAATAAATTGTTAGTTAAATTCATTATATCAAAAAATCGTATTCCGGTGTTTTGATTAATTTTCTACCAAACCATTAAAATTAATTTTTTAAATAAAAAGTAATTAATTTTTAATCACAGTTATTTTGGTTTATATTAAAATAAGTATGTTGTAATTAATTTAACGACAATAATACATGTAGTTTGAATACAAATATGAGTGTCCGGTTCTTTTGTCTTCGAGAGTACTCGATGCGACCCGACGAAAATCTGGACAGTGTGGATCGCAGAGTGTCGGGTAGGTTAGCGTGGCATAGCATCGGGTAGATGTGCACGGGGGTAATGCAACCATATGGAAAATCGGAGTTTGGATTTGCGTCGGGTAGCATCGGGTAGCGTCGCATGGCGTAGCATCGGGTAAGTGTGTTTCTGGCTTTAAGCTTTTGTTTACGTCAATCATGTTAAACTGAGAGTCACGCATCGTTCTACTTGGTCTTTCTACGATCTCGCAGCAAAGCAAAGAAACAGTAAAACACGAAACAACAGTAAATTCTCTACATTCACGTACACAGCTATAGATAAGAATTAACGAACCTACTCAATAAACGTGGAATAAACTACTGAAAAAAAGGCAGACACGACGAATCCGCTAGACAAAAACGGCGTTTACAGCACCACATATCAATACATAGGACAAACAAATTAAAGAATTGATTCAGAGGAAATGTGAGATAATCATGACATCACCAACACGAACCAGACGTACATACATCCACCAAGGAACGCCCGGACCGCGCCCCATACCAACAACGCGCGTTTCGACAAACCCACGGCATATTGCCTACAACATAACATACATTTACAGCGTTTGAGTGACATCTAAACGAGCATGAGCATAGACAACTCAGTAGAGTCATCAAGTGACGTAGAAAAGTGAATTTTACTCTATCTATGCAAATTATAATGTGGATGTTTAACAAGCTGAAGTCATTGCCGGCCGTCTGCGTTTGTTTACTCCTTTTTACAGTCTTTTGCTCGTATTGTTTTTTTTAACTGCAGCCATTTGAGCATACAATCTCTTGCTGATTCTCAGTTTTTTTAATGAAAACTAAGTCGATTTTCTAAAATGCTAGACTCTCATTTGTACCTCAGGTTGTCAACTACAGAATAGACATAAAACGTACAACGCGTATATATACATCACCACAAACATATTAGTCTGGTTACATTCACTCCCCCAAAGTACTCCATATTCCCTGGGGCGGATTTATGCTAACATCAATCACTTGACTTATGGCACAAGCACATATTGGTTTTCATTAGAATCCACTAAAGCATTCGTTTTAAAAACAAAATTATTTACAAAACTAAAGAACTCGTTAGTTATACTCCATCCACGTTGAAATCGCGAACTTATTAGCGCTTTATGCGCCCTGGAAGATTGGAAAAAGGTTCAGGATGAATGTTTTTTATTACATGGTTGAGATAAGAAACCAGAGATTTATGGGAGCGTCTGTACTTATTACAGTTTCGAGAACAAATGGGATTTGTAAATTTGGATACTAAGTAGGCAGCTTGAACAATGGTCCTAAGGATTTTGGACTATTGCGAGTGGATTATTTGAAAGTTTGAACTTTTGGTTAAACCCCACAGTTCAATTCTATACGTCCAGATTGGTTGCGTTAGAAAGTAAATGGAGAGTTTGTTTTGAGTTTTGTACTGAGATATTCGATTTGTTGTCAAATCAGTCTTGTGAAAAGTTAGTCGTCTGTTCAGTTCTATTTCTTTAGTCGAGTGTGGGGTTCCAAGGAAGTATTTTGCCGGTGTCATTAATCAAATAGCGAAGACATTAGTGGACAAAGAACAGAGTAGAAATCGAAAGGAAAAGAGGTTTCTGAAGACTGCGTCTGTGTTTCCTGAAGAGTTGTCGGTATCGTCTGCATATCTAAAGAGTACTGAATCGTGAAGAAATAAATAAACTAGCAAAACAGTAGGTGAACTGCTAATATTAACAAAAAGGGTTAAAATAAATCAAGTCTATTATAATAGTCACATTCTTAAATATCTCCTTCCTTATGAAACGAAAACGATACGCTTTCTGTTGAACAATTTAACGAGTATATAATCATTTGTCGCGCTTTGATTATGCACAGTTAATGTAACTTTGAATCTTCTTCGTATCGCTGAAGGCAAAAGTAATTTAAATTGAAAATCGCTTTATCGGATGGTGTGACATTTAGAGTTGAGCTGTGCTGCAAAGTGAACCAATATTAATCCTGTCTGGCTCTTTCAGTACTGTTTTGTTTCTTTAATTGATCATTTTGATCGTTAAGCAGTTGTAAGATAAAAGGAACGTTTCTCGCCTTTTGAAGAGTAATGATGTCGTTTTATTCCATTGTTCATCGTAGGCTATTAACACAATCCTTAAATCTAAAGTAACAAATAACATTTAAAAATCTGAAGACAAGACTTTTTTTAACTGTTAAACGTTCATCATTATTTCAATTTGATTAATCAGTAGATTTCAGTTAAACATGAATGAAAGTGATTTTTTTCCAAACATTTTAGATTTAGTATTGAGAGTTCATTACTTAAGTTCAACTACATTTGATGTGTATGTGTAAATGTTATGAACTGTTGTGGTTTATGATGTAAAACACTGGCATCTCGCCTGAAATTAAACATCTACTGCCAAAAACCCACCATTTCAGTTAAAAGTTTTAAAATAGAACCTATTCTTAAAAACCTTTTCTTAAAGTGTTTAAGTAAAAATAAACAAATAAAGTCTTGAGTGTACAGTACGTTAAAACGCGTTTTACGCATCCCAGACAATAAAACTCTGTAATTTCATCAGTTGGTTAATTTTGTGCAAACGATGTAGCAGTTCTGCCCAATGGAACACAAAAATAAGTTAGCGGAATTAGGTGCAACAGGTGGGCCATAAAGCTAAATCATTGCTAATCCATTTTGGTGTGCTTATAACAGAAAAATAAAACCCTCCGAACGGTTAAATCCGTTTGAATCTATCTACGCAGCCATCTCTTGAGATCTGGATCTTTATCTATCGATTCTATACCTCTCTCTCACTCTCTCNCTCTCTCTCTCTCTCTCTCTCTCTCTCTCTCTCTCTCTATCTATCTATCTCTCTCTCCCTCCCTCCCTCCCTCTCTCCCACCCTCTCCCTCCCTATCTCTCTCTCCCTCCCTCTCCCTCTCTCTCTCTCTCTCTCTCTATTTATCTATCTATCTCTATTTCATTTCTATCTATCTCTTTTTCTCTCACGATGTCTCTCTCTCTTTCTCTCTCTCTCTCTCTCTCTCTCTCTCTCTATTTATCTATCTATCTATCTGTATCTCTATCTATCTCTATTTCATTTCTATCTATCTATCTCTTTTTCTCTCACGATCTCTCTCTCTCTCTCTCTCTCTCTCTCTCTCTCTCTCTCTCTCTCTCTCTAATCTTTTCATCTTTTCTTATTAAAACTCTATCAACTCTATTAAAAATAAGTGGTGCCACAGTACTACTGTTTCGGTAAGTATTGATAATGATCATTCCTTAGATTTTGTCCCTGTATTATCAGCTGATCGCGCTTCGTTTGGCTGGAATGGAATGAAGGGTAAGATGGAATAGAATACTAGATTATGGTGAGGAGTCAACGAACGAAATTAAAGTATTGGGATTTTTCGTGGTCTAGGATCTAGGACATTGGGGATGATTATGTCGATGTAGATGGTTTGATTCCGTACGTAGAAAGGTGCCTTTATGGAGGTACATTCTTACATTTGATGTAAAGATATTTGATAAAATGCGTTTAGGAATGTTTCGCTCTGATGTTTTCTGTTCCAGTGTAACTGATGATACTTAAATCGAAGTTGCTTTCAACCTGCTTACACCTGAATAAGAAGAAGCACCTATGAATCACCAGACAAATGCAATTATATGTCACATAAGTAGCCAGATATTTCTACTATATATCTAGATTCAACGATAGAACGTGGCAGAAAAGTACCGAACTCGGCGTCAGGTAAACTGGTTTGGACAATAGCCACCTCGCCAGAGCCAGGACTGGTTGTTTACACACACCCATCTTTGGCCCAAAACCAATATTTACGGTGTCAAGCCATGATTCTATATAGAGATTGCTACTACTATATGTCTTTATTCTTTAATATATATACAAAGTTTACAAATCGGCAGTATATATTACAGTGCAAGAAAGACGTTCCTCATGGTTTAAAACCGTCTGAGGGAGTCTAGCACATAAACTTATATAACTAAAATCTCTCTTCTTAGTATTTACAAGTAATTATAATTAGTATTTACAAAAGGAATATACTTTCTTCAAAAATTTTAGTAATGTTATAACAGAATATAATTATATAATAATAGCTGAAACATGATTGCATCTCTTATTTATGATTACCTATGATGCACATAATTCAATAATAGAATAAACTAAAGTAAATTAAATGGAAATAAAGTAAAAATAAATAATAATGAAGTACATTATCTACCATGAATTTGAAGATCTACTTTGAAGTCACTCACATGGGGTAGTAAATCTAAATTAATACACGCTAAATCTATCACCGAACTACCTGCACCCTCTACATAAGTGAATTCATCATCAATATCGCCATCCATTCTGCCATTTAATATTACATAACCAAAATCATCAAGTATCGTATTTCCAATATCTTTTTTCCATTTACATTTACGAATTTAATTTCTGTTCGAGTTAATCAATTTATCATTACTAGTGAAGTATTTTTCTGGGATTTGCTGCCAGGTACCGATTCTAGCATTAAAATCTCCAATCATAACAATGTTTAAATCATTACTATCTGATACTGAATTAAACAGACTGTTGAAATGCGTGTTCCATTTATTATAGTTTAAGTATAATGGATAGATGTACATACAGAAATTATTTGTTTTAACATTTAACATATCTATGTTTTTAATTTTACAAAAAGAAATATACCTTACTGCCACACTTCTTACATTAATAATGCAATGAGCAGACTCCCGATGCTCTACCAAATTTCGCCTCTTTTGTTGCTGGGATCCATAATAGCTGGAAATCTTGAAAGGTTGATGAATATGCCTCTTGATCCTTAGCCTCTATGAAGGTCTCAAAGTGGAGAATAATGTCGTAGTTAAAAAAATTCTGTTCATTTTTTTTATTTCTAAAGCCACGAATGTTGTACGCCAATATATCCAAATCCGTGTCAACTGATGATGGCTATTTCTTTTTAGATGTATTTTTCCATGTGATATGTATATAGAGATTGAATGTTGGAATGACCTAACTGTCCACAGTCACGGAGCTTAATTTAGCACAGGTCGACAACAGAGATTCGGACTCTTGGCAGAGTGGTCCTGTACTGAGGGTTCAGGGGAATTGGGCCAGACAAGATCTGGTTCAGATAACTACTGAAATACGAACACCCATCTTTGAAATGCAGAGAATGTTTCTCCATGTGCCTCATGTGATTAAACGGTGCCATGCCTTAATTCATTATACAGATTGAGTAGGAATGTTGAAATAAGTTAGCTGAATGCTAAAACGTGTTTGACACGAGAACCAGTAGGATCGGAAAGCTTATAAATCATATAAATAGTATCTGTTGGTTTGTTCATAATGATAGACATTTATCATTTGATTGTCGTTTTCGTCCAGATCGGTCTGTTCGCTGCAAATTTCACTTATGCAGATGAAAAGGATATGAAAATCAGGATGATCGAAACGTCTAAACTATTAGTGTTTTCTTCGCTATAAGTTACTTCGGCAATTTTTATGGTACAAAGTTGTTCAAATTTAATGAAATTTCAATCAAATGCTGTACTGTCGAAACTGGTAGGAACGGAAATATCTCAAGTATGCACCTACTGAATGTTGAGTGACGTCTTTTATCATTTAGTGCTGATCATTATTTTTTAGAATGAAAAATATGAACACATGTTATTAAATGTTTTTCAGAAATTGTCTCAACTGTGATTTATAAGTTGGTTCTTTCATTGTTAAATTTATTATTATTTTACAATAATAAAAATGCTTACTATTTTCGGTGTCGATGAACCACCAGACGTCCAAACGAGAAACTGGCGTTTAATTTTTCCAATGATCACCATACTGATAGGTGCAAACATTTTGAGCATGGTAACTACGACGTTGGATCTACCTATAAGGGAATTTTGGTACTGGCAGCAGAATCTCGGTATGGCGTGCTTTGTAATTCAATCCGTGCTGCTCGCGCTGTTGATGTACTCAAAGCGGCTCTTGGAGAAATCCTCTATATTTACGTGTTTTACTTTAATAGCGGCAGTTTTAAACGGTTTTCACCTCGGAGCGATTATGGCAATAACGAGTGTCAACCTGGGATTCGTTTTCATTTCGATAAGCGGAGCGGTGACTCTAATCTTCACTGGAATCTTAAACGTAGCCGAAGAACCGTTGAGGAAAGCCTATGTCCAACTGGTGCCCCTCGCTGCATCTCTCGGTCTCATTTCTTGGACTGTGATTCTCATGAAATCACACCTGGAATACACCCCGTTCAACATAATAGGATTAATTATTTGTAATGTATTTTTCGTCAATTATCTCATATGGGTCTTTTTCAACGTCAAACATCGATTTGTGAAACCTTTAAGCGACCA
Source organism: Cimex lectularius (assembly GCF_000648675.2). Lineage (NCBI taxonomy): Eukaryota > Metazoa > Arthropoda > Insecta > Hemiptera > Cimicidae > Cimex > Cimex lectularius. The sequence goes on from NW_019392993.1 coordinate 3,631,580, forward strand.
CGAATTTATAGTCAGTGTTTTTGTACTTTACTGCCTCAACAATTACTTGTATGTCGAAGGGATGTCTGTTCTTATTTTTACTTTTAAATTGGATATTAAAATCAAAATGTTAATTAACAACCAAACGGATACGTCTAAATAAAAAAATATTTAAACAATACAATAAATCTAATCTGTTCAAACATAGTTCAAGCTACCGTTAAACTCGAAACATTTTATCATTAGTATTTTATATGGAAGGACTATAAAGCTGCAAAATATTCCGGTCCAGAACGAATTTCAGTTCATGGAACAATTTTGCATTTTAACAAGTTTCTCTAGATGCTCTACATTTCACTTTATATAAAAATCCAGTTGTACACAGTACATGATATCATTCTTTTTTTTTCTTTCTCGTTCCTATGTAGGGTCTTTCTTTCAGAATAATCATCTGTACTGATTCATAAGGATCATTCAGTGACGGCTTTAGAACTTGAAATCGAATCTTGCAGGTTTAACTACCCTTTAACAGACTGATTGAGAAGAAACCTTACTTCTGGTCTTCTGGGATATGAAGCCACATGAGAGCTGAATGCAATGAATCGTAGGTTTGGGAATTCACTACTGAAGATGAAGGAGGGAAATATCAAAACTATACTGGAAGGTAAAGGAATGTTCAAGTAATCAAGGAATTCTGAGCCAAAAGACAAAGAAAGGACTTTAGGGATAGTAGATATTGGGGACATCTCCTCCATTCAGTGTTGACTCCAAGTCTTCTAACTGATAGTACTTAAGTAACTGGGAGTTTTGTGGCCCTGAAAATGGGCGGTGTTGTTTCGTAGCGTCGAGACGATGGTGGATCGAGGCCGGAAACGAGTGAGTGTGCCGTTCGTGGTGATCCTTGACCGGGTAAACCGTTGGCTGAGGTCCGGGAGCCGTGTGTCGGCTGACTCCATAGAGGCAGAAGGGACTCAAGTGCAGCAATTAGCCGAGAGCAGCAGATGGCGTTTATGCCCAAGTCGGCTGTGTTGAGAAAGCGAGAATCGGGCTAATGCTGTGAGTACCCTTGCTGTCGTCATCACCGATGTCGGCGTTCCATTAGTGATTTGTGAAAGCTCGGGTTGACGAGTCTGATTTCAGTGGGGCAGTGTCCTGCTTATATTCGGAAGGGTTCTACTCTGATTAGCTGCAGAGTGGAGGGCGAGAACATTCCATAAGTGGTAGTGGCATCTAGCCAAAACGTGGTTACTACAAATGGCCACTACAGTAGGATTTGGTAGAGTGTATACGGAAATCCATGGCAGAATTAGCAAATGAAATCCATCCTCCCTAGCGATCAATTTCAATCTCACCTAACCCTTGTTACCTGCTGGTTATCCCTTCACTACTGGAGATATAGGAGGGAAATCTCCAAATAAAAGTATCTTAATCCATCATCTTAATCAAAATCCAAATAAAATATCTTAAATAAAAGTCTTTTTCAACATCGAATTTTACCTTAAGTATGAAATCAGTTGGATCAGCCTCTTTCGTTTTCGCCCGTTATTTTGAGGATAAAGGAATGCTCAGTTACCCCGGAATCCCCAGCCTAGGAAAGTCTAGGAAAGTACGTAGTTGGGAAATCACCTTCATTAAGGGATAACCTGAATCTGAACTATTGGTAGGCAATCCATGGCAGGACTAGTAGATAAATTCCATCCTTTACCCTTGTCGCACAGGATCGTTGTCAACCGCACCTACCCCATTGCGGTTTATGAGACGCCCAGGTAAACATGAATAGTATGTTGCATCCTTAAGGTGGATAGATGTAGATGCAGATTTAATATTTCGGGTGTTAATCTACTGCGCCCTTTGAGATCTATCATCAAGAAATTGGATTAGTAGGTCCGGTTTCAGTTATTGAATTTCTTCGACGGTTACATAGTGCATCCCAAAATACATCCTCCTGCGAGCAAATGTAGCACCAGAGTTTGTTAGAAGATGCGTTGGTGTCTCTTCTTCTTCCTTGTAGAATCTGCAACTTTTAGATTATGACAATCTTTTCTCAAATGTCCCTTCTGTCCGCAGTGTTCTGTTAGGATTCGAAGTTTTTCCTGCTTCTTTGATGCTTCTTCCCTTCCAAAACCTGCTAGAAGGTTCTTGGATTGTTCATGTTCAACGAGTAAATTCCACCGTTTTCTCATTTTCATCTTGCATTTTTGTGAAATATACTTATTTATAGTGTGAAACCCTTGGCACAGAACGGCTCAGGACCTATCAGCGGTTTAATAGACCAATTCTTTGCAAAGACGTCAACTCTCTCGATTCCCTCTACTCCTAAAAGTCCTACTGGGACTTTACATCTCTTGGGAAATCAACCTATGAGAAAGTTATAACTGGCAAATTCTGTTTTTTAATCTTCTCACCTAGAAGAGTTTGATTTGCCGGATTAAAGAGATACCTAGTTAAGAATGGAACATTTCCAAGGAGGATCGGGCAGTGCAATACCTCCTTATTTAATTAAAAATTATATCCATGAACTTTGAAAAAGGTCCAGCGGTTTTCTCAGTTTTCCTCCGCTACTATTAATATAAATTTCTAGGAAATCTCTGGTCTTGTTGCTTTTCGTACAATAGTCACAACCGCGGCAAATTCAAATCGTTCCTCAATCTTGAACCTGACCACCTGGGGAAAACAGTTTCTTTACTGTTTTCACCTGTTTCTTAAGAGGTGGAAGTTTAACAACAAGGGTAACAGGAAAGATTAGGCCTCATGAAAGTTATGTAGAGGGGATGCAAGTGGCCCTTAGTTTCCAGATGGTAAGGTATTGCCCATGTCCAAAGGACAATTTCTCTCTTAAATATACATAATAAGATTATTGTGTGATTTTATTGCGGAGTGATGAATTTTTAATTTGATCGTTAAAGATAATATTGGTCTGCCTGTACCTGTTGTTTGGTCTGTATGTTATATTATCAGATGTGTGCTTTTTAGATGTTTGTACAAAGAGAAAGGTGTCTTTGTTCAGCTAGTCGGAAAATCGTTTTTCTAAAATCAAACCAAACCTTAAAACATTAAATTACATAATAAGATAAATCTGTATAAGAAGTAAACGATATTATTTCTTAAAGGTCACACTGTAAAATAGAAACTATAAAAGCAAAGTAATCACTGCCTTAACGTCACCAGTTGGATATCGCGAACGAGGTATAAACCACTTTACAATACATTTTTCAAATTTTCAATTAAAAATCCATGCACTATACCGGGATTCGAACCAAGGACCGCTAGCACGGCAAATACGAGTCGGACGCCCTAACCAATCGGCCACCGCGGTTCCCATAATCTATATTTACATTTAACGCAAACCTATTTTCTCAACAAGTGCAATCACATTAACAGGATAGATTCTCACTGATTACCTTTTCATTTGTTAATTATTGTATTCGAATATGCTAGTAATACAGTGGCAGTTCAAAGGGCCACAATAATTCCCTCAGTTGTTATCCTTTTGGTTGAGAACAAAGTGAATTTGTTAACCGTTTCACTGTCAACCTGGGATTTTGTATTTCATTGGATTTAACCACATCGCTAAACTTACATATTTGGTCTTCCTTTGGTTGAGAATCGCTCTAATCGACACTAATACTAACAAAAAGAAAAGTTTGCAATTTCGTTCATTCTTAAAGGTTCTGATAAAGCTTTACCGAATATTGTTTCAGCTGCTATAATCTTTGTTAATTTGACACAATTGGTCAACTTTGCCAAATTTAGATATTTTTTTAAGGAATAACCGTTCGACAATCCGTTCAATAAAGCATAGATTTTATTACTAAACGATTTATCAGTCTAAAACAATTTAGAAAGACAAGCTTTGTAAACGAGTACAAAGTGGCCTGCCGACATGTCAAATATTTGCCCGGACGGACTGATGAGTTTGGCCATTAATTAAACGAAACGAAGCAACTATAGAATCACCGTTGGTATTTCTCCAGCCGCCAGATTTACATTTCATTAAACAGAATGTCAGAAACAGTTCTGTTTGAATATTGTTTCCGTTTTGCCTTTCAAACGAGAAGGAAAGCCCTCTTGTTAGATTGATCACGTCTTTCACCGCACAATCAAATTAAGATTATCTCTACGCTGATTGTAGAATTTTGCAATTATTTCTGTCATTTAACAGATTTTTTTAAATCAACAGATGAAGAAACTTTATGTAAAAAATTGATCCGGTGTTAGGTATCAGGTATGGTATGGTTAGGTTAAGTAAAGTTAGGGTTAGGGCGGTTAGGTTACATATCCATGATACATAAATGTTTTTTCGTGAAGCGGAAAAAATATTTTATTGCCCAAAAATATTTGGGGCTGATATGGTATCAGTTTTGGCACTGATGCCAGTGATATGGTATCGAGTTTTGGTAGATTCATACTAGGTTTGTTCTATCGGTCACTGTTTCAGGAAATAAATATGGTTCCGTGATTTTCTGTAGAGTACGGTTACAATTTTTTTCAGCCTCAACACGCTTAAGAACAAAGCATGGTATTTGTGATCTTACTAGTTCCGAATTGGCCTTAGGCGGTCGCTTAATTGTTCCACCAAACATGAAATATGTTGTCTTTTTCTGTCCTGAATACGCAACAAAAAGAGAGAGCAGAGGGAGATTATTAAACCTTTTAGTTACGAGAGAATGTTGGCATCAAAAGTGGTTTATGTATAAACTCCTTTTTGAATTTTACTAGACAGCTGAGTGGATATATAGATTGATATTGTTTAAACAGAAATTAATGTAACAGGAGGCCTGCCCGCGGGGCGGATTTTGCCCCGGGTTGCGGGGAGGATGTGGACTTATCCACTGCGCTGTAAAGCGAAGTAAGTGGTTTTTAACCACATCCTTCCATTTCTTCTAAGAAAGGGCGGAGTTCCCAAATGATAAAAAATGTAAAGATTAAAAGGGGGCGGTTTGGGCTTCTTCTCGGCGGGGGCTTCGGCGGGTGATATCTCCGGCAACACGGGACACTAGCCATGTGTAATACGAACAAAAAACTAAATTTTCTGTTTTACTGTCCAGAGTCAAATTTGAAAGCTTGCAATTTTTTGGAATCCATACTTACCGTAACGTATCGACACTCGTTATATATTCACAATCCAACTTCACAAAAAATGACTTGTACAAAATATTGGTAAGAATATAATTTGTACAAATACTAAAACAAACCGTTTTGAGTTGCCTAACCCAACCCATGATCACGCCCCAGGAACACGAATTTCATGACTTTGACGTTCATGAAATATTTCTGTATCCAGCCATAAAACATAAGTTAAAAATTTTATTAATTTATAAAAACTGCATTCGATACTCTGTTTAGGAGGTTGATGATATCAGGACACAATAAATTGTGATTTTATTGAAGCCTGAAACCTCCTGAACAAAGTATTAAAGCTGAGGCCCACAACATCCCACTGCTATATCGGACTGCAATTGATATTTTGTATTTTAATTTTTTAAATTTCAAAACGTTTGGTCAATTAATATAAACAAGAAGACCAGATTCATTTTTAATGCACTATTTATTTTGTGATAGACTAAATCATGGAAAGTGGTATACATTTCCAAAACAATATGGAAATAATGCAAGTTTTCCTTGACGAGCAAAGTGTATTCCAGTACAATGTGTTATATTTATTTTTGTAAATTATCTGAACCACCAACCCACCGAATTGTTTATACACAATTTCTTCCGGCTATTTGTAAAACTTCTAATTATCTAAATTGTAAAAAAAGTCGTTCACCTGTACGAGGGGTACGAACGATAATTGTAATTTTGTTTTGATGTTGATTTATTTCCTTGAGGCGTTAAAGGAAATAAAAACTTCAAAACTAGCTCGTAATCCAAGCCTAGGTTATTGCACGTCTTTGTTTTATTATCTCGAGAAAATTTCCCGGTCTTTCCTGTAATTTGAACGAATGTAATTGAAAATGTTATTCGACGATTTTATGACGAAAAGTTGCACATTTGTTTTATGGCGGACAAGCTTTGGACAGAATTTGGAAAATGGAATCACAGCGCGACATGTAAAATTTGTCCATTAATATTTACAAATTCTTTTCCGTATTTTTATCATTTAAATTAGATATATATACCCAATTTAGATCTAAATAATAAGCATTTTTATTGTTTAATGCAAAAATTTAGTTTAAAACTCACGGTCTTCGAATGCTGGGTACTCCGGATCTTCTGAGATGGTGCTTCCGCTCATTTTCTTCTTGACTAAAAACAATTTGATCAATAAAAAAAGTCATTTTTTATGTTTTTTAAACATATAATCAACACTGGAATAAGAGTCTCCACTCACTCAAACTCCAAAATCTCTGCAGTCGTGATCCACCGCTCGTCTCCTCTTGAAACTTTTCTGTAATATAAATGATTTTTAATTATTTATAAATGAATTATTACTATAAATGAAATAACATTTAACAAATGACATAAGCTAAAATAAGGTATAAGTAAGTAAAATTAAAAAGAGCCAGATAATTTTGTCTGAGATTTGACTGTCCCAACTATCACAGCCATCGCAAACCTCTAGACTATTTTAGTCTATTGTCTAAATAAACTATTCCGCTTATTTATTTAACTTGGGAATTAAAAATAGATCAATTAATCTTATTAATCACGGATAAGAACTCCGAAAACTAAGAATAACCTTTCTGAACACATAAGCACATGGAAATCTCAAATGGTCGTTACTTCCAGCTATTTTTTATATCAATAGCACAATAGCAGATTTAACATGTCACAGAGTAGATACCCTAAATATTTAGTCTTCTTTGTTGAAAACGCTTATGGAAATGTTTTTATAAAAGAAAACAGTTAATTGACTTAGATTCTTTGAGAATGAGTGAACAATTTTTTTTAAAGAACACGTATTAAAATTAGCCCAGGTCATAATAGCATTCATTAACAATTGATTCCAAATCTGTTAATTTTGTTGTATCGTACAATACGCTTATAAATCATAAACGAGACTTTTGAACTAAAACAGTAAGAGAGCTATTACAAAGTTTTCAGAAGTATCCTCTCGTTTGAAATTGTTCAGATAATCGATATTAACGTAACTAACTTTTGCAAGCCTTCCTGCGATAATCTTAATCCCTTTCTGCCTCAATTAAACTTAATTTATTCTGTCGTATTTTTCTATTCGATTTTTAATAAATCATTGTTGTTTTAAATCTATAGAATATCGATTTTTTTATGTTTTCCCCCCAGTAAACATTCTAAACGTGATCGTATTAAAATGCCAATCAATTTGGTCAATTCATTTCTTGTAAATAAAAATACAATAACATAATAAAATGACTAACAATGCCATCACAAAACGTAACTAATACTGTAAATAAAATTCATATTGACAGGATTATTAATATTAAATAACATTTAATTATAATTAGTCTTCGTTTTGTTGGAGAACTACTTGTATTTTTAACAAATATTAAAGTTTTAAGTCAATAAGCCAATTCAAAGTGAGTAGTATAAATAAAATAATTATTATATCATAGAAAATAAGAAATATTCAGAAATGTAATGGAGAGGATTTAGAAACATACTACAACTAAATGTATATACACTAATTAGTCTAATTGAGAGTCAATGTTGTACTGAATATTCCTCTATCGACGCCCTTGTGCAAAGCATTCAAGCATATACATACATTCTCATGAAAGAAAAATACATCTATCACATAACTTTTAAGGTGTATGTATATTTAAGGTATATATGGTCAGGTTGGGATGAGTATTCTTTGATTTAGACTGCTAGTTCCTTAAAAAGGCATTTTATTTTTTATTTTATTACGTTTATTGTATAAAATAATTTGGTAACACGAAGACACTTCTCACATACAGTAAGGATAATAAATAAACAATTTCCAAAGGAATAACAAACTAGAGCAACCCGGAAAGCTCAACCAGAATTACTATGAAGGAAAAGGTTTTTTAAAAGAGAGAAAAGGAGAGAGAGAATGGTGAATAGTTAAAAATAAACATATTTTTAATAGAAAAGAGAAAGAGAGAGATTCACAGAGAAACAACTGAATTGAATTGTGACGCTTTATTTATAATATTCACAGTTAGAGGTCATATTGGCATTTCTTACAATCAACGAGAGAGAAAGAGAGAGAGAGAGAGAGAGAGAGAGAGAGAGAAGAAAAAGAAGACAGAAAATAGCATATAGAGAAATCGGGAGAAATTGTAAGAGAAAGCTAGGTAGGGTAGTTAGAGAGAGAGATAGAGAGAGTGAGAGGGGAAGGAAGTGGGGGAGAGAAAGAGAGAGCGGTTGAGGTGGAGAGAGGTAGTTCAATTTATGGATAGATATTTAAAAAAACAAATAAATATGGAGAAGAGAGTGAGAGAGAGTTAAAGAGGTGGAACAGTGAAAATCTTTTAAAAAGATACAAGGTGAGATCATGTAAACGAGAAATTTAAAAAACAAATGGCTATGTATGAATATATATAATATTATATATATATATATATATATTTTGATATATATTATAGTTCTGATAGCTGAAATATGTGGCTCACATTATCCCACCGCTATATCGGATTATATAACTACGTCGAACTCAAAAAAAAATATTTCAAAAGAATTTCACTACAATCAAAAGCTGAAATATGTTGCTTTTTGGCATTTTCATTTTATCTTGCAACTATATAAATAAAAGTTTATTATTAGCATTATTTTAAATGGTTTTATTTATTGTTTGTTTATTAATTCAGTCGACAACACTAATGAGGCAGCATAAAGAATGTCAGAAACTATAAACCCAGGGTATATTTTGTCAGCGGGCCAATATCATTATATAAATAATAACACGCCTAACGGAAATTCTTGTTTCGTTTGTTGATAATAATAAAAACACCCCATAATCATTATCAAAAAAAGGAACAACTAAACAAATATTTTTTCAGCCGATTGAGGGTAGGTAATTCATCCTTTCGTGGAAGGCGTAACCCTTTAAACCACTCGCATTGAAACGGGAATACGAATTTCCGGCTGGAAATCTCTTTGAAGGGAACGCAAATGTTGGCGATTAAGTATAAAACCTTCTACATCCTAATCTTCCAAGTGGACTGAATAACGTAGAACGGAGTTCAGTTCTCGGGTGTTTAGGTAAAATAACTCAAACAAGCAGGGTGCATTGAAAATTTGTCAGGACAGAGATATCAATATTCATCGAACCTTTCTGGTCAAATCATCGTTTAAATTATTTCACTTATTCAAGAAAGAAATAACGTTTTCATTCTAAGCATGTTGTATTTATGAGAGTAAAATATATTGATGAGAGGCTAAAAGATTTTACATATCTTCAAAGGTGTATTTATGAATAGAAGCATAAAAGTAGCTTAGACTTGTATTAAAGAAAGGGGAAGGATATATGGATGAGAGAAGAGGAAGTAATATAAATAGTTAGTAAGAAATAGGGAAGAGAGAAGAGAAGAAGCTGAGATAGTGGGAGAAAACTAAAAAGCTAAATAAAAGAGGGAGTGAGAGAGAGGGGGAGAATGATGAACGTTAGAGAAAAATAGTAACAGATTGACAGATAGGGAGATAGATACAGTATTGCTCTCTCTCTCTCTCTCTCTCTCTCTCTCTCTCTCTCTCTCTCTCTCACTTTCTCTTTCTCTCTCACTATCTATCCATATCTATTTCTCTCTCTCTCTCTTTCTTTCTTTCTTTCTTTCTTTCTCTTTCTCTCACTTTCTCTTTCTCTCTCATTATCTATCCCTATCTATCTATTTCTCTCTCTGTCCCTCACTCTCACTCTCCCAATATGTATTTCTTTGTCTATATTCCTGTCGATGTCTCTCTTTTCTAATCTCTCTCTGATTCTGACTCTCTTTCGCCGCCCCCCCCACACACACATACTGTGTTTCTTTGCCTGCACTCTCTGAGGGATAAATAGGTAGATAAAAAGCGAGAGGGAGAGAGAGAGAGAGAGAGAGAGAGAGAGAGAGAGAGAGAGAGAGAGAGAGAGAGAGAGAGAGAGATACATAAATATTGAGAGGGAGAATGCTGAAAGCTCAACAAAGAATTAAGATGGTGAAAGAAACCTAAAGAGAGTGAATGAGGAGGAAGTAATATAGTCAGTGACAAAGAGGTAGGGTAGGTCAAAGAGAAGGGAGAAACCAAGAAAGCCAAAAAGAAAGAGAGAAAGAGAGAGACTATTAACAGTGAGGAAGTTAATAAAGCAAATAACGCCAGATACACAGATATATAATGATGAATGTGGTGACAGAAAGAGAGACAGAAAATGATAAATGTCCGAGAAAGATAACAGTAGAAAAGGTAGCAAGAGAACTAGCGAAATGCTTGCAAAATATATAGATAGATTGAGATAGATTGATCGAAAGAAAAAAGTAGCTAGTCAATGTGTGAATAGAGGGAGAGTGTGTTAAACAAACTTCTATCCTTTTACATTTGCCTATCCTCTCTGACAGTCAGAATGAGTTCGTCACTTAAAACTTTAGCGGAAATATATCTATAGAGCGATAACGGTAAAGCTTGTTTCAAAGCTCAATCGAGTTCTTAATCATTGATTATTATTAGAAGTTGCCGATGAAGGAAGGTGAAAGTTCAACTTTATCCCGTAAATTTGAAATTTTATACACCTGTAACGAAAACAAGAGTGGCATGATAACAGGGCTTATCGTGAGAGTAAACACCAAAGTAGATTTAGATTAAGAATGTTCTTCTTTTTTGAAAAAAAAAATTGCACTTTCACTTAATAAGTGTTTTAATACACGGTATATATACATGAAAATAACTATTTCTTCTTAATCATTTCTTAATTTTAAAGATAGCGTGAATTGTGATAAAAACAAACGAAATTTCTTGTAAACACGGTGCAAATGAAAATCAGAAAATCTTTTTTTTTTTAATTTTACATGTTAATGTAAGCCCGGGTGGACGGTGTGGCGAGTAACAGGATACGTGTCGGGAAAGCATCCCATGTGGGGGGATTCGCGTGAGGGGAAACGGGTCACGGCTGGCATTCTATTTTATAAATAGTTTCCATCCCTGCCTTATTTTACTTTTCAGCGGAAAACCTTGAAATTGGCCTGATATCTGTTGGGTGTGTGCCTTTGAATTCACTCCCGCCGGGTCTCACCTGGGTCTTGGGTTGACATATAGTCCAAACTCAGTTCATTGTCGGCACAACCGCAAGACAAAACTGCAGAAAGTATGCCAACACTCAAATATTTTGGCCCCTCGACGATGCGCCTGTCCGGATCCCCACCTAGGCGTCCCATCCAAAATTTGTTTTCAAATCCCAACAAAAGGAAGTAACCCCAGTGACAAATTGAGACGTTACTAAGACATTTTATTACCACACATAGTTAATCATTACATTTAATATTCTAGAAAAGTATGCACTTGGTCTCAATCATTAAAAACTTTTGACAATTCAAAGATCAAATATGTGTTACTAACGTTCATAATATCAATTTATCGTAATTTATATTTTTTTTTAAATTCATCAAGTGCAAACAACTTTGACATTATTATGTTTCATCAAATATAATTTAATATATCCACAACCACATTTTATTTAAATTGTAGACATAACAAAAGCATCTTTGTCATATTTATTTTTATTATTATTTTTTTAGTACCGTAATGCTACGAAATTTTTCTAATTTTAGTTATTTGTCTGCCATCAGTTGCGGACAAGCGCTCTCTCTCTCTCTCTCTCTCTCTCTCTCTCTCTCTCTCTCTCTCTCTGTGTCTCTCTCTCTCTCTCTCTCTCTCTGTGTCTCTCTCTCTCTCTGTCTCTCTCTCTCACTCTCACTCTCACTCTCTCTCACTCTCTCTCTCNTCTCTCTCTCTCTCTCTCTCTCTCTCTCTCTCTCTCTCTCTCTCTCTCTCTCTCTCTCTACCTCTATCTATCTATCTCTATTTCATTTCTATCTGTCTATCTGTTTGTCTATCTATCTACCTATCTATCTTTCTCTCTTTATGTCCCTCTCTCTTTTCTCTTTCTTTCTTTTCATCTCTCTCTTATTTTCATAAATATCTTTATATTGTATTAATTATGGTTAAAGGAAATAACATATCTGTTTTCCGGGTCCTAAGTTAACATTCCCAACGTATGAGATTGACCTTTCTGTATAATTTGGCGTTGTTCTTTACATGGAGGTAAAAACAATTGAAAACCTGACTTTAGCCTTGTTTTATTCATGCATATTCATTCAGGATTTCAAACATCTGGATAAAGTTGTAAAATAAACTTCGGACTCTTTTCCGTTTTCAAAGATTAATTCTCGCCGGTTTAACGGTTTTAAAAAAAACCAATATTGTTAATTTTGGCGTGAGTAGTGTTTGTATTTATTGTTTTAACGTGATTTTAATTTTCTACGTTTTTTATTAGAAAAATCGAGGTTTTTATTTATTTATTTATTTATACTTGGAGTATTATTTACTTTCTGTTTGTATAATGCATATATCATAGGCAAAAAAATCAAAATATATTTAATTATCTCTTACAATTAGACCATCCTCCATTGCTTGTTTTACAATATTTGCTCCGTATTAAAGGATTACAGATAAATAAAGCACAGATAAAATCTGCTACTTGTTTTTATAATTGGATTTTGTAAATAAATCTTGGAATTTATCCTTGAACCTCTTCTTTGTTAGTTTTTCTAAAAAGCTCTTTCTAACGTTCCGGTGGTTTGATTTTTTAAGTTGTACTATTTTTAAGTTTCAAATAGGCTTGAGTGATGGTTTTAAGTGATACATATTTGGGTAGAGTCATAACATTGTTGGAAGATGGAAGAAGTCAAGCGTTTGTGGCCACGGTGTCTAACATTCTCAGAACAACTGTCCGAAGGGTCTTCTATTACTACCATGATACTGGAGGTTGCTCGAGACAGCATGGATCAGGTCAAAGAGATGAACGTTGCATGTTTCGAATGTACTCCGTAATCGATATTCTACCGCCGTTGAGATCAAGCAATAATTTAGAAATGTTAAAAAGCAAAGACTTTCAGAAGCTGGATTACGTGCGAGAAGGCCTGCCACTGGTCCAAGCCTTCTGACAAGGTACAGAACAGTTCGGTTGTTTCGCAAGAATAATTGGTCTGGGCAAGATTGGACTAAAATTTTATTTTCTGATGAGTCAAGGTTTTGTTTGAGGTCTTGTGACGGCCGAGACAGGGTATGGAAAAAAACAGAGAGCGATATACGTCCGAAACATTCTCACTCCGGAGAGGTTATGGGGGGGGGAGTGATGTTATGTTTTGGCCAGGCATTTCTATGGAAGGTGGCACAACCCTGATCTTCATCGAGGGTTCCCTAACAGCTACGCCAACACTTGAAGATGTGTTATCAGAAGAAATTGTTCCTTAAACGCCACTTATTGGGGACGGTTTCATTTTTATGCATGACAATGCAAAGCCCCACACTCCTAGGAATGATGACTGCCTGGAACACCCTTCAATTAAATGTTTGGAGTGGGTAGCATATAGTCCCGACTGCCCCTATTGAACACCTTTGGGACGAGTTGTCAAAGAGGGTAATAAGTCGCCCCGTGATGCCAGGTTATGTACAGGAATTAAGAATGACGCTGTTGAAGGAGTATGAAAATATTCCAAGTACATATTCAAACTCATAAAACCGATGCCACGTCGAGCGCAAGCGATGATCAACGCAAGAGGAGTGAATACTCGGTACTGAATTGAATATTTTCTTTGTTGTTTCCTTACCAACTTTTTTGGTAACATTGCTTTATCCAGTTTAATTTTTTTATTTAGTTATATCTTTACATTTTTTTACAACATCCAATCATTAACAACAACAAAAATTATAACGATTGAAAATAAATTAAATAAACGAGGATGACCACTTTTTCCTCTCAGAGTAATTTATATTATTAACAAACGTTCGGCCCAATAATGATGGGACTGGAAAAATAAATTGCATGTTGAGCTTTATTCAGCTGACTCCATTTTAAAAAAAGAGAGAAAAAGCAACTGACAGGAAGCCTGTGAACTGTGAAAACAGTTTGTTAATTGAATCATTCTAAAATCGCCGGCCGACGGAAAAATTTCCAAAAAAAGGGGTAAAATAACTGCGCTGATATAATCGGAACATAGCTTTTGTCCTTTCCACGCTTTTACGACAGGGTTGAAGATCAGAATGGGGTGCAATTTGTATTCAACCTTTATAATTTGTGATCAAACTGCAGACTCGCTGGTGTGAATTAAATTGAGCAATTATGCACTCGAAAATTGACGGAATCTATTAACTCTTAATATAAACTTTAGCTATTAGTAACAACAACAAAAGTTAAATTTCTTTCAAAACTTAACTTATAATCCGTTCCCAATTTTTCTGTCAATTTTGTTTATTATTAATCACTTTTCCAATGCAGCAAATGGAGAAGCAATGTTCTACGATACCGTTTTGCGCCAATCCAAACACAAAGCACTTGTCGACTTACAAACGAACTTGTTTCGCCCGTGTTGTGCGAATCTTCACTTACACGAGCTGTAGAAATTGAAAAGTTCAGTCAGAAAAGTTCCGCGCGTGCTCAACTTCCAACGTCGTGTGGAAACATGCCGGTTGCTCCTTAAGATTTTAAATGATGACGTTTCATCAAACCTGCCACAAAAAATTGATTCATCCGTGGACAAATCGTGAAAAGTTGCTCTTAATGTTTGCTATACATCTACCACCTTTCGTAAAAACTACCAACTTGGATTTGACGAGGGTGACAGTTAAATACTCTAAGAGTCTTCTAACATTCTATATTCCATAAGCCCATCTATAGCGTCCGTAAGATGGACTGAGTCGATCTTCTAAAAATTTTTAGAAGCCTGTAAAACAATCTTATATACGTCAATGTGAAGACATATTTAAAATTGTTTAGCCCTGATGATGACCATAAAATAGGTCGAAAGCTTGCCAGTAAAAACTGAATTTGCTTTTTCATTCAAGACCGTACATTGAACCAGAGTTTCGTGAGTTAAAAAGTGGTCGATACTTCTAACACTGAAAATATTTTATATTCCTCTTTAACTTACATGATTGTCGGCTAAAAACAAAACATCATCAGTTTTGACTTTAGCCTTTAGTTTTAACCTTACTGTTGTACTGCTGCAAACCGGAACACCACTTTCAATTGCAGAGGTCATTATGAAGTGAATGATGAAATGAAAAGTGTGAATTGAGAAAAGGATAGGGCTTAAAACTAACTCCCTAAATTAAGTACAAAAGGTTAAATACTTCTCTTGGTTTCAATCTAGAGGAGAAAGACACAACAGTACCTCTGCAACTGCCTTGCAACATCAAGGAAAATGGTATGGTCCCGGGAAAAGCCATTCGTGAGCAATGTATACTTTAATGTCAGACCCCTAAGAAGATTCTGTACTTCAGTAAAGAAATGGAAATCTTCCAGGAAATCCATGAACAGAGGTCTGACGCAAGAACGCATTTTCAGGATTTTTCTTGATATAGGGTTGTTATAATTGTGTCAGTGGATTTTTTAGTATTCCTTGTTATCTATAATAGTTGGTTGATGTAATATTCATTTTTTAACGAGGTGAAAACAGATTACTCTGAAAGGTAAAAATTGTTTCAAAGAGCATTATGATGGAGCGTATTCATTCCTACAAAAGCGTAGAGCCTATGTCCATTCATTTGCGACCTCTGCCCTTTCTCAATTAAAGAGGCGGAAAGTAATGACCGGGAGCTTGAAGTCAATTTGTTCGGCCCGCATCGGCCTCAGGACGGGACAGGGGTGCCATTCGGCTGGGTGAGATGTTCGACGATGGTGGTTGGAACTCCTCGTACATCCGGGGCTTCGACTACAAGCACACCAACACCGAGACGTACTACTTCACGTTCTACAGCGAATTCGGTGAACGAGGCGTGGCCGTGGTAGCAGAGGCAGTCGTCCTCTCCGTAACCCTGGTCGCGTCTATTGTCACCAACCTGGCTTTCATCGTTCCTCTCGTCAAAGGAAGGCATAGGACGGTGACCAATCATTTTCTTCTGAACCTCGGCTTCGCGGACATCCTCTTCGCCATCGGAATACCGGCTGTGGTCGTCGTCAGGATCAATCAAAAATGGCCACTTGGCGACCTCATCTGCAGACTTCTTCCATACTCTCAAGTAAAATTTTAAAAACTTCAATTTTAAATTTTCTTGTCTAATTTTAAACAATAAATGACTTATTGACGCGTTTCTAAGTTGTTGTGTTCTAAATAGTCAATAAAATACTTTCTTCAAGCATATTCAGACAGCAAATGACTTGAAATAATCTATCTTTAAAAGAAATGTGAATTTGTAATGAAAATGTAAAGTTAATATTAAAACACGACGTTAATATTGGGTTGTCCGGAAAATAATGCAGGATTTTGGTATTAAACAAAAAAAAAGAAACTAGTTACTTTAAAGCAATGTTCTTTAATCAAAATAATTTCCCATACNCCTGTAAACGTAAACAGAATATTTTATATAGATTTTTTTTAATGAAAACTTAAAATCCTGCATTATTTTCCGGACAACCCAATAATTAACCTCTAGATTAAAAAAATCTTTGTTAAAAATTTACAAATAATTCTTTTTCAAATCCTTCGTGTTTTTATAACAAGAATCTGTAATAATAGAAAACAGACACACAGGTAATTCACCCAAATAAACCATCTATGATCAGCCCTGCTTTTTTGTCTTTGTTAATTTTTAAAATCGAATATTATTATTGAGTAGTAAATAAATACTGCAATAATAACCATTAAAAACCGTCTGGGTGATAATGCAGTTTTATATTGACAATGTCTTTTATCTTTTTTTCATCTTGTTGTATATTAAACATTAACAAAGAGGTATTTCAATTCAAAAAACCTCAAAGTATTTCTCACTTCAAAGTAGTTGAAATAAAAATAAATATTTTCGGGGTGAATCGCTTATGTTAGAAGGATAATTAATATATAAACGTCAATATACAATTGTTTACTATTCATTCCCATCGTAATAAAATGTACACAGAGTTCAGTTTATTTTATTTTTTTTTATCTAGTCTACTTTTCACTTTTTGATTTTCAGTAACAATGCCAATAAACCTTAGAATAGAATTGAAAATATTTTAATAAATGGCCCACAGTCTTTTAATATAAATATCTCCGGAAATACGCAATCTAATTAATTGTTATTTAAAAAATATACAGGGTGTTCGGCTACTCGTGTTACAAACTTTGCCATTAGATTTCACATTCAAAATGGAACCAAAAAGTTCCAATTAACTATGGTCCGAATCTCAACAATTTAGGAGTTATTTCATTTTTCTGATTTTTTAAGATTTCACGACCTTACTTCAAATAAACAATGATAACTCGAAAACTAAAAGGTTTTTGATAAATCCGTTGATACAATGAAAAACTACGTTAAAATTCCAATAAGATGTGATCAAACTAAACTTGTAAACCTTCGTTAAATAAGCGTTTTATTAGCAAGAACTTTGAAAAATAAATTAGTTTTTTTTTTAGTTGAAAAACTTACTACGGTGATTCTCAACTACTATTTCCAAACCTAGAGACCAGCAAATTTCAGAAAAAGTACTCCATTTAATATCCTTTGTAGTGGTGCAATTGCTTTGTTAATTACTTTTTTCAAAGATGAAGAAATTTATGAAGGAAAAGAAAGAACCGTGGTTGAAGGTTGGTACGGTGAAAAGATTAATAATAATAAAAAATAAAAACTTAAGGAAATTTTGAATGAATTTATTAAACTTTTTTTAATTTGAATGTATTTTCGACGCGCTGCCGTTGCATTAAACTTGCAAAACCTGTACATAAGATGTATATCAGCGTATTCTTCATTAGAAAAAGTAGCCTTAATGTTAACCAGATAACACGTAGATAACTAACAATGTTTTGATTCTAAAAACTCTTTTATTCCGGAGAATAATAGTACAATAATTCTTTAATCAAAGATGCAGTTGTGTTGGTAAATCAGTAAACACCGGCACTATTTCGGTTTTGAACCCAAATTGAAAAATAGTTTAATGATTTCATTCAAAATTTCCTTAAGTATTTTTTTAATTTTCCACCCTACTAATCCTTCAACCACGGTTTTTTATTTTCCTTGATCAATTTCTTCGTCTTTTAAAAAAGTAATTAAAGGTTTCTGGGTTTGGAAGTAGTAGTTTAGAATCATCATTGTAAGTTTTTCAACTTTGAAAAACAAATTTTTTTTCAAAGTTCTCGCAACTAAAACACTTATTTAACGAAGGTTTACAAATTTAGTATTGATTACATTTTATTGGAAATTTACCTTAGTATTGAGTGGTATCAACGGATTTGTCTAAAACCTTTTAGTTTTTGAGTTATCATTGTTTATTTGAAGCAAGGTCGTGAAATCTTAAAAAATCAGAAAAAGTGAAATAACTCCTAAACTGTTGAGATTAGGACAATTATTAATTTGGACTTTTTGGTACCATTTTGAATATGGAATCTACTGGCACAGTTGGTTACACGAGTAGCCGTACACCCTGTATAGTTAATAATGCAATATAATAATAATATTGCTGTGACATTTTAAAAATGTTTAGACCACTTATTTTAGATCCTTGGGGAAAAGGATGAGAGGTACCATATACACTGTTTTTTATTTAGATTGAACAAGTCAATTACGATTTTATGAAAGCATTTGAAAAGGTCCATAAAGCGTTAGATAAAACAAGGTCTTAACACACTAGTGTTCTCCATAGTTTTCTAAAAAAATTTTTAACCAAGAAAAAAAAAACTCAGTATTTTTTTATCATGAGCTTTACTTTCAAACATTTCAATAATTCCAGTCTTATTTAATTATTTTCTAATGGTAACCTTCATTTATCATATACGGATTCATCTATTTTATGGAATTTTATGAAAAATTGCCTAAACCATTTGAAAATCGGTTACAAAAATAACAAAGTAAATCAGATACTTAAAAAAATTTGAAACCATTTATTCGTTTTAATAAAATAATTTTTACAATGATTTCACAAAACTATCAAGATTTAACTGGTCCAAATTTTATTTTAGTATTAATAATTTATAATTAATTGATTAATGTATTGCTAATGAAAGCAATAATCTTGAACAGTTATTATACATAAATTTCTTTCAATTTTTGTTGTTTTTCTATTAATTGTTTTTACCTACTATAACTTAGCTATTGTTAAAATTCAAATAAATTGTTCTGACTTTATGTACAACCATTAATTAATAACTTAACAGAAATGAATTTTTCGTTTAAAGCCAATGGTGAAGTTTCTTTTGCAGTTTCTGATTTAACCTGTTATTTCTGCAACATCTAACGTTTTCGCCATTTTTTCATAAAAAGACTTATTGAATTGTCAAATGAAAATGTAGGTTACCATTTGAAAAATAAAAATATCATCAAATTTTTAAGAAATTGAAAAAAATAACTGTAAAAATTGCAATGATTGAAAATAGAGCTTATGGCGAGAAAAATCCTGGTAAAGTTTTTACTAGGGTGAATAATTTTTGAGAAAACAGAGAGAACACTAGTTAGCTGAAACCCTGTATAAGTAACATTGATGAACTGATGTTCAAATGGTTTTCGCCATTTTTCATAAAATTTCATTTTTTAATTTAAAAGACTGTCATTATTGCAATGTTTGAACGTTTGGCTAAAAGAAATATGTTCAGTTTTTTCTAGGTTGAGTAGTTTACGTTTCTTGCGTTTCAACACCTTTTGCCGGTGTTCAGTAAAGTTTATATAATTGTCAACCTTGTTTTTATTTATTCTCGCATGGTCCTTATGAAAATATTTCAAATTTTGTCTGAAAATTTATAGAATATTTTCCTAGTTTCTAACTTTTTTTACAGCAAAATGAGGAGAGTTTCCCCTTTGACTTTTGCCTCTTATAATCCACGCGACGATGACTAACCCATCAATTACCAAGGATATGAAAGCACCTCATCGACTCCCAAGGGCTTTATTGTGTACTAAAAAACTACCTCGTAAACTGGGTTCAAATGGGTATTTTTTACTCCGAGCATCTAGTAATTCCTCCTCTAAGGTTAAAACGAAAGATAAAGTGCTGTCGAATCTATGAAAGCAGAAATCCTAGGAATAACGTTTATTTATGTAAATAAAGCATTTCATGTATTAATATATAAATTTCCTGGTAAGATTAATCATCACCTCTACTCGTACATTGACATATCCATGGAAAATATAACTTTTTATATTTCTTAAACCATGAAGCACAACTGAACACTTTTTAGAAAATTTACTTTATTGGAAACTTAAGTTTGTTGTTATTACAATTAATTAAGGTCTTTAGTTGAGATGAAAAAAGCTAATGGCACGAGCGGGATTCGAACCCACGATCTTCGATGTGAAAAATGGCAAAAAGAAGGGAAAACTCATAAGGTGGGGTTGAGATAGGAAGTTGATGTCCGAGTGGATCGAGGTCACGATAGCTCAGGAGCAGCGGCGTATCTAGCCGAAGATCGTGGGTTCGAATCCCTCTCGTGCCATTAGCTTTTTTTCATCTCAACTAACTTAATTAATTGTAATGTATTAATTGGTAAAGCGGACCACGAAATTAGTGAATTTGTTGTTATTGCTTACAAATTATGCATGAGCGAGCTTATTAAAACATTCAATGGATGTGCAGACTCCTGATCATCTTTATTACAGTAAACAATATTGCATTGGAAAAAAAAATGTATATATATATATATATATATATATATATATATATATAGAGAGAGAGAGAGAGAGAGAGAGAGAGAGAGATAGACAGGGTGACTGGCGATAAGTGTCCAAAATTTCAGGTGTTTCTACTCACCATATGCAACAAAAAACTTCGTATAAACCCCTGTCCACCTTTTTTCCAGGTTTTGGGTGTTTTTAATTTTTCGACTTAGGTCCATTAAATTGTTTATAAACTTCAGAATTACTGACTATAGAAAAATCTGGTTTGTCTCACCTGAAAGAACTCGCACCTTCCAACAATTTCATCAGAGGCTGAGGGAAACTGGTTCTTTCACTCGAAGAACGAGGGAAGACAATCAGTAAATTGATGTAGATGAGGAAATTTTGCATTCTGTTAGTCGTGATCCCGAAACCAGTATACATGCGTGATCTATAGACCTTAGTGTTTCATAATGGAGAAGTTGAGATACCTTCCGTCGGGAACCATTTTACGAGAGTTAATGACGTAGGTGAGGAAAAAAACTCACTGCTGGTGTTCGCTCCAAACTTTGCACCCTCTTTCCTCAAATGAAAGAACCAGTTTCTTCAGCCTCTGATGAAGTCATTGGAAGGTGCGATCTGCTGGAACATCTCAATGAGGAAAACGAGCTTGGTATTCTCCCCTTGCAGCAGCACCATTACCGTTGCAGTAACCGTAAATGAAAAGAGCCAGACGGATTTCCTGAAAAAAGTGAACGTGTGCCCCTTCATAGACACCGGTTTTTTTCAACAAAATACAAAATTTTGGGGCTTTCCAGAAGCGCAATCCAAAAAGGTCGGTATACCGCTGGAAGCTAATTGAATGGAGAACTTTTGAGGGTATTTGCAAAGCTCCAGGAGTTTGTAGCTAATAACAATTACTAATCCAACATTTTCAAAAAATTCCAAATTTCAACGTTTTTGTTTTTTCTGAATTTTTTGTGCAGAATTTTTTCATCAATTCTGCAATGTAAATAGGTTTCCTTACAGAAAATTTAACGTTCTCTCAGGTGGCACAAACCAGATATTTCTACAGTCAGTAATTCTGAAGTTTATAAACAATTTAATGGACCTAAGTCGAAAAATTAAAAAACACCCACAATCTGAAATTACTTCTTTACCGTTGAGATTTGGACAGGGGTTTATAGGACGTGAGGAAGTGTTTTGTTGCATATGGTGAGAAGGAACACCTGACATTATCGACACTTATCGCCAGTCATATCATATATATATATATATATATATACACATCCATTTCGACCACCTAGAACAAATTACAATATTGTTTATTTGTTTCAGCTTGTATGTGGTTTCATGGTGTTGTGGAGTTTAACGTTTGTCAGTATCGAGAGATATAGATGCCTTACGCTCGATCCTCAGCTAAGAATCACCTCCAATACAGCAAAGTTATTAATAGCAATATTGTGGATATTTGCCCTTGCTCTATTCTCCCCAATTACATTTTGGGTACGTTTCTATAAAATTAATTAATATTATTTTTCTAATTGTGTTTCTTATAAATAATTTTAAATTTTTGTAGAAGGATTGTTTTAATGACATATTTTACAGTATTTTTTGTGTGAAGTTTAGACACGAGGAAAGCCTTAATATATGCACATTGAGGTTTCCGAAGGCAGGAATCAAAATATCGCTCTTTTTCACCATCATAACAACCCTTTTCACCTGCATAATTCCTATATGCATTTTGGTGTTCAACTATCACAGGATATTTATGAAGATGGTTGAAAACAGACAAAGATGGGAATTGCCTACTGTGCTCAATTCGAGTTTGTCGCGACAAGAAGAAGTTGTCATTTCATATTTATAATCAGTGTTTATATCGTTTATTATATGATTAAATGTTTTAGGCCAGAGTACGAAAGCACATTCGCATCATGCGAGTTGCATTGTTCAACATGCTTGTCGTCCTTGCAATGTGGCTACCGATAACCGTTGTCCTCTGCCTCATCTATGTAGACGGTGACCGTCCTTTGTCGGACAACAGTTTTTTCCTGAGGTCACATCATTTCATATATTCACTCACTTTGGCATTGGTGAACACAGCAGTTAACCCATTCTTGTCAGGTGTCATCAGATTCACCTGCTCAGCGGATCAATCCCAAGGGATTTCAAAACTTCTAAGACTTGCATCATCATTTAACTGATTGTAATGTATACAATAAATATATTGTTAATTATCTTGTGCTTCTTGTTTGTTTTGTGTTCACTCTTTTAAACACTTCTCAAAGTGAAATAAAGAAATGAAGTTCTTCAGGATGGCCTGTCAATACTTGATGATTCCATAAACATTAATTTATTAATTTCATTATTAATTTATTTTTTATTAATGATTCCTTTAATTTGTATATTTGGGCTTTTTAAAAGTGTAATACCAAATAAAATTGGCTTTCACCAAAGGACACTTTATTTACATTTTTTATTTGGTGAGTTTACACAGGAAATACATGTTTTATAGCATAATTATCACGATTTATTACTCGAAATATTATGTATTCACAGTGATGAAGACGTAAGATTAGAGCATGTTCTGACGTTTAACGTTTACCTAGATTTTATTACTTTGTACACGTCTAATAAAACTGAAATAAAGATAACAGCTCAAAGAAATGAGTTTTATGTTTTTACCAATTTAGTCGTAATTTTGTTAGTTGTTGTTTTTTGCAGGTTTGTCCATTTGAACATAGATTGGAAAGAGAAAAAAACATGAAGCTGAGGTTGTACAATGAGAATAATGGATATACGGGAAAGAAGACTCCGGTCCAGATGTAAAAAGCCAGAGGCAAGAATAATCCGATAAACGTCTTCAGGGAATTAAGCAAGAACCAGTTGATGATGATGGAAGCCGAACATTCGATAGTTGTGACGGAAAGTGATCAAGAAATCTCATCTTCCAATTCGTTGTTTGCAAAAATTATGCACATCGAAGCTATAAAATGTAATTCGCGATCCAGAATTTCCCTACGGAAATAACATTAGCTGCATATGTCTAGCGTTTAATTCAAAATTCGTACACTGTATAAAATTTTCTATAAAAATGAAGGCAATGTCTGAACCTTATCGGCCATGTAATATATATATATNTGAGAATCGGACCATGGACAATATGAACTTTTTTGTTCATTTTAGGGTGAAGAATCTACTGGAGAAGTTTGTAGCACGAGTAGCAATTCACCCTGTATATCGATAGTTGCAATTATGTAAATACAAGAATTAGTTTCGTATCTGGTTACGAAACCCAATTTTATCTTGGATTTTTCTGATTTCTATTAACGCACTTATACTTTCTCTAACGTGGGAAACCATAATCACCATAAACCTATCATAATAAAGAAAGGTTTACTGAACACAAGGAAAAAACTTAATAGGATATAATATATAGAGTGTGAGAGAGAGTTATGATAATCTTTATTTACACTCCCAAAGTGAATTGTTAGAGGAAGAAAAGTAACACAGAGAGGCCGACAGAGGCAGAAAGACAGAGAAACAGAAAGTGGAAAAGAGAGGAAGAGAAAGTGAAAGTAGTATAGAGGGCGTATAAAAGAAATCAACGCACGGAAATACAATATAAAGATAAATGATAAACTGTACGAGAAGAAATCAAAACCCAGAGAGTAAGAGAGCGTGAGTCTTATATAGAAAGTAAACAAGAAAGAAAAAACCGTAGTAGCAGTTTGATTGTGAGACAGGCAGATAGAGATACAGAGTGATGGAGAGAAAAAGAGGAAAAAAGGATAAAGCTAGCAAGAAAGAAGAGAAAGAAAGACGGACAAAATCAGAGAGGGTGTCTAAAAGAAAGCAAGTAAGAGAGAGTAAGAGGAATTGTGATAGAAAGCCAGAAAATGAAAGACAGTGGGAAGAGTCAGAGGAGTAGATGAGAGAGAAAGACACATTATAAAAGAAAAATTGGTAATGTGACAGAACGAGTGAGATAGAGGGAGTATGAAAGAAAAGTAGAGAGGAAGGAAGAAGCGAGATGCCGAAACGAGCAGAGAAAGAAATATCACCTAGGTATAAACTTAGAGATTACAAAAACAGAGAGAGTGAGAGAGAGAGAAAACAGACAAAGTAAGTGTGAGAAACTGATAGATGAATAGTTACAGAGGAAAAAGGGCAAAAATATTATGGTCCATACTCATTATTACTGATTTAATTTGTGATGTGATTCTTCTAGCATTTAAAACAATATTCGCAAACTTACTGTTCACACGTATTGCACATCTACTTACAGCTCTATAAATAATCCTTAAAAATCCAGTTTCTACTACCGTGTAAATGGTTCTATTCTAAAATTACTCTATGACATAATATTACGAAATCAAGGTCAAAGCCATGGGCTTTTAATATTCGCATTACGTTTAGTCGAACAACAAGGGGATGGATGAACAACAATTAACGTAGTTTTCATTCTATGTAACAAAGTCTGTAAATTAGCATAGCAACGTTGTTAACGGTTTAACATTAACATATAGTCTCTGAGGACAGTGGCAAAGCCTGATTTTCAAACCTATAAGGACTACTGCTCATTTTATCACTGGTAAATGAAGTTTCCTATTTACTCCGGTATTTTTCAGCATTTCTTTTGACGATTTATTTTCTAAAAGATTCCTGATGAAAAGTGAATTTTAAAAAGTCTAAAAAACAGCATTCTACCAATGATGCTTCTCTGTGAAATTGCTTAAAAAACTGTCTTTTCTGGTCAACAAGACCGATATTATGAATGTTTTTCTCCGTGAAAGACGGAACATTAGTTACTTTTGTAGTATCACAAATTTGTTTAAATAAATAGCATTTTGGTTATGAAAGAAAGAAGGCTTTTAACAGTTTTTAGCTTTTAACAAAAAGAATTCTAAATGTGAGTTACATAGGTAGGGATGGTTAGGGTATATAGGTAGAAAAGCTTTGTGTAAATATACAAATTTACATATAAATTTTATTTTAAAACGGTTCACAAATAATTAATACAAAAGCAGGAAACGACGTTTGCTTAATTTGCCTAAAATTAATTCGAAATGTCTAGACTTTCAAGGATTTTCTTGGTTCGAGCTGTATATTGAACCCGTCGCTCCTTTTAAGGATAATATCGGCCTGCAGATCCCAGCGGTCTTCCAAGCAGCCTGGTTTCACGTGAAAATTTCTCAGAACTGTAGCCAAAATTGTTTTCAGCTTGAGCATTGCGTATTTGCGCCCTTAAGTCAAACAAATCCAGTATTATAATTAATTTGTCTTGATGTACCATAACTCTAAACTCACCGACGCAGCTCCTTGGGCCGGCACTGAACGGAATGAAGGCATAGAAGTGCCGTTTGGCGGATTTTTCCGGGAGAAAATTGTCCGGGTCGAAGTGGTTCGGATTCGGGTAGACGTCGTCACGTCGGTGCAGCTTGTACGGTACAATGCACACGGTACAATTGGCAGGGATCGTCAGGTTTTTCGATACTGAAACTGGCTTTTGTAAATCAACTTCGTAACCGAACCGACCAACTTACCTATTTTTAGCTCTTTTTTCATCTCCCTGGCTATCAGCGGCACTGGGGGGTAAAGCCGGAGGGTCTCCATGAGGCATCTCTCGAGATATTTCATTTCCATCGTGTCCTGGAAGGTGACATCTCGGTCTGAATCTCCAAATATGCTATACAACTCTTCCACGCATTTTTTCTTTTTAAAAAACAAGAAGAAGAAGGTTATGTCTTATTTCAAGCAATAATAATAATTTAACTATACTTGGATATCTGGTCTGGATGCCATGATACAAAAGAAGAAACTGCTTGCAGCTGCGGTCGTGTCGTGGCCCTTAAAAATATCAGGTTTGTTTAGGTTAGGTTTACATTTACGATTAGAGACGTGTCTTAGGTTAGCGTAGTATTAAAATAAGTTTCATACTAAAACATATGCTGAAAGATGTAGATAAAGCAAATATGGAGCCAAGACGGTTTCCTTAACCAAGGAGAAAAATGAAGGCAACAAATTAGGTTAGGGTAGGAAGGTTAGGACTAGGTTAGAGTTACGGTTAAGAATAGGGACGGGTTAGATGTTAACGGTTAGATGAGATTAGGTGTAGTTAGAGCGGATTAGAATTAGATTAGAGTAAAGTAAGGTAATAGAAAACCTCGCAGGCTAAAATGTAAGCTGAAAAATCTAGATAAAGCAAATCAGGAGCCAAGATGGTTCCATTAACCAAGGAAAAAGAAGAAGGAATCAAGATTAGGGTTACGGTTAAAATTAGGGTTAGTGCTTAACCGTAACCCTAAGACTTGTGTTTTATCGTACTAAATACCAAACCGTACATAATCGTTATTTATTTCAATTATACTAATAAAGTTGAGTTTGTTAAAATTTAAATACCTCGAACATAATGGTGTCCAGCTGCTCTTTGACTTCCTTGTCGGTGATGTCCATCTTGAACTGGGATCTCTCAATCATTGATTCCAAAAATGGTAACCTTTTTTTCTCTCCTTAAACAAAAAACATTCATCACTTTAATTGTTTTTTTAATTGTATTAATAAAATCTACCTATATCTAAGTCGACGTCCAAGTCGTCCCTGAGCCCAGAGGCTTGCCCGAAAGAAAAGCCTTTGGTAGTCTTGACTTCTTCGAACTCTGTATCTTCCACTGTGTCGCTTTTGACCCCGCTGAACACTTCTTCTTGTTTCTTCGTCAAGACCTGACAAAATCGATCATCAAAATAAATAAATTTTATAATTACCTGAAATATATTTGTCTGATACCATTGAAGTAAGGCCGTGAATTTTGCCGAGAAGAGCCTTCTGCACCATGCCGTATTTCGAGAAATAAAATAAGAATTTCGGCCTCAACCATACTTTGACCTGCCTCGAGTGGATAATGTCACAAAGCCTAATAAAAAATAGGATAATCAAAAAATAATAATTTATTATTTTGTTTTTTTACTTACTTCATAACAGCCATAGCGTAGTCGTAGCAGTTTCTGTTCTTCGTCTGGCTCTTAACGCCCATAACAGTCTCTACATCATAAAAACGTTAATTAAACATTATTTGATTTAAATTTGACGTGGTTACCTATCAAAGTTTCCACGGTACACTCGCTCATGTAGTCGTGGACATCGAACACGTTGTCGCCTTCCTCCTTCATCCTTCGCACAACGACCTTCGCGTTGTCGTTAAACCTTACCATAAACGATCTGAGGACGTTAAGATGGAAAGTTGGCGCAATTAAACGTCTGTGCGCTCTCCATTTTTCTCCTTCACAGAATAAGTTGTCAAATTAAGTAAGTGTTATGAAAATGTCACTGCTATGCACAAAATTGTCATAACGTGTTCTTCATTCTGTAAAACCAGCCCTCATATAAATGTCACCTTCGCTCTCAACCCTTTGTCTTGCTTGACAAACAGCCAACATCTGCCTTAATTTATTTCTTTTCTCTAAATAAAAGTAATTTTCTAAAAATTCAATTTCATCGAAGATGGAATGATGATAACCATATGGATGAGAACTGGTCACTAGCACTATGATAAATGTAAACAAATTAAATATCCTTGCCATATTCGACAGGTGGTACAATAATATATCTTGCCAATGCTTCAAAGGACATTTTGTATCATAAAATTTAAAAATTGTTTTATGTTGTCAGAAAAGAAATGATTCGTAATTACGCAAAATACAAAGTTCTAAAAGCATTTTTTTTAAATAAATAGTGCATTGAACACAGACAATAGTCGCTGGTTCTGTTTGTTCCTTACTTTTCGTAATTTTGTGAGGTTTGAATCTTTCAAAACATCTAGACTTTAATTGATGGACAACCCTTAATTTTTTTAAAACAGCATATTTCTATACCTAGGCGTTTCAACAGCTATAGATTTTGAAAAACTTAGAAAAAGGGACACGATTGACTGAATAACACACAGATTAACTACAGCAGTTGGCCAGACGCTGAAAAGCGTAGACATACGAAACCATTATTATACTATCCCAAACTATTAAAGTAATTTATTTTTTATATTTATTACCCTCAGGGTGCCGCTGTTTTTGAAAAAAAGCCCATTTGTAAATATGTCGGGTTCGAATGCAGGGCCGCTGGATTCGAACCCGGATTCGAACCTTTACCTTACAGTGATGAGCGCCGTGTCAACGCCTAAACCGTTGCGGCCACCGACGCCTCGAAGTAACTTATTCAAAAGTAAAATAAGTCCCGTAAGATAAAGCAAAAAGTATTAACCTGTACTTGTTAGAAGACCGTTTCCGAGCCAAGGCCTGAGAAAAGCGTATTCGGCCGACTTGTCAAGATGCTCGTGGCTGCTCAAAACCAGCTAAAAATTGCAAACAAAATAATATTTGTAAACAGTGTGAAAATAAGAAAATAAAGACTTACTTCGATATCAGCAGGATGGAACAAGAACACTATAAGCCTCGGACCTATCCAGAGTTTAGCCACATCCGTGTAAATGTCACCTTTGGCAACGAGGTTGTCAAATATTTCTAAACATGACAAACACGTTTATAAATTGTATAAAAATTGTTTATGTATGACATATTTATGCTTGTTCTGTGTATTCTTGATATTATATTTAATAAATTCCTTGATGAAAGGACATCACTTATGACTAACTGGACAGTAGAACATCTAAACTGTTTTTTTCCGTCAAAAATAATTTAAACCTCTCGTCAAATAAACTTTACTATTATTTATTGTTATTTATTGAAACTGTGATTAATTTAACGATTTGTTTCTTGGCTTTTCGTCTTCATTGCATTTAGACTGTAAAGCCATCTGCTTTTTGAAGTTTGGTGGAAATGGGTGAACAATATTCCAATTTATTTAAAAATTATATATAACTGATTTTATGACTTTGAATTTTTTAATAATACAGCTTGATATCCAACTTCCATATTCAAAGGTTTCTTGGAACGAGGTAAGAAAATTCCAAGGACAACGCTAGGAATCGAACCCAGGTCCTCTTCATTCATCAAACCGAGAAGCCCTAGCACAATGTAGTATTATAATTCATTTTTATAATTTATTATTAACATCAAAAGAATAGAGCTTAATTCTCAATTCGATCCAAAATTTTGTAAGACATGCTCCTTAAGGCTTAAGGAGGGATACAAAATATAATATTCTATAGCAAATTATTTTTATTACTAGTGTATTTATTTTAATAATTAATTTTTAGCCTCTACTTATCAATAAACGTTGACGTACTAACGAGCTTTGAAAATTTATCTGATAACTTTTGACTGGAAGTATTGGCGGAACTGCACAGTTCTACTCCGTATAACCAAAGTCGTTGCAGTAATGATTTGTGCAGCATTATTTGAGCTTTGAACTCAAAACACATTTTTGTCCTAAAAGTTTTTGTAGCTGTCTTAAGTTATTGCATCTTATGTCTTGAGGGGGGATTCCTCGACAGTCTGCTTTCTAGGTATAGTTCTGAGTATTTGACTTGAGTGGAAGTAGGTAGTCCTTTTTGTTGATGTGCTGTAGAGGTCAAGACTGTTATTTCAGTGTAAATGTAGCGTGTATATTTTTCCTCATTTAGCCTTTTCCTCCACTGTTGGCATCAGCCAGTGTTCTTGGATGTTGGAGGTTGCTTGGATAACTCGCGTAAAATACTGAATTGTGTGGTGTTTAGTGACCGTTAGCCAATGATTATTTGGTGATGGTGAGGTGCGGTGGCA
This sequence comes from Cimex lectularius, assembly GCF_000648675.2. Taxonomy (NCBI): domain Eukaryota; kingdom Metazoa; phylum Arthropoda; class Insecta; order Hemiptera; family Cimicidae; genus Cimex; species Cimex lectularius. Next base: position 3,661,963 of record NW_019392993.1, read on the forward strand.
CTCTCATCACGACTCACAAGAATGACACATCTACACAGAAAACAAACACTTTGAGCCCTAAAGATGATCTCAATAAAGATCGAAACGTTGGCATGATAAAGAAAATGTTTTTCTAAAACATACGTCATACCAGACCGCACCTCATGATCTCCAAATAATACTGAATTGCCGTATCATCGGCATAGGTTGTAATGATGGTATTGGGATGTATAGTGATTGATCCATAAAAATTAAAGAAATAATCACATAATTACCTGATTGCCGTAATGCTCATTATTCATCTGTCCGAACCTCGTGAATTAAAACAAATCCATGTCGGAGAATTGAGCCTTGCTTATACCCTGACCAGCCCCTGAAGATGACGGAATGCCAAATTGATCGGATATGGCCAAACAGCAATAGTTCTTGTACCTTGATCGAATTAATAATTGCAAGACTCTTCTTTAAATAGTTTGCAATTGAAAAAGTCAAAATTTGCATCAAGCCTTGCCTCACCCTACTAAATACCTGACAACTGAAAAGGAGAGAAGGCGTTACGTGCCTATTAAACCAAAATGATCGGAAACGACCAAACTTAAAATTTCATATACTGAACTTGCCAATAGGACTAGATCAAAATGGTTAGGAACAGAATTAAAACACTTATAAAGTATTATTTAAATATGACCGTTGACGTCGGCCGTTCTCTAGAGTCTAGTGCGTGGTCCAAGAACGACGACGGGAAGGGTAAAAAATAGTATTATTTTTTCTTCTTTTCTTTTTATTTTCTGGAAGTGGCGATGATGGTAATGATGAACTCAACTACCTTTTTTCTTTCTATTCTTTTTAAGTCAATATTTCAATAAAAGGAATAAAAAGGAAAAAAATTTGTTGGGTTAATCATTATCCTCATTCTCATAGAAATATTATTTGTTCAAGGGTTGAGATTTAAGAGAGGATTAAAGACTTAGAAAGTAATACATTAATAAAAGAAGTTCAATTTTGAAGAAAACGAGGTCCCAAACAGCTGAATGAAAATGAATGATAAGCATCAAAAATCTTCAAGGATAGGCAGACCAGGATGACAGGTAACTATCAACCAATAGGTTTACCAACCCGCAGACCACAGGAGGAAATCTCACAAGTTAACAAAGGAAGCTTGAAAAAGCGATTATGACTTATGGTGAAACGAAAGAACACTGCCCTAGGATTTTAGAGAGACTAGGAAAGGTTGGTTTAAAAAAAGTATGCAAAAGAAAAATTAATAATGCTGTTGGAATTAAACATAATAACTAAGGAACATCAATATCTACAGCGCAAAAAGCCATAAAGTTCAAAATAAAATAAAAAAGTAAAATCTAACTTACTGTGTGGCGAACCGAGAAACTCAAGAGCGTTGCCGATTATCGGATATCCCGGAGGACCGGGTATCTTGTCCGCCAGTTCGTACAACCGGTTCCTTGACTCCGCCCAGCAAAAGTAGACTAGGAAGGCGGCAAACGGGATGAGGATGAGGGTCTCCACATCCTGGAATAAGCTCAACATTGTCGACCACATCCCGACTCCTTTTTGGACATAGGTTCACGGAAGAAGCTTATATCAAATTCACTAATTCGTGGTCCGCTTGACCAATTATCATATCAAATCCCCCACCAGTCTAATTTTCCCCCAAAAACTCATTCGTCTTGTTTTGTCAAATTTTCAACTATTTTTATATTATTCCAACCATAATCTTTTTTCTACTTTTCTCCATTGCTGGAATTGACTTAATTTCAAAATTTTTATTTCACCGATATTCTGCAGAAAATCTTGATAATATTGTAATTCTAATCACGAAAGATTATATCGATTAAATTAAGTATTAACTTATTTAATTGGTACAAAGAATCGTTCATCTCCTTGTCAATTGTTAAAATCTTCCTATTATTACAAATGTCTATCATGCTTAGTCTTCAAACTTCAAAGCAACTTCACTTGTAAGTCTGAAAAATTCACATGAGATAGTTATACACCAATTAAAAGAGTACATAACGGAAAAAGAATGTCTACAATCATAAAAAGGCCCAAGATCCTTATATTTATAAGAAGGAATCTTTACGTGGACATTTCAGACAAAGAATTGTATTTTGAACGTCTTCGATCATTCTGGTCTTCCTTTCTTGCTGGAATTCCATTCTGCTCTGTCAGAGGTGTTTCAGCAATCCGCACCCAATGTATTAGAAACTGTCATGTGTGGAAAGAATCTGGAACAGCAGATATTGCTTACCTACAATCACAAAATATAAAAAAGATCTCAAGAGCCAAAAAATTATTTCAACCAAGAAGTATTAAGTATTTAATGTAGCAACAAAAGAATTATGTTCTCCGATTATTCTCGTTTGACCGTTCTTGCTGTTTATGTCTGTCAAAGATGTTCCACAATTCACCCACCTCCGAGGATTGATCTGTATATTATATACAACTTACAATATAATAAAAAGTTCAGGTATGATAAAATCGGCGAGAATCACCTCAATTTTCCCAAATGATTTACAAACCGTCAACTGCTCTTACGTGTTTTCAGAATCTCGATCAGCGAACTTTGCTAACCTGCAATCCCAAGAAGGAACAAAAGGTCTCAAGAGCCAAAAATTGATTCTAACATAAAAGTATTAATTATCATAACGTTTGAGCCTAAGAACTGAAGTAATATGATGGTCTCCGATCATTCTGGACAGTTCATTCTTGCTGGACATGTTTGTCAGAAGTGTTCCAGCATCGCGCTGTCTCAAGTGGTTGGTCTGTGATATACTACCATCTGTGTCTGTCTGTAAAGATGCAGGCTCACCAACCGATGAGCATGGCAAAATGCTGAAACGGCTTTGACATACCAAAACGACGTGGATTAAGATTAAGGTAGGGTTAGAGTAGAGTCAAACAAAACAAAACTTGCCTGTAAACCTTTTAGTGAATCGTTACCTACAGTAAAGTATGGAAATTATAGTAGTTATTGATAAATTTATTAGTTGGCCCAACCAAGTTAAATAGATAAACTATTATTGTATGCTACATGCTTATAAGTTTTACGCGGTTAGGCGGACTAGTATGATGGAAGAAATTCATGCTCAATTTCAAGGCTCAACACAATCTCAAGAAGAGATTCTTAACAAAATCTGCTAGACTTATACAGAATTTACATCTGATGTTACAAACATCAAATATACAAGAGTAACAGATGAAGTAGAATTACAAACAAAATTAAACATTTTGTAGGATTTTGTTTTGTACAGCCGATAATAGTTTTTTTTATGTAAATGAAAGCGACCATATGTACATTCTAAAAAGCATTTAAATCGGCTAAAATATATTAACGAATTAGTGTGAAAATGGAGGTGAAGACATTGGACAAAGCGACATCGCCTCTGCATAAGACTATCAAGAGAAAGGACAGAAGGTTTCCAAACGTGTTTAATAACAAAGCAAAGCCTTCTAAAAGTGAGTAAACTTACTAATATCATTTTTCCGAACATTTTATCACTAACTTAACAATCAGATGACAAACATTACTTACCTGACAAGCCGGGTATGAGGAGTGTCGCCATACAGGACGACTTCATATTCAAGGAGGATAATCTCATACAAGAGAGGATGAACATGTACTTGTCACACGAACGGCGGATATCTGACGCTGAAATGGTAATGCAGTGTTTCAGGCAGATTTACCCGGAAGGGGAGAAGAGGCACAAGCGCTGTCCGCCTGCTTGAACCTTTTACTCATGTATTCTCAATCAATTATGAAAATAAAAACGTTACTTGTTGATTGCTTATTAACTACATGTATGAATCTGAATGCAGAGTAAATTCGCAAATCTTTGTCATCGATTTCGCATTATCAGGGAATGCAATTTGGTTAGTTTAGGTAAATATTAGGTTAGCGATAAGTTATGTCCCTTACAAATAAGGTTAGATTAAGTAAGGTTAGATTTAGAGTTAAGCAGGGTTAAGTAGGAATGGTTTAGGGTAAGGGGTGTGTTCGGTTTAGTACGGTTAGGTTAACAAGGTTTAAATTTACGATTACAGTCGGGATAATTTAGATAGGATTTGGATTTAGATTATGGTTAGGTTAGAGTAGAGTTAGGTAAAACAAAACGTTATATGAGATTTAAGTAACACAAAAAGTCATATGCTGGAAGATCTCCAGATAAAGCTAAACGAGAACCAAGATGGTTTAGGTTGTGTGCAGTTAGTATTAAGTAGAGTAGAGTCAAATAATAAAAATACCTCACAAGCTCAAATATATCCTTTAAGATCTAAATAAAGTTTATCAAGAACCAAGAAGGGTAGGTTAGTTAGGGTTAGGATTAAGTTATGTTAGGTTATGTTCGGTTATTGTTACGGTTACGATAAGCGACGGGTTAGGAAGTTAAGTTAGGTTAGGTAGGGTCGGGGTTAGAATTAGGGTTAGGTTAGAGTAGAGTTAGATAATACAAAAATGTCGTCTGCTAAAACATTTGCTGGAAGAGCGTTACGAGGAGGGCTTAACGCTCAACTGCCCGTTGGGTATCGCGGACGAGGGATCAAACCACATTACATTTCTCTTCATTTTGTAAATGACAAATCTTGAGTAAAACCATCATTTGCAAAATCCCAAAAAAATCGACATACTCATCCCTCTTTTATTATTTCCAATACTTTCTCTATATTATTCACAATTAAAAATCCATGCACTATGCCGGGATTCGAACCCAGGACCGCTAACATAGCAAATCGAGTCGGACGCCCTAACCAATCGGCCATAGCAGACCCCGGTAGATTAGAGGAGAAAGTTAGGTAAGGTTATGTAGGGTTAGAGACGGATTAAGTAATCTAGAGTTGGGATCAGGTGAGGTTACGTAAAATTAAGGTTGGTGTTAGGGACGGGCTACACTCTAAAACTACCTACTAAGCGATCCTATAAAGCCGAAATCAAATTTTACAAAAAAAAAAGAAAAAACTGCAGAACATCAAATATCTGCCCCCTCTGGACAAAACTGGATAAGTCTAATTTTCGCAAAATGAGCTAAGTGCATATTCTTGTGTCTTTGCCGTTTTACTGGCTTTTAACTTAAATAAATAATATTTTATTTTACATTAATGCAAAACCAGCTTGATTTATTTCTTCTGAACAAGTTAAGGAGCCAAAGCGAATAGAGAAACTGCAACAAAATTCAGTTTTAGATTAAAATCGAAAGAAGAAGATAAATAGTTATTTTAGATCAAGTAATTAAACATAAATTTTGTTGTCGAAATGGAAAATGATCAAAGAAAGCATAATAGTTTTTTAATGTGGAGTCTTCATTATGAAAATGTGTAAAATCTTGAACTTGAGAGAACCTCAAACCTGGGTGGCCTATGTAATTTACTCAAATTTTAAAATTCAATGCATTCAAATTTAACTGCTTATCTTAAAAATATTTTTTTAAGTCTGGTTTATTTACACAACGCTAGCTTTTAAAAAAATCGTTTGCGAAAAAATTGCTAACGGTGCACTATTTCGATTGCATGCTTATTGTTGGGTCAAATTTGACAACACCGAAATATTCCTTCTCGTGTGGTCTAAACGGTGCATTTCTCCACTTGTACTTGTTATTTCATTCGAAATTGCGATTGTGCTCATCATAGTACAGGATATTTCCTTTTTGCCAGTCGGTGTGTTACCCAAGTAAACTTGAAGAAACATTGACCAAGATTATATCATTTTTGGCTTATCAGGGATTTCCCGAAGAGTTTGAAAACATTCCATTGAACGGTCTCGGCCTTTCCATTTTCACAACTATGGAATTGTTTTATCGGCGCCCGATCGAATTTGATTGCCTTCGGCAACCACAAAATCGTCTTCTGGAAATGTTGACTACTATTAGAAGATAGACTAACGATTTTTTAAATGAAAATGTTGAATAATATACCGGGTTTTTTTTAAATTAACTGTAAACGGAGAGTCACTAACGATGTTTTCGTTTGGTGCAGGTCGGGGAATGGCTTAATTTATAAAATCTGATGAGTGAGCATATTTCAATCAATATCAGAAATCAATTGAAATCCCTGGCTTTGTCAATTTGCGAAAACTTTATGAAAGACTTTTTACAACCTAGCTTACGACCGACGAATTTATAATTATCGTTCATGATTGAACCTGTAAACCCATTTATTGAATCGTAACTCATAGTAATGTATGGCAATTATAGTTATTGGTAAACATGTTAGTTAACCCAAACAAGTTAAAAAGCAGATAAACTATTATTGTACGATTATGTGTTATTGTGTGCTATATGCTTATAAGTTTGGTTGCTCCGCTTGAAAACAACACGATTATAGTTTTTCCCTTTTGTGTGAATTTGTATTATATTTGTGACGATTTAGGTATTGTGACAAATGTATGTACGTTTCTAAAGAATCTAAAACTTTTTAAAAAACTTGAGATCCAGATCAACAAGCATCGATTTGTTTTGTTGACGAAAATTATTTATATATTTCATCCTGAAGTTGGTTTTCTAAATTATTTTAAAAAATTATAAAACCTGTAGTTTCATGTTAATAAACTCTGGTTTGTTTTTGTCCAACATTATTTACATATTCTATCCAGAACATATATTTCTAAAAAATTTTAAAAATATATTAAGAACGCAAAATCTGTAGTTCCATGTTTGTTTTTGTCCAACATTATTTACATATTGTATGGAGAACATATATTTCTAAAATTAAAAAAAAAATATATTGAGAACGCAAAAACCTGTATTTCATGTTAATGAAAATGGTTTTTTTTAACGTTATATTCTTTCCGGAAAGAAGATTTATAAAGTAAACTAGAGATATTTAGACCACACAAAAAATGTACTTCCATATTAATAAATATTGGTTTGTTATTTTTTCAAACATTAGTTACATACATTATGTTTAGTGGTCTGATTGACCAAATTACTTCTTTCAATTATTATTTTTTTTTTTTTTTTTTTTTTTTTTAACGTAAGGTCTTGGTTGAAATGAAAAGATGTCAAGGTTGAGATTGAAGTCACAGTAGCACAAGTGATTAGAGAAGGGGCGTATTGAACCGAAGGTCGTGTGTTCGAATCCCGCTCGTGACACTAATTTTCAATCTCAACCAAAAATCTTAGATAAAAAGAATAATTAATTGGATTTTTTTTCTACATGTTGGACACATAGCGGGCATTGACCCAAAAGTAAGTGTCCCTGTTTTAACATCGCATGACCTATTCTTAGACCGGGTGAGGATGAGTCCTCTTGGGCCTGGATGAAAGAAGCAACGCGCTCAGGAAATTAGTGCAAATAAAGTAGTCATAGCCCCATCATCTCGAATAACAATAATAAATAAAGCGAATAAACAATAATAAAGAGAATTTTAAAGTTTTACAGTTGGAAGGAATTTTACGTGGTTTTTAAATTGATTTCGTAGGTAGATATTCAGAAAACTATAAGAGCAGTGAAGCACAAAATCTCTTCAGTGACAAAGCACAAAAACCTTACCCGATTTATTACGACATTTTCACTATATCCTATTTATACAGATTAGTTTTTATTAACTGAATATATCTATTTTTTTAATTATACGCAAAGACTAAATGTTGAAATTAAAATTATGGTTTATTATGCAAACTACATTTGTGCATAAATAGAGATAATCAAGTTATTTGAAGGATTACTTTAATAACAATAACATAAGTATATACAGATAAATTAAATTTTCTTTAGTCAAGCCTTCGATTTTCTGGATTCGAGCTGTATTTTAAAGCCGTCGGACCTCTTGAGTATGATGTCGGCTTGGAGGACCCAATTTTTCGGGTCCAACCCTTTCTTCACTCTAAAATTCCTGAGCAAAGTTGACAGGAGCACTTTGAGCTTCAGCATCGCGTATTTCCTCCCTGTAATAGTATAAATCTATCAATTTAGAACGAAGTTCAAAGCTACCGTTTGACACGTACCGACGCAGCTTCTCGGGCCAGCGCTGAACGGGATGAAGGAGTAATAATGCCTTTGGGATGAGTTCTCTGGCAGGAAATTGTCCGGATTGAACTCCTCTGGGTCCTTGTAAATGTCTTCTCGCCTATGGAGCTTGAACGTACCGATGATGACCGTACAGTTGGCCGGTATCGAAAGATCTGTTGATGCTGCAACGAACAAAATAAAGACAATATGTAATAAAGCGATGCCATTTCTTCAAGCGATCTGCGGGTATGAACTGTAGTTTATTTTAATATGCAGTTTGGTCATCCTGGTCGGCCAATTTACATTTGTTTCGATAGTCTGATGAGTTTCGGCAAATCGCCATTTCAGTGGTTGGTAAATCGTGTCCTTTTTATAAGTAATAAGTATAGAGAACGTGACGGTTTTTGTTGGATTAAAACCGAATCAACCTCGCAGTGCACAGTGATAATTTGCTCTAATTTAGAGATAGTAATTTTAGAAAGCAAGTAATTGGTTAGAATTTATCTATATTTTTATTATCTCTTTCTACTTTTTCCAATACGTCATAAAGACATTTCATGACTCAAATATGTAGCAAAAATAGGCGGATCAGGATGACCAAAAACAGTAAATGATTCATGTCTAACTCATGGTCAAAATGAACATCACAAGTTTAAAAATTGACTATTATAGGTTTTCTATATTTGTAGTTTGGTTGTTTCCGATTTCTCTGGTTCGCCCATTCTCACTGGCTCATTGGCTGTCAGGCGCATTTCTGACCCTTTTAGAAGTTTGTCAAAATCTATAAATGTTACATTTATTATAACATGCTGACGCGCGTCAATACTAGCAAGAATAGACAACCCACAGGCTTTCAATTTAAGAAAGATGCTGTTTAATTTGCCCTTAGAAAAAGGTTGGATGTTTTAATGAACCAAAACTTTTCCAAATTACAAAAAAGTATAAAACATTTTTGTAAACAGAGCGAGAATAAACGGACCCTGATGGTTGGAGACGATCAAGCTAAAGGTTCATCACCTTGTGAAGAACTGCTCTTGTTTATATTTTAAAAGATTCGAACTTTAACAAATGAGGTGGATACAAGAGAAGGGAGATTAGGAGGACCAAGATGATAGAGTACCTAGCAAACTGATGGTTCAACGCCTCGCATCACAATTTAATAGAAATCTGCTGCTTATAAAAATAAAGATTTGTTTTTATTAAAAGCTTAGTATGAAATAACATAATAATAATATGTAACGAAAATCTCTAAACATTTTTTTTATAAGAGCATCATGCACTACAATTTATCGAAATTTGATAATAATCTGTTATTTATAAGCGTAAACTAGTTGTTTTAAAAGATGCGAACACTATCAAATTAGGAATAAACACGAAACTTTTTGTTTTGAAAAGCGAGAATCGGCGGACCGAGATGGGGACTGCCAAACTGAAAGTACAACACCTCGCATCACGATTTAATAGAAATCTGCTGCCTATAAAAATAAAGAATCGTTCTTATTAAAATCTTTGCATGAAATAACATTATCCTAATGAAAATAATAATAGTATGTAACGAATAAGCATAATTTTTTTAAGAGCTAAAATAGGCAAACCATGATGATTGGACACGATCAGACTACAGGTTTACCACCATGCAATTTATCCAAATTTGCTACTAAACTGCTAATTATAAACATTAACAATTGTTCTTATTAAAAGCTTAGATGTTTTAAAATAGGCGAAAATGATCAAATTAGGAATAAGTTACATATAACAGCAGCGAGAATAAGCTGACCAGGACGATCGGGAATGATGAAGTTACACGTTCATCACCTCGCAAACTTCACTACAAAGTTTCACAATTTAATAATAGCCATTAATAATAATAATAGTAATACTTCTATATACTTATTTCTTTTAAAAACTGCCTTCTTTTTTCAAAAGCTAGATGGACATTAATGAATGACTAATAAATGAATTTCTGATACCCTAAACCGAATATTTTTAACGCAAAACGAGCTTTTAAAAATTGACAAGATTTCCTACATCTAATTTCTCAAATAATATTATTCCTCAGTTATCTATATTTCTAGTGTACCAATTTAACTTGGCGTTTCTCCATGAATACAGCTGAAATATTTAATTTTTGTACGTTTAAAGTAATGCTTTTCATCGGGGTCAGTCTATCTACAGGTTCTACACTCAACTTCATATTTCTTAACTTTTAGCTTTAAAAAAACCGTTCTCTAAATTTTTTTCAGCGCTTCGAACTAAAATACAAATAAGTAATTTTCTAAGACCCCACTATATAGTAAAGTTGTGAACTGGTTCACATTTAAATTGATTATTCATCGATGTTTTGGGGTGAGAAATGTTTATTTAAAATCATCTATGATTAACTTATTTTTCTGTGTTGGTCTAGTATCATTCCCTCGCATCTGTACTAGCTAAAAGATTCAATTTACTCGTTCTACATTTAAAAAGATTTTTTTTTTAATTACTGGGTTATAAAGGTCCAATCGTCGCATTGTGTAGGATGTTTTTTATTTTCTATTTTTATGCATAGACACTTTGTCTTTATAAATAGTATAAAAAGTAGTTAATTTGGTCATTACCGATCATTTTGGTCTGCCTACCCTTGGTCAACGTAAAAGAAACGCGTCTGACAGACCGACCAAGCTAGGGTAGACCAAAATTTCAGGACCATCACCCAGAATAGCACACTGCGAAATCCGACAATTTAGTATATAAAAGCAAAAAATTGAAGAAGTGATAAAATTAAGCTTGCAAAAGAATAAAAAGTTAATAGTTTGGCCAATTACTAGAAGTAATTAGTACTGCAATATTTTTATGCTGAAAATATTATAGATACCTGTAGATTAAATAAATGTTTTACATAAATAAAATTTATATAGTTTTGGCGTTTTGATTTAAATTGTAGCCTAATCGGTTCCTGTTATTCTCATAACTAAAAGTTCAATTTTTAGCGTTCACTTATTAGCAGAACACATCTTTAAAATGCTCAAAGTTCAAAGGCTAATGCTATTCAGTGGTTCCAACTATTGTTCATGCCCGAATCTACGTTATATTACCTAGTTTAAGTTCTTCCTTCAACTCCCTTGCTATGGCGGGCACAGGAGGAAAAAGGCGCAAAGTTTCCATGATGCACCTCTCCAAATACTTCATTTCGAGGGTGTCCTGGAATGTGACGTCGCGGTCCGAATCACCGAAAATGCCGTCGATCTCGGCAATGCACTTTTCCTGCAAAAAGAAAAATTTGCAAAGACTCCTGGGAGAATCGGCGTTTGTACGAACTTACCTGAATATCCTGCCTTGCTGCCAGCATGCAAAGAAAGAAACTACTGCCTGCTGCCGTCGTGTCATGACCCTACCCGAAAAAAAAAAGAAACACATGATAAATCCGCACTCAGCGGTGATTTAGATCAATACTGACTTCGAACATAATCGTGTCCACTTGGTTTTGGATCTCTTCGTCTGTGAGAATAACACCGTTCTCAGAATTTTCAATAAGCAAGTCCAAAAACGGCAATCTCTTCTTTTCACCTAATAAAACGACAATTATTTTAAAACAATTCGAAAATAATAATAAATTACAAATCACCTATGTCTTGGTCTATGTCGTCTTTGATCGTTTTACTCGAACCGAAAGAAAAATCGCTCTTTTCGGTCGTTTTCAGATCTACTTCGTCGTCTTTCGTTACACCTTCAAAACTACCGCCGTTCCTCGTGTAGATGTCTTTCCTGATTTTTAACACCTAGAAATATCATTAAATTATGATTTTTTGTTTAATTTAGTTTTAGAAAACTTACTTTGCGCGTGAGACCGTGGATGACGCTTAGAAGCTTTTTCTGCATCCCATTGTACTTGGACAGCCAGAAAATAATTTCAGGCCTGTACCAAAGCTTCGTTTGCCTCAAGTGGAGGATATCGCACATCCTGAAACAGTTATTTGTTGAAATAAATAAATGTACGATCAGTTTGTAAATAAATTTGTTTTACAAAAGATGACCTACTTCATCACGGCCATTGCATAATCGTAACCACTTGATTGCATCTTCTTCGAAACTCCCATCACCGTTTCTAAAACAATAAATAAACAATAATAATTAATTTTGCACTCGGCCAAATATTTACAGTAAAGAACAATTACTCTTTCGATATTTCTTAAACATATTCCACAAAACATCCCGGTAAAATTACTTTTTTGAAAGCTAGAATTTCAAAAGTAAATTCAAGAAAAACGAGAAAGATAGGCATAGTTCATTCCGATTGACCTGATCTAAAGCGTGTCCTTTTTAGATGGCCCGACTCAAATTCTCTTGAACCAATGACCCTATAAAAATAATATTGTTTTAGTCGTTTCAAATTTTTACCTTTTTTGGAGAAAATTTATACAGGGTACCTCAGGCCCAGTTCAAATTCAAAATTTCAAATACGACCCTATACATCCTGATACATCATTTTAAAGGGATTTGTACGCTGAAATCGGTGGTGCGATCTGATTTTAAATTGATCAATAAATAACAAGTTATGGCAAAAAGTTTGAAAAACCTACCTCAAAAAATTAAGGAACTGAATACCTTTTAAATTATTTTCGTAGAAATAAGGCCCAATTAATTTATTTACGCCAAACGTTGATATGATGAACCATCTGATGGTGTCAAGAGTACAAAATTCTTGAATTTTCCTCTGCCCAGGAAATTTCTGAGAGTGCAACTCGACTGCGCTAAGCACCACTATCAATACAGCAGTCGTACATATCTATTTTGTTTTTTTAAGACGTTTCTTTTACTGGGTTTTGCATCAGGCATTAAGGCTGTTCATGTCATCAATAATCAGCCTTCGCAAAACCAGATAGGTAACTCGCTGTTGATCGGAAAAATGTGCTATTTTGAATGGAATACTGAATGTGACGAATAGGCACTATTGTAAAATTTCTTTACTTCCAGGAATTAAGATTTACTCTCAAAATGCAAATTAGACAAACAAAGACGGAATGTAAACAATAAAGGTAATTAATGTTTAATTTAGTGAAGAAGCAAATTAAGTGGGCACTCTCAACACGACACGCAAAGATGGCACAATTACACAGAAGACAAACACTTTGAGCCCTGAAGATGATCTCAATAAAAGATCGAAACGTTGGCACGATAAAGAAAATGTTTTTCTGAAACCTACGTCTCACCCGACCGCATCTCACGATTTCTGAATAATTATCGATTAACGGTCACTAATCTCTACACATTGTTTTCAACTTAAAACTTCCTTTAAAATGATGGGTCAGGATGTACAGGGCCGTATTTAAAATTTTGAAATTGGACTGGGCCTGAGGTACCCTGCATAATTTTTTTCCAAAAAAGGTAAAAATTTGATACTAGACTAAAAAATAACAAACACGTATTTTTTGATATCATCATTGATTCAAGAGAAATTCCGTCGGGCCATCGAAAAAGAACATCCGATCAGTGAGTTGTAGGTTTGGGTGTGAGTGGTGTTGTGTGGTTGAGAGTGTGTACGTGTATCTGTTTTTTTACCCATCCACATCCCTGCTGTACCTAAGAGAAACCATATCGAGAGACCACGACCGCTGCTACTAACGAGAGAACCAATCAAGGAAATGAATATATTCAATTGGTTCCCTTTGACTGTGTTTGTGTGAGAGTTTCCCATTTAAGTGTGTTGCCATTTTTGATTGACGGTCTGAAACAATCTCTCTCGCTCTCTCTCTCTCACTCTCTCTCTCTCTCTCTCTCTCTCTCTCTCTCTCTCTCTCTTTCTCTTTCTCTCTTTCTCTCTTCTCTCCCTCATTCTTACTCTCACTCTCTTTATCTACTCTCTATCTATCGCCCTCCCTCTTCTTCTGCGTTGGTTGTAAGAGAGGTCTAAGAGACCTAATTCGGCGTGGCTAAATAAAGCACTATCAATATCAATCAAGCATATATATCAATCAATCAATCCCTCTCTGCCTCTCTATGGCCTAGTACGCACTGGGATTCTTTGAGTCGATTCATGTTGCGGGGCAGAGTCGGGGCTACGTCGCAACAATGAATCTACGCAGTCCCGACTCTGCTCCGCGACAAAGAATCGTGTCCAGACCAAGATTCAGTTTACATTCATCAGTGCCTGCGAAAATGACGGAGGAACTAGCCCTTTCAGGAATTTCCCTTGCTCTTTTTTGCATTGTACGTAGTGAATCCAATCGCAGGTGCATTAAAAAACGCCCAAAAAGATGGTGGGTTCACAATATTTCAACACAAATATTTCACGGCGGGAATCAGCACGGGAAAAATCTTTTGAACACGCTGCGATTAAATGATGGCTCAGGGTTCAGAAATTTTTTGAGGATGTCCTCGACCGATTTCGAAACCATTTTAATGAAAGTTGGCGGTGAAATTTCCAAGAAAGATACCAACTTTCGGGAATCTATCTCTCCGGCCAACAGATTAGCTGCCACTCTCTGGTTCCTAGCGAGTGGAGACTCGTATACAAGCCTCATGTACACCTTCAGGATTTCAAAACAATCAATTTCGTTCCAGAAGTGTGCGAAGCCATCATTCATCGTTTGAGAGAATACATCAAGGTAAGTAAATAATTGCAAGCAAATAATCAAATATTTTTATGTTTGGAAATTATATACTGCTGTAGGTAAGTAATAAAAGTGTAGATAAACAGGTAAAAATATAACCCAATAATAAATCAAATTAACCCAAATCACAAAGAATCAAGTATGTTTCGAAAACTTTAGAACACTATTGAAAACTTTAGGTAATACACTGTCAAAATCTTCACAAAAACACTACATCAACTAAATAATTGAAACAAGAGCGCTTGTTCCGATTCACGTTTTGTCTTGAGTCAAAGAATCCCATATCGGATGGGATTCAAAAGAGTCCGAAAATTCTAGCCCGCAACACACCAGATTCATCGCAACAGTTAGTCAGGGCAGCCTGGTCTCAGGCTAGACGTAGCCGAGACTCTCCGGAGATTCAAAGAGTCGACTCAAATAATCCCAGTGCATACTAGGCCTATCACTCTCTCATTATCTTTCTACCTTTCAGTCACTCTCACTCTCTCTCTCTCTCACTCTCTCTCTCTCTCTCTCTCTCTCTCTCTCTCTCTCCTCTCGCTCTCCCGCTCTCTCTCCTCTCTCTCTCTCTCCCTCNTCTCTCTCTCTCTCTCTCTCTCTCTCTCTCTCTCTCTCTCTCTCTCTCTCCCTTTGTCTTTTCCCCTCTGTCTCTATCTTTATTTTTCTAAAATATGTATATTTCAATAGATCACTCCATTCACGGAATGAGACCCTTGGGTTGAGTTTCTTTGGTCACTTTGGTGGTCACAATCACTTTGACTAATGTAACAGTTTATGAGAAATACTTCTTTTAGTACAATATTATTTTGGAGGTAATGGACGATATGTCCATGTGGGCATTTTTTCAGGTGTCAAAGATGTGCTTGAATTTTTCAATAGTGTGACTGTCATTTATCCTCACCCAGCAAGATTTCCACGGTCGCTTCGCTCATGAAGTCGTGACAGTCGATCTCTTTGTCCACCTGGTCCTTCAGTCGTTCGACGACGGCCTTACTGTTCCTGTTGAAAAGGTTGAAGAATGATTTAAGTACATTCAGATGGAACGCAGGCGCGATTAACTTTCTATGGACACGCCATTTCTCTCCTGAAAAATAAAAATTAATTGTAAAATCAATTACGTTGGAATCACATGCTGCATTTTCAGACCTGTGCTAATAAGGAGCCCATTCCCAAGCCATGGTTGAAAAAACCTATATTCAGGCGATTTGTCGATGTGGTCGTGGCTACTCAAGATTAACTAGAATTATTAATTAATTTTAAATAATATCATTTAACATTATAATTTCATTATTGCTTATTAGGAGTTACGACAATTGATGTAGCTTTATTTAAAAAAAAATACTGATTATAAACTCGGTGAGCCTAAAAAGACTGTTGAAATTTACCCTCGGCCAATAAAGATTATCTTTTGTTATAATTCTAAATAAGTTTTTTTTAAATAACTAAAATGTTTAGAGATGAAGAGCTTGATAATTCCGATCATCCTGTTTTGCCAGCCCCCACATGTTTTGACTGATAGACGCGTTTCGGCATCTTCAGTGGTTCTGAATGTTTGTTGTTTTGTCTGTGTGTTGTTTTTCCATCTTTTTATACGTTATAGTAAAGAAAACAAATCGACATTTGATTGATTAAAACAGAATCAAACTACAGACTCACCACCTCACAATCTTTATTTTCCTCAATTGAGTAATGGTTAAATATGAACAAATTCTGATATCACCTTGTTCTATTTTGACCAAGCAGAATGATTGAAAACTTCGAAAATTATACGGGCCAGGATGATCGAAGAAGATCAAATGCCAGGTATGCCATAATGCTCAAACCAACACATCACACTTTATACGTATATGTAGTTTGGTAATTTCCGTAAATCCTGGTCCGCTCATACTCGCTGTTCAGGTCTGTCGTTTCGCCATTCGCCAATTTCAACGGTTGGTCCTATTACATGCATTGTGTCGTTTCTTTCTAAAGAGCCCATCAAAGGACAAAACGACAGAACATAGATACTTAATCCTCATATTTCACATTTTACGAAAATGCAAAAAGGCTATGGCTGACAATATAACCAACCCACTGATGATAGCGAATGCCGAAACGCGCCTGACACCAAAACAGATTCATCACCCTCCAGAACCCCCAAAAAAATTTTAAAATACTTTACGTCTTAGTAGATTTTATTGAATCCTTACAGTCTAATCCAAGAAAACAAAATTATGACAATAGGTAAATTACCTCTACATCGGCAGGATGAGTGAGGAAGACAAAAAGTCGCGGTCCGACCCACATCTTAACGACATTTTCATACTGCCTACTGAATTTCATCAAAGTCTCGAATATTGCTGAAATAAGAAATAATAATTATTATTATTTTAAATATGTGTTAGATTTACAAATAAGAGATTAAAGACTTTTCACAATGAAAGGCATTATAGAATGAAGGAAAACTTCGAAAGTGATACGGGCCAGGAAGATCAAATGACAAATGTCAGGTATGCCATAGTGGACAAACCAACACACAATGTCCTTTGGAAAAAGTTTTTGTTCATGAAATACTGACTCGTTTATTAAAATACTTTTTTTTTAATTTTTGATCCCATTTAGCACAATAAATTTGGATAGATTCTAGATAGATTTTCCCTTAGATTTTAATGTCTTAGCAACATCTAGACTAGACTCCCAAACCCTTATTTATTATATTTATATTATTTATTATATTTAGCCTTATTATCATAATTACTCTCAGGTTTTCCAAGGTAATGATGGGCGTTGCCGATTAGAGGGTATCCTTCCGGTCCAGGTATTTTCTCGGCCAATTCGTACAGCCTGCTCCTTTTGTACCTCCAGTAAAAGAAGTACCCGACGGCCAGCGGTACGCTAAGCGCCATCAGGTTCACCGTCACCGTCCAATCTTCGCCCATTTCTTCTCAATCTTATCAGACGCTCTAGAACAATAAAGGGAATTTTACACGTAGAACTACTTATATTCTATATTTGGCGGAAGTTTGCATTTATAAACGTCCCGTGAGAAAACAGTTCAAACCTGTTTTCATTGGCAAGCATTGAAATTTTAATTATGGCAGTATACATTATATTCTCACGGAGTCACCAACAGTCAATACGTCATCAAAAATGAAATAAAACCATAATATATTGCTATCATTTTTAGTGTAAATTATTATAATATAAACATTTTTAAAACAATTTTATCTTGTACTACTTTTGTTATTGTCATAGCCTTACATCGATCATTATAAATTAACAAATTACTACTGTTTTGGTGATATCATGTTCTAACTTTTACTTAAGAACGTTATATATTTGTACGAATTATTTTATTAGTTAAGAGTCGTAAAAACATTTTTTATATACACATATTGAAATTTATTAATATTATCTTTTTAACCAGTGTGCAAATTAAGCCAGCCACATAACATTTTATCAAGCATTCAAATTGAGATGGATCCATTAAAAAAATCTAATACCTGATCTTAGAAAAAATAATAATTCCAGTGTTTATTTCAATTGACGTCAATCATTACAAATTCTTACGGGAAAGAAAAATGGTGCGAATTCTAGTAGGTGACTGAATCGGATCCAGGTCAACGTTGGGCTCGAATGAACAAAACGCTGACATCGGACAATTCGCTGACAATGACGGAAAAAAGCAATATACGCAATTAAGAGCCATCGATTAATTTTTGCCACAATTATCGTTCGATTCGAGGTGGGAAAATGATTCTGGAATCATCACAAGTGAGTAAGTCATTGAGGAAGAGACAGGGATAGAGAGTGATAGAGATAGATAGATAGATAGAAAGCGAGAGATAGACAGCAAACAGAGACAGAGAAAATTTCATAAGAAGAGATAGAGAGAGATGGAGTAAGAGAAAGACATAGACAGACAAATATATCGTGAACTATGGAGAGAGTGAGGGAGAGAGAGAGAGAGAGAGAAAGAGAGAGAGAGAGTAAAAACAGCCAGAGGAAGACAAATTGGCAGGAAATAGGGAGTGAGAGAAAGAGAGAGAGAGAGAGTGAAAGCGAGAAAAAAGAGAGTAAGAGAAAAAACAGGAGACAGAGAAAGACAGATTTGCTGGAAATAAATATTGAGAAAGATAGATATAGAAAAGGAGGGAGAGAGACAGATTGGCAGGAACTAGGAAGTGAGAAAGAGAGAGAGAAAAAAAGAAGCGACATAGGGTGAGAGACAGACAGACAGAGCGAGAAAAAAATAGAAACAGAAGAGGTCGTTAGTAGAGAAATAGATAATGAGAAAGAGGGTAGGAGAGATTGGCAAAGTAAGAGAGAGAAAATGTAACAAACAGAAAAAAAATTAAAGAAGGATAGAGACAAGGAAGACAGATTGGCAGAAAAATATGGATTGAGTAAGATAGTAAGAGAGAATAAGAGGGAACAAATGAAACAAACAGAGAGTGAAAGACAAAAGAAAGGCAGCGCTAGACAGCCAGAATAGTATCTTGTCAATTATTTACGTTAACATATTAGATAATTGTTTATTAGATATTACAAACTTAAAAAACACGCTACGATATTTCCCGACATCAGTCAACAAATTAAAAAACTCTCTAGATCTAGTAAACAACAATAAACATACCGAAATAATTTATTTGTACTGTAAACAATCGAAAACGCATATTAGCCAAACTTGTAGAATAATTAAGCATTTATTAATGTAGAACCGATTATAACCAGCGTTTATATTTAATTTAACAGGATCTCAATTTTTTAGCAGTGCGTTCACGAAAATTATTTCACTGATGATTTTTAAGAAAAAGTAACCGCTTTAATTGTTAAAGAATAAAATAAACTTTGTTTTTTCAACAGTAGTTTTCAACATATCAATATTTTTTAGTTCGTAAAAATTTGACTTTTTTTCGTTTACAGCTTGGAAATTTACTGAAACCGTTTTCTAAGATGGAACTGAGATTTTTTCTTATTTTACACTCGGTATTTTTGTTTACTTTAGGTTCAACTGTATTATGTTCAGGCAGATTATCCTGCCCGTCTATTCTCGGATTAAAAGACACTTAATCCGATTCATTAGAGAAATAGAAAACAACAACCCGCAGAGGGCAATCTACTAAAAAAGCCTAAATAAGACTGCAGAAATGGCAAAAGACGAGGCAATTTTCAGTATATTCCAAAACATTGAAATTTACTGATAGAGATAGTTTATTTTTTAATTAACATTATAAAAGTCAACTATTGGTAAATATGGGTCAATAACTTAACAATTTAGCTTATAACCTTATAACTTAACATTTGAAATTGGACATAATTAGCTATAAAAAAGGTTCTTAACATTGACCGAGCCAAAACCTGTCTATAGGAGAAAATTACACATCACAATTTCACAATCAAAGAGATATTTAAAACTGAAGATTGGGTGAGAAGTTCTAACCACTGAAATGATAAGCACTTCAGCAGAGGTCACATCAACCCATTTATTTTTTAATTTACATTTTTTCTCTCTATTTTAAATTTGAGCAAAGACAAATTAAGTATAATGTACAAAAAATGACACTCCCCTTAATTTTAAATTATACATTCTTCATTCTAGAATAGGCATGTTTCATACACTGGTATGTAATGTTTATGCTTGTAAAAAATAGTGCCACGGATAGAAGAACAAACCTAAATGCGGTTTACTTTTTTACTTTTCATTTATCCTGATGCTTCAAATAAAAGCTTTTTTTTAATTGAATTGAATTGAAAAGTATCCGTTGGCCTACAAACAAATTCTAAAATTTGTATTAAGAGGAATGGCATGTCGAGCTCCTGATAAAGTATTTATTAATTTGTAAGGACAGCATCAAAACTTCTCACAAAAGCGACCAACTTGAAACACATAAGTAACTAAAGTTAACTACTACTGTCTAGTATACTTCACAAACTTAATTTAAAAAATTCAAGCAACTGTACAAATATAAATAAAATACCTTTGAGAAAAGCAATTATTCAACTTGATGAGAGTTTTTCAATTCAAATTTTAACGTTTACTCCCTTTGAGACACACTTTATAAATGTATTTCTAGCAACATGAAACAGTACTATTCACTATGTACCTATTATGTCAATGTGACTGGAAGACAATGGACATAAAACTGAAGTCAATTACGCTTTCATTAAATTTGAACACATCATTCAACTTGACCTTTACTATCGAATGTTAAAGAGTACCCATTGTCTTTATTAAAATCATTAATTATAAACTGTGTTCAATCTATTTTTAATGCTTAGTTAAATGTATTTTGTCATTGAATCTTTTGAGGCATATGGGGTGATGAATCCTTTTTTGTAATTTCAATAGTTTCTGGTCATTGATCTGTGTGTTATCTTGTAAATCATGTTCTTCAACAAGTTTATTCAATAGAATAAAAGGGGGCGTCGGTGGCCGCAAGGTTTAGTCTTTGACACGGCGCTCATCACTGTAAGGTAAAGGTCCCGGGTTCGAATCCAGCGGCCCTGCATTCGAACCCGACATACTTACAAATGGGCTTTTTTTCAAAAACACCGGCACCCTGAGGGTTTATATGACCTCTGCTGTTGCGAACCCTCGTAAAAAAAAGAAAAAAAAAAAATAGAATAAAGCTACTACTGAAGAATGGCAAAACACTGAAACACATCTGAGAGACAAACCAGCAAATTTAAAAATGAGACTGAGATTTAAAAATGTCAACTATTAAGGCCTCAATTTAATGAATCTAGCATTGATTGGGATGGGCTACTTAAGAGTAATGATTTAGATCATAGGTTATCGTTATTTTATAAAATAGTACATTCTCTCTACCCAAAAAGAAGTATGCAAACCCCAATGTCCTGCCTTATTTTTCAATGAAGTTCATAATCAATAAACAATTGGCATATAAAAACTATAAAAGAGCAATGCTACCTAGTTACTATACTAAATTTTGGACAAAAATGTGTTATGCTAATTACATTAAGTCGGTCGAGGATGAATTACAACATGATCCTAACAAATTTTTGTCTTTTGTTAGGAATAACTAACTCTCTTCCAACTTTAATGCGTTATCAAGACAAAGTTAGCAATGATCCATAAAAAATTGCAAACTTTTTCACACCAATTTAATTCAGTTTATAGTATTGACAGCAGTCCTTGCAGTGTTACTTTCACGACACATAATGCCAGGTTCATGTCAGTATTGAGATGTGACATACTTGAAGAAAGTTGTTAGACCCTACAAATTTGATTAAAAGCCCAGATGGCATCTATGTTGCAGGTTGGCCCACTATATTACTTATTTAATGAGTCATCGAACTCAGGTATTTTCCCACGCCTGTGGAAAATTTATTATGTGACGTCAATGCATAAGAATAAGGTTAGAACCTTAATCACAAATTATCGCCCCATATATATCATATCCGCAATACCAAAGATTTTTAAAAGATACTCCATAATAAAATAGTTCCTTTGTTCAAAATGTTATCAATGATGAACAGTATGGTTTTATTGTGTGTGTGTGTGTGTGTGTATGTGTGTGTGTGTGTGTGTGTGTGTGTGTGTGTGTGTGTGTGTGTGTGTGNCTATATATACAGAGTTTCTCCTGTTTCCTCCAGAAATCGAAATAGGTTACCTAAAGACTCACTGTCGTATCAAGCACAATTCTCCAAGTAGCATTCCTACACCCTCTAATATCCCAAGTAATGCCACCCTTCATTTAAGTCGGACACAAGTCAATCACTTAGTACTTCTTAAGATAATGATAGAATCGCTTGTACATAACTAAGGAACTAGGAACGGGTAATAAGCCAGAAGGCTACGGTGCTTGAAGAACAAAAACCCTAACTTCCCAGGGTCCACCATCATCATCATCAAGCAACTTTGGCCCAACTGTGTGTGTGTGTGTGTGTGTGTGTGTGTGTGTGTGCGTGCGTGCGTGTGTGTGAGTGCGTGCATGCGTGCGTGCGTGTTGATGATGATTCAGCATCAAGAACCCAAATTGTATCTGTTAGCAATGCATTCTCAAAACTCATAAATGTAGTATTTGGTTACACCAGGTAGGTATAAATGTGTAATTAATACACATTTACCTCGGTTATTCTTTAATTTATTTATTAATGATATTGTTGTTTTGTTTTTTAAACTGTAGATGCAAATTGTTTACCGATGATGTCAAGCTATATAAGTTTGTGAAAACACTTTCTGATTGTGCCATAATCTAAAGTGTGTTTAATAATTTCACCAAATTATGTGATCTTAATAAAATTGGCATAAATATTAATAAGTGCTACATCTTAAGATTTCATAGGACAGTTAATGTAGTAATTTATCCCTACTCAATTGATGACAGTATAGTTAAAGTGGTCCAATTAGTCAGAATTCTAGGTGTTCTAATTGACTCCTCTTTTATCTTTTAATGAGCACATTCAAGACATGGTATATAAAGTAAAGCTCTAAAATTATCAGGATTCATAAAAAGGAACACAAAAGATTTCAAAAATGTTAATTGTATAAAATTGTTATAGATATATCTCTAATCAGATCCGTGTTAGAATACAATCCCATAGAGTGGTCACCATTTTTTATGTAGTATATAAATAAAATTGAAAAAGATAACATCTAATCTAAGTATTATTGATTGTTAGTTGTAACATGCTTTACATTCGCAATAAATTACTAAAAATAACAAAATTTATAACAGAAATTTTATAAGAAGAATCAAACAGAAGTTTCTTTATATTTTTATGGGAAAAGTTTTAGTTTTGTGTGTAGTTTTTGTTTAGATTTACTACAAACATTTCATTTTTAAATCTAATTAATCTGTATAATTATTTCATACAGCTGAAATTGTTCAGAATCTTATTTTTATGGTAACAATTAAAAATGGTAAATCCAAAATTTGAAAATATTATCTGGAAAGCACTAGGAAATTATTTATGCTTACTAGAAACTAAAACTGGTTTTTGTTAAAGGTTATTTAATTTAAACATATGTCAATAGTGATTATAATTATAAGAAATTATTGAAACTACAGCATTTCCAAGAGAGAGAGAGAGAGAGAGATATCTAAAATTATTAAAGGTAGGATTATTTATTAGGAAGAGAATTCATCTTTTTTCCAAACTCAACAGCTGAAGATTTATAATAATAATAATAATAGATGAATCAGAAAACAAATAAAATAAAACATTTAAATTGAAATTGTTGTTAGATTAACAGTCTTTGCACACATATGGCAATTAATTAATTTTTTCCATTAGCTGATGAGCCATAACCATTTTGATTTCTTAATTTATTAATTTTGATAGACCCATGTTTGTTGCCAGAAATGTTGATTTTATTTCAAAATACAAACTATGCCAAATTAGCAAAAATAAACTATTTATTTTCCTCTTTCCAGTACAGAACCAATGAATTATAAAAATATTTTAAATAGATACTTTGAAATTGGGCGTGTTTAATTGTCCATTTTATGTTTTTGAGTTGGAGTGAATCATGAATTGACAAACTATTCATTGTTTATATTTATGCGCTTCCCACTATAAAATTAAAAATTAAACCGGGCTCAGTGCAGTACTACAGTGCACTCCCAACAAAACCAACCAGGAATTGAGTTTATCAATTAAAGCTACTATCAAACTCATGTTGTTCCAAAAAGGTGTTATAAACTCCAAAGAATGGGTCGCTTATTTTTGTTTATTTGGTTTGTAAAGAGTTGTGTTCTAGAATAGTTCAATTTGGTTTGAAAAAAGTTCAGTTTGGTTTGGGAAAAGGGTAGTCATAGTAATTTTGATCATTTGGTTCATTTGAAGCAAGGCCAAAAAGAAGAAACTGAAATAAACTATTTATTTTCTTCTTCATCAGATTATATTGATTAATAATTGGTATTTGATTCGTAAAAAATTCAACTTGGTTTAAAAAATGTTCAATTTTACCACGAGTTCAATTTGGTTTCTAAAAGGTTCAATTTGGAAAAGAAACAATAGAATTTTTTTTTTTTTTTTTTTTTTTTTGAAAAAGGTCGATTTGGCCCAGAAAGAGTTGAATTCGTTTGGAAAAAGTACATTCAAAGTAATTTTGTACATTTGGTTTGGAAAAAATTCAATTTGCCCCAGAAAGAGTTGAATCTGGTTTAGAAAGAGTGCATTCATAGTGATTTTGTCCATTTGGCTTGGAAAAAGTTCAATTTAGTCTAGAACGAGTTTAATTTGATTTAAAAAAGAAACGCATTCATAGTATTTTTGTTCTTTTAGTTTGGGAAAAGTTCAATTTGATCTAGGCAGAGTTCAATTTACTTGGAATATGCTCAATTGGTTTAGAAAAAAAAGGGCATTCATAGCAATTTTATCCATTTGGTTTGGGAAAAGTCCAATTTAGTCTAGGAGTTCAATTATAAGTTGTTATTCACTTTTGCTGTAAGGCAAATTTATTTTTAATATATGTACATGTAAGCAAGTTTAAAGCCCTATTTGTACCTTTAAAATAAATAAATGTTATGTGGGTAAAGTTCAACTTGGTCGGATAAAAGAGCAATTTGATTTTAAAAATAATTTTCAGAAGAGCTTCTCTGCCAATTCATCCCACCAACACTGCCATTTACATTTCACCATATTTTCATTTTTTTAGCGTGCAGAAAACCAGATTTCAATGGTTAAAATTAAAGATAGGCTCAGCAGACTTGGCCACATTTGTTCTTTTTTATTATTATATTTACTGCATTATATTTTTATGCATATGAGGGTAGGTAAGTTTAAATGTTATACTAAAAATATTGAATGAGCCCAAACAATTTTTTTCTTTAATTACATTATTATATTATGTTATTGTTGTTTGAAATTATTTTTAATGTTTATTCTAAGAAAAAATCGAAATTATTTTCAAATAAATCTCCAGCACTGGGTTGTCCTAGTTTGTTTGTTTGCTACTAGATGCCACTAGATGATTTCTGTCTCGGTCGCTGCTATTCCATCTACCATGTGTTAAATATTACTGTAACAACAATTAATATGAATTAATCATTTTTATTTAATATAAAAAACATTAAATTAAAATAGTTTTCAATGATTTTATTCTTTAAAATAGTCGTAGATTCAAAAACAAAATAGTTGGTTAAGATCGAATAGCACAATCCCGGTCGGTCAGTTTCTCACTTCTTGTCGGCCGGTGGGCAAGGAACCAAAGTTCTCAATTGGAAGTGGCACAGCTGAACATTGATCGCTCACTATTCTATTATTAAGCAGATCTGCTCAGTGTCTCCCCCACGTGGTTTCTAGTAGTCAAGCCGCAGTCCCGACGACAAATTGGACTCTCGGTCGATTGTAGCCTTCGGCTCCTCGAAATCCACGTCTTTCCAAATTGAAGCATCTGACGTTGCTTAGGTTCAAAGCACTTCCATATTTCGGCACTACAGATCAGTAGTTCGCCATTTCTTTTGCTAATATTTTTTTAAAGCTCCCTTGTATGGATGGATTCGTTACCTACGTTCGCCATTACTTGTGCTAATAATATTTTTTAAGCACTTGTATGGATGGGTTTGTTCTTTACTGATTAGAGTAGTTCGCCATTTCTTTGCTAGAAAAAGTTTTTTCTTTAAAAAATTCTTGTATGTTTCGTTACTTGCTGATTAGTGGTTCGCCATTTCTTTTGACACTTTTTAAATAGTGCTTGAATTGATTAGTAACTTTTTTAAAACATATCCATCTTTCGTCATTACAGATCAGTAATTCGCTATTTCTCTTGATGCAAAAACATTTTTAAAAAGCAGCATTATTACAGATTTGCTGCGATTTTTTTAACGCTTTTCTATGATTCGACACTTTCCGATCTATTTCCTTTGCAAAAAAAATTTTTTTTCCAAAAAACGCTTCTATTTTCGTCATTATAAATAGTCCCCCATTTCTTTTTTTCGCAAAAACTTTTTTTAAAAAGCACTTCCATCTATCGTCATTATAGACCAATAATGTTGTTCCCCATTTTTTTTTTACAAAAACTTTTTTTTTTAAAGCGCCTCTATGATTCATTGACTTATTCACTACTTACAGATCAGCATTTTGCCTTTTCTTTTGCTACAAAAACCTTTTTTTTTTAATACTTCCATTTTCGTTATTAAACACAGTAGTGCTCCATTTATTTTCTATAAAGGCTTTTTTTAAGCGCTTCTATGGTTGGACAGACAGATACTCAGTAGTTGACCATTTATTTTGTTACAAAAATCCTTTTTTAAGATATTTAAAAACAAGTAGTTCACCATTTCTTTTACCTACAAAAAAACCTTTTTTTGAATAATACTTCCATTTTCGTTATTAAACACATGTCCATTTATTTTCTATAAAAGCTTTTTTTAAGCGCTTCTATGATTGGACTCTCAGATCAGTAGTTGGTCATTTATTTTGTTACATAAATCCTTTTTTAAGATACTTTAAAAACAAGCAGTTCACCATTTCTTTTACCTACAAAAAACCTGTTTTTGAATAATACTTCCGTTTTCGTCATTACACATCATTAGTTCCCCATTTCTTTTTTATAAATGCTTTTTTAAGCGCTTCTATGATTGGACACACAGATCAGTTAGTTGGCCATTTATTTTGTTACAAAAATCCTTTTTTAAGTTACTTAAAAACAAGTAGTACACCATTACTTTTACCTACAAAAAACCTTTTTTTGAATAATACTTCCGTTTTCGTCATTACATATCATTAGTTCCCCATTTCTTTTCTATAAATGCTTTTCTTAAGAGCTTCTATGAACGGACACTTACAGATCAGTATTTCTCCTTTTCTTGTGCTACTTTTTTAAATAATTGCTTCATGATTCATCACTTATAGATCATTGACCCCATTTCTTTTGCTATAAATTTTTTTTAAGCTTTTCCGTCTTTCGTCATTGCAGATCAGTAGTTTCCGATTTTTTACCATAATTTTTTTTTTTTAATCGTAAATATGTTTTATGGAGAATACCATATTTATAGCAGCATCCTCATAATCACTCACGATAATCATTATAATCGCACTATCTCCATCGATCTGAATTATTTCGAATCCAACCATTTTGAATTAGTTCTTTCGCCCTTTGTCCAGGAGTAGGTTCAATGGAAAGGTGAAAGGGTATTAAGTCTGGATTAAGACCTTCTTCTTGGAATTCCTACTTCTGTTATGATAAATTTCAGAACCCCCTTTTTCATGTTGTGTCCTTTCTTCCTTGTCTTTTTTTCTTGTCGAATGACAAATTTATTAAAATATTATTTTTTAAGTCCAGTTTTTATTAACAATTCTTTATTTATTTGTATTGGTTCTATTAAGAATATATGATATTTATGGATTGGTGGTTAATGATTACCAATTTAACCAGGAATCGGTTAACTTTTCACATATAATTAAATTCGATACTGAATTTTTGTTTAATGTTTATTTCTTGTCTGTGGGTTGCTAATTTAACACAGACTTCTACTTTAAAGAAGCACATATCAATAAAATTGAACGCATGTACATACCTCAAGAAGACTAGATGCCTCAAGAAGCATTAAACCGTTTATTTTTAGGCTTGAAGCTATGTTGAGTCTCATGGGATCCACGTGTGGTTTAAGGAGTTATCAGTCCTCTTTTTGTACACCTACTCCAGGATCGAGAGGCCAACTCTCAGAGAAACCCTTCGCCTACCGATGTCGAACACGTGTCCGGATCGTAGAAACACGTGTGAAGGAAACTCTTGACCCGGCGGGAAAATGTATCTTTTGCCTGAATTACCCAATATAATAATGTTTGTTTTTCTTTTCCGGGTATATTTGTTCCACTGCTACCTGAAAGATCTATTGTAGAATTGACCCTTCTTTATTTCCATATCCTAAAAGTCCATTTCCCTTAAGAAAGTTGAGCACTTTACAAGGTTCTTCTTCGCTTCTTTCCCTAGAGGTTGCCTTGCTGAAGAGGATGTACCGTTTGCAGCTAATGCCTTGCAGACACATAGTTCACGTTTGTCTCTGCTCTTTCATGACATGAGCAAATTTTTGTCCTAGTTTTCCCATTTTTAAGGTGGTAATAAATGGGCAATGGCCAGTAAAAAAGGCTAATTGTTTTCCTAAATTTTTGCCTCCTCAGAGATAGATTTTTTTACTGGTTGGCATGTTGAAGAAAGTCTTTGGATGTTTTGCCCCTGTTTATCCAGGGTGTGGTCATTTCTTTTTCCATCTATTTGTACAGTTCATCCATTCCAAAGAACGACAGCTAAAGCGCTGCTGGTGTTTTTTCTATATGTTAAGAATTTCCAAACCATCTTTGAGTTGAAGGTGGATCAGTTATAACGCTGCTTGACTGTCTGAGAATGTGTACATGCACCTTTTAATTCTTTTTTATGTATTTTTTGTGCACGTAATTCTAATGCATGGATCTCAGCTTAGGATAATAAATTACAAGGGGAGAGAATATTGATGTACAATAATCTAGAGGTAAAAATGTTACCACTGCATTCAGAATATGAAAAAGAACAAAAAATTTAAAAAGGAAAATTATAATAGAAAGAAATCTAGGTTTTGAGACATCTACGTAGCTAAATTATAAATGAACCAAAGGAATTAAAAGATTTTTCAGAACCAGACTGCTTAAAACACTACAACAAAAATAGTAAATGATAAGAAAGTGACAAAAAATCGCTAAGCAAAAAAACGAATTCATACTTTCACCATTGAATAAACTTAAGCGATGATATTTTTGTTCGTCAGCTTATTCTGTTCTATTAAATTGAAATAGATAAGATTGACGCCACATTGTAAACATTAGCATGTAACATTTGTATGACACTCGTGATAAGAAGGTGACACTTAAGGATGTAAATCTTTAACCCCATGCCAAAAAAGTAAAATTTAGATATATATCACAACTTATATAGGGATTGTTATAAACGAAAGTTCGTCTCGTGCTGTTGCACAAAAAAATTCGTCAAAACCTTGAAACATTTAAATGTAATCCAGTTTAGTTTTGTTTTATATTTTCATTTTTTGCCTTTCGTTCTAATCCAATTGCAATTTAGAATGTAAGAATAAAATAGGTTGGTGGTGGATTTAATGCATATTTAAACTAGGGATTAAACTAATGTAATTGGAATATTTGAAAATTACTAATCAAAATTTGGGAGTCGTTGAAATTATAGACAGCTTCAAGGTGAGGGTGGTCACATGGTTACTTACGCCCAAGAGCATTGGTTCGTCACTCCAGCTGGAAGACTCATGATTGCCCCAAAGCTTATTCGGGAGCCAACTGCTGAACTGAAGAGCTCAAAATTCCAACTGCTTCGCTACTGCTGTCCTGCGGGTTAAAGGTAAGACTAGGCCATGGAGTTACAGGTACCCAAAGCCCCTAGGCGTACTTTTATGGCACCGAACAATTGGATCAAACGGATTTATTAAGTTATAAAGGTCGACAACTTTTCTGCAGAATAATCCGAGGCAAAGTAATGCAATAAAATGGCGTTTTGCGGCTAAGCTGGAGCAGGATTCGTACAACGATTTTAAGAAAAGGGAAATGGACTGAAAAAGCATGTGATACTCTCAATCTATCACAAAATCAATTACAGAAAATAAGAAGCTAACTTTAATCCAAGGAATAGCAACTCCTCTTGTTAGAATTTAAGAAAGACGCCGCTGTTATTTCGGTATATTTATTATTTATGTTGTTGTCGAGAGTTTATTCACAGTTATTCAATTAATTAAGGTTTTAAGTTGAGATAAAAAAATCAGTGTCACGAGCGGGATTCGAACCCACGACCTCAAGTCACGATAGCTCAAGTGGTAGAGTAGCGGGGTATCAAGCCGAAGGTCGTGGGTTCGAATCCCGCTCGTGACACTGACATTTTTATCTCAACTTAAAACCTTAATTAATTGAATGATATCAATTGGTCAAGCGGACAACGAAAAATGTGTTTCGTCTAAATTGTAGTTATTCAATTAAATTGATTTATTGTTCAATGTTTGAAAAATATTAAAATTAAACATTTAAACGTTATTAGGGATTCACCTGAAAGGAAGGAGAGACAACAGTCACCTGAATGGGTTAAAATGAAGTGGATCTTTGATTACTATTACGAATTAAAGTCCGTCATGAGCTGATAAACCAAAAATTCAATAGAATTTTTTTAAATTCTATTTTTATCTTTTATGTAATTTTCCCTCTTTTTCCATGAATACTAAATTTAAAAAATCTATATCAACTTTTCTGTTTATTCTAAATTAATCCGTATTCATTTGATATAATAACAATTTATACAATGGTGGTTAACATTCTAATTTGATGTTTGATATAAACGGCTTAAACATGAATAGCAGAATATTTGTCATTTATTCTGATTCTATTAATTTTAATTAAATTAACCGATATATTCATGTTTATTTGATGAACCAAAATAGAAAATACAAACCAAAAACAACCAAATGTTTATCGTAATTTTTAAAAACGGATTTGCTTAAGAATGTTAAACATGAAGATTACTCATTTTGTAAACAAACACCTTTTCTTGCCTTTTCTCTATTTCAATCCAGCTGTATTCTCTTTATTCATGGAAAGACATGATCTTGAACCAGACGTTCGCAATATTATTGTGAGAACGAGTCATCGAGGTCACCAGCAAATGGATATCGCAGAGACAGTTGGATATCCTCAGATCGTTATCTCCTAGGATTTAGCCCGATTCCGAGAGACTGGAAGTGCCAATAAGAGGCCTGGAATTGGAACTCAGCGCATTACGACGCTAAGGGAGGACAAAAATATTGTCATTGCTACAAGACGGAACCATTTCCGTAGTTCCGCCAGATCCTAAATGAGTTCAAGATGTTTTGGCAAGGCATTTTTATTCCCACAAACGATTCGTAGTTGGATCGCGATTTTTCGTAGTTGGCCTCACATCGTATCCCTTTGAGACGACCTGGAGCAACAGCCCGCCACCAGCAACTCTGGAGAATATGGTGCAGCGAGCGTCTAGAAGAGAACACCAATTGGTATGCTGTTTTGTTTACACATGAGCCGCGATTCTGTCTATATAGTGATAGCGAGAGTCTACCGAGAACAGGGTATGCTTACAATGCCCGAGTTCGTGCTCCCTTCAGTGCAGTTTGTAAGAGGCGGTGTAATAGTCCGCTGGGATTTTCACTGGAGGACGAACTGGGCTCCTATTGTGGAAGGCAACCTCAGCGCAGTCCATTATGTCCAAGCAATTATAGGGCATATACCCCTCAAACTAGGGATCTCTTTGGCAGGGCTTTGCGAAGGAAGAGTTGTGTATCAATGTTTAGCAAACCTGGGAATTTCCTATCAGCCTCTTTCCCTATTATCTCCAGATCTCAATCCCATTGAGTACAAGTGGGATGCGTTGCAGAGAAGCCTTTACGATCACCATCTGCAACCAGTTGACCTGCACCAACTGAGTGCAGCGTTGCAACATCTAACGAGTGAAATTCCTTACGAAATTAGTGACCACCTTGTTAACAGTATGCTACAGAGGTACAGAGGTTTTAGCTAATATAAGACATTATACACGGTATTAATTGTTTTAAAAAAATTATTGTATCCAATAAACAAAATTATGGATTAAAACCTTTTATTTTATTATTTTCAAAATCCCTTAATTAAATTTTGTTTTAGTAAAAACAATGATTTTTATTTAATTTTAATGCAATTTATAATAAAAATAAAATAAAAATGCTAGGAAAAGTAAGCATAATAAAGTATGTAGAGTGTAAGTGTTCGATTTCAATATTAGGTATGAAACGAATAATTAGATACGAAAAACAAAGTAGGCATGTGTGTAGGACAGAGAAAGAAAGAAAGAAAAATATAAAGAGAGTGAGTGTGAAAAAGCTGTTTGCGTTTCTGTATCACGAAATTGTAAAACAACACCGACACAAAATGGCAGAAATTCATAACAGACAGACTGAAAGATAAAAACTGTACCAGTGGCAAAAAACTATAAAATCGAACTAAAAACAACAAAAACCTTAGCATACAATAAGAGCTACACCATAAAAACGATTAACATAATAATAAAAAAAAATCAGGGGAGGAAAAAATGGAAAGAAACATACAAACTAGCAAATTTCAAAAACCTCATCAGGTCAGGCCTCATCCATTAACTCGCTGAGGCGAAGCAACTGAGGTAAGAATCGGTAAAGTACCTGACGATCCTCCATTTACATTTTCATTTCCTTAGTGAGATCGTGATGTTATGGGCCATTTTTATGGTTTTGTTGATGGGTATTAGGGGGTTGGCTTCTTCAAAATTAGGGTACTCGGCTCCTTATTTAACTAATCTGCGCCTTTTTACCCTTTTCACTTGCAATGAGGAGAAGATGACCATTGATGATTAACGTCTTCAATCAAGGGCCAAAACATTTAGATTTTATGCCATAAAGTAGGAATTATTGTGAAGAAAATTTCGCCCGTCTTGGAATGATGAGACAATAAATAAATCTCCGTCAAAACCTTGAATTTGTTTAAGTTTAATGCACATTGATCTTACGATTTCACATTGGTCCTATTTCTCCGTTTCTTGTAATCCAATTCGTGAATTTTATGATGATTCGTAATATTAACTTTAACGGATAATTTAATATATTGATTGTAATTATGAATGCAGCTGTTGATTCATGTCCTCTTTATAAATATTAGTATTAAAACATTAAACATTTATATGATAGCCCTGATGGCCTTAGAAGATGGGACGCATCAGACACGCCAAAACAGCTTGATATAACAAAGTCAGAATGGGTGTAGGGTTTTTTCCGCTTATAGCAAATCTTTTTTATTATTCTCTCGAACATAAATCATGTCATTAAATTTGTGAAAATTTTTGGACCAAAGCGAACTTTGGGCTGGCCGAAAGAGGAGCGATCTCCAGCCGGTTTCCAGTACTAAAACCGAAGGGCACCCTCCGGAACATTCAGCACTTCGCCTCTCCCCTGTCGACCCTCCCTCGGTTCCGGTCGGCTCTTTCTCATATTCTCCAGTCAGTCTCTGACGCCGGTATTGAACCGCACTTTTGAAACGTCTCCGCGTTTATTACCAACCCCCCCAAAGTACGCACATTCGCCGTTTTTGTATGTGATTATTTGTCCTCTGTACCAGGGCTCACGAGTTATTCAAAACGACTCATTGATGCTGGAATTTAACAAGGTAAAGTTTTATTGTTTTATATTTATTAAAATAATATACCAGAGTGTGTTTGTCTAATACTCAGGTCTACACCGTTATAATTTGCAAACTATATTTTTTTACAGTAAAAGGCAAAGTATGTTTTATTTTTTTTTTTTTTTAACAACCAGGGGATGAATATAACTATATTAACACAAATGCACTAAATATTGCTTACATAATATGCTAAAAGGTACCAGAAGAAGCATTCCAATCTGGAAGAAACAACGTCCGATAGGGAAAAAATCTTTAAACCCCCAACGAATTCAATAAGTTAGAAATATTTAACAAAAAACTGAAAAATACAGTATAAATATACGTGTTTCATAGTTTTAGAGTGCAGATTAGGTTTTATGAGCGCGTATTCTGTATCCGGTCTTTAGTTCTATTGATTAGGACGACCCACCGCCGTTAGCAGACAGGGAATTCACCAATGTCACCACCCTTTCCACAAACCTTTGGCAGCTTGTTGAAACCATGAACGATTTTATATTACGATGTTGTTGGTTCTATCGTTTTTGTTGTTTTTTTTTTTTTTTATTACTTAAGTCAATCCTAAGCACGCTTGAATCCGTGACTTGTACGAATGTACGTTCGAAAAATGACGCTGTTGAGGTGCTTATCCGCAATATGGGAACTTTTTTTTAATCACTAATTTGAACTACTTACTTTAGTATTTACTAAATAGTGCACAATAAACCTCGGCCAAGTACTAAATATAGTTTTTAGAAATATTCTTAAAATAAACAAACCACAAACGAACAATTTCAACATTCATCTTTGCTAACGATATTCTAGAGAAGTTGAATCAAAAACCAATGTTTTGCTTTCTTTTTGGTCCTCATTTGAACAAATAGTAACCATAGCAAATGAATTAGGTGGATCCTCAATCAAAACCAAGGTTTTTATTTTTTTCTCTTACCAACTTTATTTCAACACGAACATATGATACATAAAATATTTCATTCTTAGTATAAAATAATCTGGATTTTTTTTACAACAAATTATTCTGCCTTATGTAAGATCTTGGTTGAGATGAAAAAGTCGAGGGTCGTGGGTTAGAATCCGCTCGTGACACTAACTTTTTCATCTCAACAAGTCCTTATATAAAAAAAAAGTAAAAAAAGAATAATTAATTGAAATAAGTAATTTGGTCAATTAAACCACTAAACATAAATAGATTAATACTTTACAACAAAGTTGAAGTACCAATCACAACTTTCAATGATTTTTCACAATTAAATTAACAAACTACATACATACAACAATACAAATATTTATACATCAAGTTGAAGACAGACAAAGTAGGAATTACAATGTTTCAAAAATCGTTTAAAGAGTGACACGTCTCCAATTATTTCAATAAAATTAAACTACTAATTTCATTAATTAAATTGTTGTGCTATTCAAAAAAAAAATCTTTGAAAAGGCAAGGTTTAATAATTGTATTGCCACAACACTAACATCGTAGGGGGTGGTTATCATTTGAAACCATTTAGGACCGGTTCAAACATAACAATTCTGCATTAGAGCAGATTTAAATTGGGGGAGTTCAACATTAAAAATGATTTCTTAAATTATAATTACTAATTTTAAGCTTATCTTTATAATTTACCTCTTTTATTGGGGGACGAGTCACTAAAACGTCGGAGCAGGTTTTAGGTTCTAATCCCGGCATAGCCCATGGTTTTTTAAATAGTAATAATTAGAAAACATATATTGTAAAGTGGTTTGAACCCTTGACTGTGACGTGACACCCAACGAGTGGTTGGACGTTAAGCCCCTCCTGCCCAGCCAAAATGTGACATATCCTATTTTGCCCAGAGGATGCAGATCGTTGATGCGGATTTTTTCTTTTTTTTTTGTGTAAAATGTTATTACATTTATAGGATTGCTTAGTATGTAGAGGTAGACATAGACCGTCCCTAACATCATCCCTAATCCTACGTAATGTACCCTGATCCTAATTATACAGTACCTAACCCGTCTCTAAACCTATGTACCCTAACCTAACTACTTCCATTTGTAGGTGGCCGAGTAGTTAGGCCGTCCGACTCATGTTTAACAGGCTAGCGGTTCTGTGTTTAAAATATTGAATTCCGGCGTAGCCCATGGCTTTCTAATGGATACTGCAATGATGTAATGTATGTTAAAGTGGGTTGATCCGTTGTCCGCGATACCAAACGAGTAGTTAGATTCTAAACCCCTCCTGTTTGACAGGAATTATTGTACTCTACCTCCTCTTTTTCAATAGATTTCTAAGAATTCTGAACACAAATAGTAAATGATAGAATTTTATATCCTGTAAAAAGTGACAAAGTGTGTTTACTTCTAATGAACATGAACATAGTTCTTAGTATTTCTTATTTATGTTTTGCCTACGATCAATTTATCACATTTTTATTAGCTCTCCCCCAGCACACAACCATATTGGATATGTGATAGTATTAGGGCATGTATGTGTTACATACCATGGGAACAGACTCAAGGTTAGGTCATCGAGTTTATCGCCTACTTCGGATTTAGTCAGTCCGAGGTCAAAAGTCGGCCTGATCTGTTCTACCAACAAAGTAAGAGCCCCGGGGACGGCATGTGTTGCCTTTAAGACACACTCTCACTTATTCTTCCTTTTCTTCTGTTCCTATTTGCACACTAATCACTCAAGTAAGGTGGTGGACTACTAGATATCCTCCTTCTCACTTTACACATACTACACAACTAACCTAATTGAAGGGCGATAGGGTGCTCAATATTCCGCCATCGGCCCTCTCATACTGCGCATTCCCCTAATAAGTACATTCATTCCCGATATACATAAAAAGAGACATAAAACAAGATATCTATCAATACGTAAAAGTATTTGAAATATTTCTGTAGTTCTCAAGTACAATATACTCCTATTGGTTGATATCCTACACGCTCACTATACGTAGCTAAGGACTGACACTTTCGATACCAGAGCATAGGCCCAAAAGTAAGTATCCGTCTATCAAGAACATGACCTATTCTGAATCATGTGAGGATGATCTCTCTTCTACGATTCAGATCCTCCGATGGCCATTGCTCCACGGTGCTCCTGATATGTAAGAGCTTCTCTGCCGATTGCATTTTAATCATCGACTTTTAGCCTCGTCCTCCATTTCGTTACATGCCAGACCGGGATTTCGGACAACAACCACAGTTTTGCGGAGACGCTTCAATTCAGGATATCTCTCCAACAAAGGTAGGGTCCACGGAGGACCGAAAAGTAGTATTTATTGCGCAAAAATGAATTTAGGTTTTTTATGTTCATAGATTTTACACAAACTCACAGTTAAATTTGTTTGAATATACCAGTTCAAAGTAAACGACGAAAAACAATCACAGATTTAATGATATAATTTATATAAATAAACTGATTTGTTCCAACCCTTAGAAAGTGTCATTATTGCTACCCCGTCATCTAGATAATTTTAATCCAAAAAAAGAATGC
The DNA here is from genome assembly GCF_000648675.2 of Cimex lectularius. Lineage (NCBI taxonomy): Eukaryota > Metazoa > Arthropoda > Insecta > Hemiptera > Cimicidae > Cimex > Cimex lectularius. The sequence goes on from NW_019392993.1 coordinate 3,699,115, forward strand.
TTTTTTTTGTTTGTTTTTTTAATTTTACTATAGCAAATCGTTTGTTTGCTTTTATTGTTTACTGTTTGATAATGCTCTGTGTTTTCGTACGTCGTTGTTCTGATAAAGTTACCATACATCTCAAACCTTAAGTGAAACTGACCATGTAAGTCGATTCTTTCATAAAGCAATAAACTACCGTTTAATTAGTCTGTCATTCATAAATCCATCCTTTCAACAATTTTAATCATTGTATTACAGCTAATTTTACAACTCATATCAACTTTACAACCACAGCTTAACTTCCATATGGTGTTCTATAAATAAATTATAAGCTTCCTGGCTTATTTTCTTTTATTATCATTGTTCCGTTCATTTTGAAAAGAACCCAATGAATCATCTTTTCACGTTGAAAAACCAATAAATCGATTAAGACCCGGGACTTGGTTTAACTTACCAAGTGACAATATGCTCGATTTATCCCATTGAAAAACTACAAAAAAGAACGCGAAAAATTAAACTGCAAAAATGTAGCTAATTTGATGCGTATGTAATACAAATAATTATATATTATTGATAGCTATATAGTATAAATATATTATTTTACTTAATTGGAACAAGATGAGGCAACGACCCGTATGTAATAAAAGCCTCTGGCCCAGTCTGGACAAAATCCTGTTTTTTTTTCTTTGTCATTTTACCCCTGTCAAGGAGGGACATATGGGTTTGCAGAGGAGATTTCTAAATAGAAGGGTGGTCGAAAGGGAGAGGGAAGTGCAGCAAGGGCAGATGACGTTCCCATATTACACGTACGGCATCAACCGCTGAATACATTAAAATGTTTCCTGTGCATAAAATTACCCCTTTTTAAAATAAAACATGCGTGGTATTTATATCGTCGTAAACAAGGCCGATAAACGTTCATCTACAAAAATAACTTGTTGATTTTAAAATAATAAGGGAAAAGGCATTTATTTTCACCCAAGTGAATGATTTTGGCATCATCTGAAGCACGATTGGATAGAAATCTCATTAGATGATGGGATTTTGATCCACCCCTCCCCCCCAAGTTCTGCAGCTCCTACTTGGCGATGAATGAAAGTGATTTGTTGAAATATAAATTTTACTCACCAATTCTGTACTCATGAATACTCTGTATCACCCTATGGTCTTGATGAAAAAACAAATTCAATTTTTACTGCCAAGCTTTTGACCTATTTTACAGTCATCATCAGAGCAAAACAAGGTAAATAATTAAGTTTTTCAGAGACGATTTCAAAGTTTTTGGAAACCGACTCAGTCCCAGCATTGCCAAGGACTGTGAAATCATGCCATTTTATGTCATATTATACAATACAAGTAAATGGCCCTTCAGTCCATTAACAGTTCAACGAATTAATGCCACAGTCCTTGGCAGTGTTGGATTTTCGCTCTTTGGATTACATTCTGCTTTTTACATTATTCAAAAGTTAGCTACGTAAGTTAATAGCAGTTCTGTAAAATAATCCTACCTCATCTTCGTGTCGTATCGAAGTTTATGAAAGCAATTCGTCTCTCTCTAAAGTCTTCACTATGACCTAGTAAGATTTGCAAAGTACAGGTTGGTTATTGACAATCCTGATTGTTATGAAATCCGTGATAATGCCCTAGGATATCAATATGTGGAACTATCCCTAAAATCCAATTGACCCTCCTTTCCATGTTGTTATACACAATGACTTGTCTTGGTGTGATGTAATAAAGAGATTTTTGTGTCGCTTGTATTTGAAGACAATTACACCAAAAGAGAGCCCTGAGAATTATGGATAATTTGATACTAGCTCGTACCAATGGTATATCCTCATCCCTTGAGTATAAACAATATTGCATGGGGGGCCTTTCTTGACGTGCGAGTAAAAATCAAAACGATTTCTTCCAAATACCTAATAAACACCTAAAAAAGTACCTGATCCTTCGTCCTAATAGAATGATTCTTCCGAGTTCACCAAGGATCGGACTACTCCGAATATTGCCTTCTGGGAGCGGGTGTGCCACAGGGCAGTGTGCTCGGACCAATCTTGTACCTCAACTTTACCCCCACATATCCCGACAACACCCTCCACTCTCCTAGCTTCCTTTGCCGACAACACAGCTTGCTATCCTCTGATTCTGATCCCGTAATTGCTTCGGAGGAGTTCCAGGCACATGTGTTGCGAATAGCTGAATGGTCCAAATTCTGGTGCCTTAAGATAAATGGAAACAAATGCAACCAAATTACATTTAATTTCCGAAAAAAATCACACAATATTCCTATCCCAAAAACTGATTGTGTACGCTAACTTGGGTTCTATCTCAACTCTCGTCTAACCTGGAACCGACATATACAAACGAAAAGACAAGAATTAAACAGACGCTTTGAACTACTGTACGAATTATTATCAAGAACATCACATGTATCAACAAAAAATCTAATTTTGTTTAGACACTACTGAAACCGTTTTGGACAAACGGATTAGAACTGTGGGGCACTGCCAAACTTTCCAACATCCAAAGAACACAGTTTTTTCAATCCAAAGTCCTCAGAACCATATCAACACTCCGTACTACGTTTCCAACACTACCGTTCACAATGACCTCCAAGACCCTAATCCCAAAAAAAATTTGCACATTCAAGATTGATGATAAATACGAGTGTATCTCATTTTGTAATGTACATAATTTGTACAAATTGTAATAAATATTTTTTTTTAACTTTGTTTATTGTTTTCAATTAATCAATCTTTAAGTAAGGTATTGGTTGAGATAAAAAAAAGTCATTGACACGAGCGGGATTCGAACCCACGACGCTAAATATGCCGCTGCTCTATCGCTTGAGCTATCGTGACTTCGATCCACTCGAACACTAACTTCCCATCTCAACCCCCACATTTTTTATTTTTCCCTCCTATTATGCCATTTTTATCTCAACCAATACCTTATTTAAAGATTAATTAATTGAAAAGAATTTATTTGGTCAATCGGACCACGAAACCTAATGGATTTGTTTACTGTACGTACAGCGGATACAATAAGAACTGCTGCAGGTAAAATACTACGGTCTTAACTTCAAAACATTAGAAAAAATACTACCCAGACGCAAGACTGTACAAATTTTCACCATATTTTTTAGCACAACTTAACTTCCCATATGATTTTTTGTCTTCTTCTTTTGATGTGATTTTAGACTTACTTTTGACTTTTGAAATTTCTTCCGTCATTTCCAGCATGCGCATTTTTGATTCTACTTTTTGTCACTAAATGTTAGGCAACATATAAAGCCTGGCAAACTACATCACAGAGCAACGAAAACCACCTCATCAGAAACACTGCTGAACCAACTTCCATTGGAAATATCTACACATGAAAAAGATGGAAAAGAAAAGCTCACTTAGGCTCTAAAAACAATGGATGGGGGACTAAACATTTCGGGTCTATAACAATAATTAATAAAATTAGACACCCATTCCAAGAAATGATCCCGGAAACATTCTTTCCAACATCCTATAAAGTCTAAACAGATAAGACAGTAGAAGAAAAAATCAAGAGGAAATCAGATAAAATGATATGGTATACAGATGGCTCCGAAACGAATTATGAAACCGGATCAGGCATTTTTCTGTACAAGCCCAAAATGTGAGCAATCGAACCCATTAGGGAAGTACTCAAGTCTCAAGCTGAAATACATGCTATCAATTCTTGTGCTTTACAAAAGCCTTGTAGGAGGTTACACTGACAAAAATATCCTTGTAAGTTCAGATAGCCAAGCACCTATTAAAGTATTAGCATCATAAAGTAAAACGATCATATTTAAAATAGTCAATGAATGCCTCCAAAATATCCATTAGGCGGAAAACCTGATGATATCTTGGGACAACAAATGAATTTCGGGTAACGAAAAGGCAAATAAACTTGCCAGTGGAGAATCTGCAAGACCATAGGCCCTGAACAAAACAAACACAAAATCCTCCAGCTCAGAATGGCAGAATGCATATAAAAATAGGCAAAAGTAGAAGTGGACGAACTCTAGAGATGCCAGATACAGCAGCTTATAATAAAAGAACCCTCACCAACACTGGCAAACTCACTGCTACAGTTAGAGAGGGCCAAATTCAGAGATGTGATAGGACTCTTACCCGGTAACTGGTATCTGAAAAAACTTCATATGGAGTATATTCCAATGATGTCTAAGTTATATGAAGAGGAGGAGAAAACGATATCACCTATATCATCTTCGAATGAATCCAACCGCTCAATGGAAACATAATCTGAGATACAAACAAAACACAAGGACAGTGATTGTAGCAAGACAGTCAATGGCCTGATGTACTTAATAGAAGAATCGAGACGATTGAATGAACTAAGTAACTAGGAAAAATACAACAAGCTAAAAGGCTGCAGTGCGTAGGGGAACATAAAATCCAACTTCCGTCGTCACCATCATCATCTCCTTTCTCTCAAGCTTAATAAATGGTAGAAATTTGGGACAACAGAACATTCAACAGTCCTACTATATTTTCTATAAAAAAAGGTTCTTCAAAACTCAAATCAAAATAATCAACATTTCGACCATTTTGCCAAGACTTTCTACCAGACCGAAAGAAGACCAAAACTGTCTTCTGAAGTCTAAATATAATAATAAATATAACGTGGTAATAATCATAATTCATGATGTGCTTTCAAAAAACAAATAAACAAATAAAAACAAAAAATAAATATTGGATTAGTAAAGGAGAAATAAGTGAACAGCAGGGTTGGAAAGTTATTTGTTATTCCACGTGCTTTAGAATGAAAACATTTTCAACAGACAAGGGAGGTCGACCAGCCATGCGGCTTACTTGCTTCCTGTTGGGTGTTTCGAACCCATGGACCGAATCAAGTGCTTGTGCTTTTTTTCCCTAATTAAATTTCTTGAGATTTGGTGGTCTGAATGTGATTTAAAAACTATATAAAAAAGATACCTGAAGACCTAACTACGGTTAAAGCTTGTTTTTAGACCATACTTATAACATAAAAATCAAACAATTGGTATATTAAAAATAACAGACAATTCAGTCCAATAGTTTTTAATAAACATTTCTCTTTTTCCAGGGATGAGCGAATTTGGGGGAGAGAAAATCCCAGCTGTTTGGGGCTCACCAGGAAGGAGATAGTTGCAAGTCGTTTTTGAAAAAGATCCTCTGACCAAAACAGGCGACAGGTCAGTTTGCTTTCATTTCATCGCACGGATGGTTTGAAACAGGGCTGGTTCGAGCGAGATATACAGAACACTCTAGAAAACTAAACGTTCTATCGCAATTGTAAACAGTCTTAAAATAGTAAAGGCTAGTCTATTTTCTTTGGACTTTCAATCTCCTTTCTAATTGTCAGATGCGTCAATGAACAGTAATGGATAGAAATACATTATTTGTAGCCTTGTTATAATTTTTCCGTGTTGTTTGGAACATGGGACATTTCTGCCGCTTTTCAGACGACCTCATTATGCCAAAATCAAAAAACTTTGGCTTGACTATTTCTCAACCAACTAAGAATTATAAGGCCTTCATAAATCTCTTATCAGCTGCTGATTGTTGGTGATAGTTGGAAACAACATTTGGTGGAAGTTGATAATTCATTTGCAGGATATTTTTATAGCAAAAAATTCTCAAATGTCGGTTGAATTATTACGTTTAAAAAAATACCCCTTTTATACCCTTTATTGGCTCAAAATTCTGAGTTTCTACCAAAAAAAAAAAAAAAAAATGGCTAGAACAACCGAAACTTCCACAATAGAAAAACATTCACCACTTCGCAGGAGAAATGGCCGACATGGCAATGAAATAATGAAATTAATTACAAATGAACATAAGTTACATATACATGTACATAAATATATAACATTAACGCGTAATATACGCAAGGCTGAACTGGCGGGAAGAAAAGCCTCCAGTAATTTGCTAAGTCAACTAAGCAGGTACTTAAACAATCCAATTATATCAATATTTAAAAGTTTCTGACTGAATGACCAGTGCAAATGGTTTTTACAGACAAGAAATATTTTTTTTGCTGTAGAGATCACTTTGTCTCATTGTACAAACTAACATTGATCACGATTGACACAGTAACACACAAACGACCCAGAACGAACAAAACTATGATGATTTTCATAAGTAAAATATAAGTGAAATATGCTAGCAAATTGTTTGTGCACCGTACTTTTTAGATGATCGTATCACAAAGCTGTATAAACTTTTATTAATGATTTAGTTGTCTGAAGTACCACTGTAAACAATATTGTTAGTATACCAAGCTTAAATAGCAAAAACATTTTTATAAACCTGATACAAAAATGAAATATTGCTAAAAATATAAACTAGGTTCTATTTTGGGGTTACTATTTGATTTTAATTTATCAGAATGTTTATATTGGTGAGCGTTGGCTTTGCCACTCGGACGAGACGCGGGGCACAAAGGTAATTTTGTAAAAAACCTTTTCCCTTAGGAAATTGGATTTGATTTTCATTTACACCCGAGCCGAATCTAGGTTAATGCTTAGTGTAGGGTTGTGGGGAAAAGGAATTACTTAGGGAGTGATGGATGAGACTTGGCCAGCCAGGTCGTGGGTGAACCCTTTCGATCCGCAATCACGATAATCTTTTTCTTCTTCGGGAAAATAAAGGAGGATAATTTTTTTCCGTTTCCCCTTTCCATCGGAACACCGGTAGACGCACGTTGTCCTAGCTGTGTGTGTGTTCGTGTGTAATGATTGGGGCGTTGCCATGGCGCTGGCCGGTTCCCCTGGAGACGGCTCACCTCGGATTTAAAAAAGAATGGGGCACTGCTAACACCAGATTGCCCTTGTGATAAAGGGAATTAAACGGATCGACGGATCGGCCTTCTAAGGTGGATTATAAGATATATATAATTGGATTTCCACTCTACAGACGGCCGTCGTCAAGGAGATATCATGGAAAGAGGTACTACCAGACGGGTATAAAAAAAGAAGAAGAGAGTGAGACACAACCAGACTTACATATAGAAAGATAGATAGAGAGTGAGTAAGAGAGAGAGAGGGGGGGAGAGAGAGAGAGAGAGAGCATGCAGGCATGCAGAGAAAGGTACATATGCACATAATTGAAGGATGTCATTCCTTGGCTCCATGTAGGGAGCGATTATGGATACCACACGTCGAACTGGGTTAATTCTGTATATATAGATGTATTTTTTTTCTTTTTTTAAATGTAGGTAATCTTATACTGTGTATATACCAAGTTTGGTTATAAAAGTTTGAACTGTTTCGTGAGAATATCTTTATGCGTGAATATCTGTGTCGTAGAAGAGCGTCGACAGCAGAATATCAAGTCCCCCATTGAGCCTCAATTGGACTACATATTGTATATATAATTGTTTATACTTGTAAAGGGTGATGGAGGAATATCCCGTAATCCATCACCCTACTTGAGTGAAAGGAATTATTTAAGAATGAGCGAAAGATAGATAGATAGAGATAAATATATAGCTAGACAGATAGATAGATAGATAGAAAGAGATAGATAGATAGATAGATCGATTGAGAGAGAGAGAGAGAGAGAGAGAGAGAGAGAGAGAGAGAGAGAGAGTGGAAGGGGGAGGAAGGGGGCGGGAGGGAGAGAGGGAGAGAGAGAGAGAGAGAGAGAGAGAGATACAGATACAGATACAGATACAGTCAGACAGAAAGACAGACCAACAGATAGACAGAAAATCACGCACGTATAAAGAAGGTGAAAAATAGAAAATGACAGACTGACAGGTAGGATCATTACACGAGGTATTTTAGTTTCGACCTAAATTATGTTAGTTGAGTAACAATATCAAGGAAAGACAATATTTTGAGAAAGAGCTCAAAAGCAAACGGATAATGGCTCAAAAGTTGTTCGAAATTTCGCCTTCCGCTTTGTAGTTTGTACCCTGTGATGCTTCTCTTGATCCCATTCTTTTCCCAACCCCCACCGAGTGGTGTTTGAAGATTCTTGATTTTTTCTCCCCCCTATTCACCCCGACCATTTTTCATAAAAAGCTTTGTGTTCCTTATTTTCCCTGTACCAAAAAAGCCAGGGCAAGAACCGACGGCATTACCGTAGCCATAATACATCCGTGGGAAAATTTAAGGCAAATTTATTTTATTCAATTTTGTATATTTGTTTAAATCAAACTAGACGATAATAAAATTAAGTTGAATCCGTACAATTAGAAAATTGCGTGTTTCAACAATTTTATAGCTTGTGAGGTTTCTAACTGAAGGGGTGAGGTCGTTTCCGATCATCCTGGACCGCATAATCTTTCAATCGCGTTATTTTCAATAGTGATGTCTCGCTGTACAGTCTAACAATAACAAAAGACCCAATCTAGAAAATATTGGGTTGTCCGGAAAATAATGCAGGATTTTAAGTTTTCATTAAAAAAAATCTATATAAAATATTCTGTTTACGTTTACAGGATTACTCATTTGTATGAATGTCAACACTTATTAATCCTCTTCCAAATGATATTGTTTGTTTACCTCTGTAGCATTCCGCTACTTGGAAATAATTCAGTCATCCTTATAATGTCAAAGCGAGAATTTCGTACGATTTTCTTTTACGAGTTTAAACTCGGCCGAAGCGGAGCCCAAACGGCCAGAAACATTAACCAAGTCTGGGGCGAGGGTTGTGTTAATGAGTGCACTGTGCAAAGGTGGTTTAAAAAATTTCGGGAGGGAGATTTCAGCCTTGAAGATGAAGAAGGTCGTGGAAGGCCTTCCTCTCTTAATGATGATGTTCTGCGATCAGTGGTGGAAGAAAACCCCAAAACAACTGTTCGAGAACTTGCAGAGCAACTCAAAGTCAGTAAAACGACCGTCGCTGACCACCTCAAGGCGATTGGAAAAGTGAAAAAACTCGAAAATTGGGTTCCACACTCATTAAACGATCGCCAAAAAAATCAGCGCTTTGATGTTTGTGCATCACTTCTTTGTCGAAACAAAAATGACCCATTTCTGGCCAGAATTGTTACATGTGACGAAAAGTGGATTCTGGACAGTGGCTCGACAAAGGAGAAGCTCCAATACATTTTCCAAAGCCCCCAACTCATCAAAAAAAGGTAATGGTTACGGTATGGTGGGCTTCATTTGGTTTAATACACTACAGCTTCTTAAATCCTGGCGAAACCATCAATGCTGAATCATACTGTAACCAAATTAATACCATGCATCAGAAATTGGCAGTAATGAAGCCCTCTTTGGTCAATCGGAAAGGGCCCATTTTGTTGCATGACAACGCTCGACCACATGTGTCACGTGTAACGTCACAAAAATTATTGGAGCTTGGCTATGAAACTTTGCCTCACCCACCCTACTCTCCGGACCTCTCGCCTACTGACTACCATTTTTTTAGACACCTGGACCACTACTTACAACACATAATATTCAAAAATCAAACGGAACTGGAAAATGCATTTATTGACTTTATCAATTCTAAAAATTCTGAATTCTACTCAGACGGAATTAATAAGTTACCAACACGTTGGGAGAAATGTATTGAGAGTATGGGAAATTATTTTGATTAAAGAACATTGCTTTAAAGTAACTAGTTTCTTTTTTTTTGTTTAATACCAAAATCCTGCATTATTTTCCGGACAACCCAATATCTCACCACTGAAGATGGTAGATTGGAAACGACCAAGCTACACTGAACCTATTAGGGCCGGTTGCACCATCTTCGTTTAACCTCGGTTCAGTACTGAAAACGCAGAAATACTTACTTGTTTACTCAGACAAACCTCAAACCCATCTGTCTGGGACATATCAATCAGTTTATAATATGAGTTTTTTCTTTTTTTTTTACTTTACCATGAAAAATTGTTGAGCCTATTACATAATTTTGACTTAACTCTTATTTCCACCTATTGTCGTTCTGCACCGGCATTGGGTCACTTATTGGGTCCGTCTTGACTCGCGGGTTTATTGAATTCCTCAAACGCGTTTCGGCAATGCGCCTTCTTCAGTGAGGAAGTTATTCAGATATCGTGAGATGCGGTCGGGTGTGATGTAGGTTTCAGAAAAACATTTTCTTTATCGTGCCAACGTTTCGATCTTTTATTGAGATCATCTTCAGGGCCTGGGATTTACAAACAATGTTTACATTTAACAAATACATTTAGGATGTGGATAAGTGAATTTATACAATGCAAAATATATTTTATATTCAAACAAAGTATTTCTACTCACTCAAAGTGTTAAGAAATACTTTGTTTGAATATAAAATATATTTTGCATTGTATAAATTCACTTTTCCACATCCTAAATGTATATGTTAAATGTAAACATTGTTTGTAAATCCCAGGCCCTGAAGATGATCTCAATAAAAGATCGAAACGTTGGCTCGATGAAGAAAATGTTTTTCTGAAACCTACATCACACCCGACCGCATCTCACGGAAGTGAGGAAGTTCAATACAAGCCTACATGGATATTTCAACAATCCCGCGAGTGAAAACGGACCCAATGCCGGTTCAGCATGAGGTTACCGACTCGCAGACCAACATCCAGCATCAAGCATTGTAGTCAAAATTGTATAACGATTTTTTTTTCTTTTTTAAATGGCATTTTCCATTCGGTCAACAGTCTATCTAGGGTTTCGCACCAATAAATCACCAACTGGAATGGATCTTTATTCATGACGAATTCGTCTGACATTCACGATTACAATTTATCCCCGGGGGTGAATGTGCATTGAGCCCAAATTGAATAAAAAGGAGGGTCCCCGAACGCCGACGAACCACATGTCATCGTGACCGTTGGTTTTATGTACAAATCAGGCATTGTTCCCATTTAAAAGTTTTTAGATTACCATTTGTCCTATGTAGCCCATTTTGTACAATTTTTCACAAAATAGAACAAGTACCAGTACCAGTTTCCCCGAATAGAAACCCAGGAAAAATACCCTAAACTCATGCCTCCCTAGATTTTTGTAAGCCTTGAGAGGCTTACAGCCACTATTTTTTTTTCTTTGTTTTTTACATTTAAACTTCAACAAATTAGTTTTGTGTATAGAAAATTCATTTAAATAATACTAAAATGATAAAGCTTTTCCCATCAACTTTACATATAATAAAACTATTAATATAATAAAAAATATTATAATTAAATATAATAAAATGACCTTTAATTACAAAAACATATCAAACAACTATTTATTCCAGTTGTTTTGTGAATTAAAAATAATGCTTATTCAATGTACATGTTTTAGAATGGAGAACGGTACTGAAGATAAACCGAAAGGAGATTTTGTATCTGATGAAAAGAGGCAGATTGCAGAGGAAGAGAAAGAAAAAATGATAAGAGGGACAGAAGAAAAAGGAGTCAAATTGAGCGAAGTTGAGAAGAAGAGGAAAGCCCTTGAAGAAGCAGCTATGGGCGATGTCGACAAACGTCGAATTCCAATTGGCGGAATCAAAATACCTGGATTTCTCAAAACTACCAGATCTCGAGAGAAAACAAAGGTATTATTATTATTATTATTGTTGTTAGAAATTTTCTATGTAATTTTTATAACTCAGGAAGGTGATGATAACGAAGAAGGAGCAGATCTTCTAGAGCAGCCTTGTACAGAAGTCAGAGTCAACGAAGAAAAAGAAAAAGAGGCCAAATCTGAAAATACGAGCAGGCTACCTTTATTTGACAAATTTGCCAATCTCAAATCTTCATTCATGAAAAAGAAATCGGTATGCTGATTATTAGAAAAACCATAGCATTAAAAAGTGAAAAATGAATATATTTTTTTTAATATCAGGTACAACAAGATCCAACAGATAACTCTACCAAGGAAACGGAGGAATCAAATGGCCTTAGGAGACCAAATTTAATAAATGCCATTAGATTACCATTAGCAAATCTAGTGCCGAAAAAAAAAACCAAGGTAATTTTAATAATTTGTGTATATAAGTCTAAGCAAGGCTGAACGTTTGAATCATTGCTATCTTAAATTTTCCTGTAAATTGATCTCATTTTGAACTATAAATTATTAGAGACATAGAACAAGTGGAATTTTTTCATATTATTATTTTTTATTGTGCTTTCTTAACTTTACTCAACTGGCATTTGTAAAACCTTGTAAAATTATTCTACCTATATCTCATCAAAAATAAATTAAAATTTAAGCATTTCCAAATAATTTTCGCCAGAAATTGTGAAATGCTGGCCAAACCAGCAAGAAGAAGCAGACCAAAATTGATCGGAAATGATTGCAGGATCATTTGAAGAATTGAAAAAAAATCTTATAACAAATCATGAGTAATTATTTATTACAATTTAATAAATTAATGTAAAGTCCCTTGATTATTCTTTAGACCGCCTTAATAATAATTTTACTTACTCTTTTTTTAATTATTTGTTTTATTAAGTCCTGCATCAATGTATTTATGATTGTACACTTTCTATTCATTTATGTTCATTTTTTTCAATGCATTAACAAAAACTAGTCAAATTATACGTCACACCAAAAATAAATATGTCAGAAATGGTTAATTATCACCTGCCTAATTAATTAAATGAATCATAATAATACTCTAATTGATTTTAATATTTTTTATTATTGATTAAATAATTGCTTTTAACTAGTTGCTATTAAGTTGTGTTGGTTTTTAGAGAAGCAGAATGTAATATCTATGACTTTTATCTCTCAAATCAATCAAGTAGCAGTAAAAAAGGAAAAAAATTAAAAGCAAACTTTACATTTTCCTTACCACAAAACATCAAGAAGTATACAAATAAATACAAAACGTACTAAAACTATAATGAATACATGTTAAAGTACAATGTATTATAATTATAATGTAATAATAATTATGATAATAAGTTACATTAATAGAATTTCACTTTTTATGAGTTGAAATGATAGAATAATATTAGCAGAAAGTGGGAGTTTATCGGGGTTTTATAATTAAATTTGATAAATGATAGTGAAATGAAGCTTGATAATCACCAGGAAGTGTGTCATAGGAGGAAACAAGAGAAACAAACGCAAAAACACATTTACAACAGGATAAACAACGATTGACAATTGGCTAGTCATCATCACAAAGCATTAAAAAGTGACATAATCAAGTTCAATCAACTGCTTATATTAAATTAACCTTTTATTTGTACATTTCATTACTTCTCAAATGTTCTCTTCAGCTATTTATAACTAACGAAAAAAAAACTAGGGCCGACAAACAACATTGATCATTGCTATCCCTCAATTCTTTTATTGTTTTTCTTTCACTTTAATCCTTCTAAATTCTCTCTAGCCTCTCTATATCTCAGGGCCTCGTCAATTACGGGCAAAAACACAACAACACACAAACAAAATATAATAAATAAAACATAATAGTCTGGTTGGCGTTCACTCTACCCCAGAATACTCAATATTCCTCAGGGTAATTGGGGACAAACTCCTTCATTCGTGCTAATAAAGTTACATTCACATACACCACACTTCATTCACACTACCTCAGACTACAAAAAAACTACTTTGATATTCCTTGGGATAAGCCATATTACTTTTAAATAAATAAAATATAAATATCCCCTACTGACTGATAAGGATTCAACAAAACAAAGAAGAAAGAAATGAATGCTAAAAATTTCGCCATCTTGAATTTGTTGTATAAACAGCATAAAACTTTGTATTTTCATTGTCATGAAGCATCAAGTTTCTAAATGTGTTTTGGTTCATTTTGAGAAATGTAGTCAATTCATATTATGTACAAAGTTATTTTGACAATTTGTGTTTTGTTTTGCTTTTTAAATTCTAGGATGAAGAAGAAATAGGAACGCAAGCCGGTTTGGCATCTATGGAAACACTTGATGATGATTCAAAACACGATGATGGGATGGAAAATATAATATTGGAATCTGTTGATGTGAGTTTTGTTGCATAATCTAGCCCCCCCCAAAAAAATAGTGGGGGTAGTTTTACTATTATTTAGATAATTATTTTTTGATAAGATTTAAAATTGATAATGTTGAAACTAGGGCCTAAATAATATTTTTATTTCATTGTGTGACAGATCGATCCTGAAAAAGCTGGTTTAGAAGATGAACAGGAAGAGTGGAAACTAACCGACTGGGAGAAGCACTGGGAGATGGTTAAACAACACAAAGTTGCTGCCAGTAAGTCAATCAGAAGGTTGATTTTTTAAAAATATTAATTGATACAATGTTTTAAGGTGGCATCCTCATATTTATGGTGTTATTCCTGGTGTTGATTATCACGGTATTGGCTGGACCCAGAGTTAATACACACGCACCAATCATCGAAGGAAAATATATAAAAGCAATTACAACTTGTGGTTTTGTTGAAGGGTAATGTCAAAAACATAATGCAACAAATTTCGAAAAAATCAATCAATTTGTTTCTGTATCAGGCTGATAGAAGATAATGCTTTTGTGTTTCGTGGTATACCGTACGCAAATCCGCCAACTGGCCCTCGGCGGTTCAGGCCACCTGAACCACAAACTCTGGAAGAATGTTGGGATGGAGTTTTCAAGGCTCATAATCAGACTTCTTCATGTTGGCAGGTTAATTGGCTTTAATGTTAACTAAATAATTAAGTTTATTTACAACATTTTTTTTACAGATATACGGTAACAGTTCTTTGAATGGAGATGAGGATTGTTTAACCTTGGAAGTGTACACACCACAAGTCCAGTATGAAAACCCCCTTCCAGTAAGTTTTTTTTTTTGTACAGAAATATTTGTTTAAATTTGGTTTATGTATCCAATCACACCATCCATACCGACCTAAATGTCCCACCATCACCGGATGGTAACTGTTTATATGTAAATTTTATCTGTTTTACTTGTTGCGTCGAATGCAGTTGTTAATAAAAAGTTTTAAAAAAAATTGGTTTAAAACAAATCAAAAATACTTTCCAGGTTATTGTTGTCATTGGAAGTGATTCTTTGTTAGGAGGATGGCCAGGTGGTATGCACCCAAGTACCAAGCTTTCTCATGCAAAAGAAGTAGTCATAGTGAGGCCTAACTTCCGTTTGGGTACTCTAGGTTTTCTTGCAGCAAAAGCCTTATCTGACAATAGGTACCCAAGAACATCAGGTATATATCTTTTTTTTTATTATTTGTTAGAATCTGTGTTGATATGTGTGTCGGAAAATACACACAAATAAGTGCAATTTTTTTGTATCAAAACTATGGTTTTATAATGTTACATAACTTGTTTTCTATGTTAAAGGTAATTATGGGTTGGCAGACGTTATCAGAGCCCTTGAATGGACCAATATTAATATCAGGAATTTTGGAGGAGACAAAAATCATATAACAGTTGTTGGACATAGGGCTGGTGCTACATTGGTCACCGCATTGACGTCAATTCTAAAGCCAGAGGTAAAAACTAATATTTATAATTTATCTTCTTGTAAATTACTGATTATATTGATTCAATTGCATAGAAACTCTTCCAACGAGTATGGATATCCTCTGGGACGACCGTGTTCCCCAACATGACCCTAAGAGAAGCAGAAAAACAATCTGAAGAATATATTAACGGCTTAGACTGCAACATAAATACAACATCTGGAGGCATTGCCGAATGCTTAACAAAAATGGTAAATTCCAATGTACATAAACCATTTCAACTGATCCTTAAATAAATATGTTTTTCAAAAGGAAATTGAAGACCTGCTCGATGCCATTCCTGATTCTTGGAGAAGGCAGAAAGAAGGTGTACTACCTGTCAGTGAGGTCAAAGGACATCAATGGCTCGTAGAAGATGGAATTCATATAAGACAACATCCGTTTGATGCTTGGAGTAAAAAAAATCTTACAGTCCAAGTTGTAATTGGTAAGAAAATCATCAATCATCAATACACAACTTACATCTCATATCATAATTCTTAGTATTACATATAGGGAAAAATAGTATGTTGTAAAATAATATTGGTATTTATAATATAAACGATCATTTTCAGGTACTACTCTCCACTCAGAAACCTCATTTAACTGGTGGCAGGAGCATAAAACATGGACTGAGGAAAGAATAATTCAAGAAGTTAACAGCAGTCAGATTGGCGCTGAAAATCTTTTAGATAGAGTCAAAGGGCTTTACAATTTGACAGTTGAAGGATACGCATCTCTTGTAACCGACATCTCAACCCTATGTCCACTCCTCAACATGCACAAGCAGATTCCTTACTCCAAATTTTACCTTGTGACCCAAGTAATTTCAAACAATAAATGTTAAAAATAGTTAATGTTAATGTGCGTTAATCACACCTGAATTTTATTTTAGCCCAGCGATGAATCCGGATTGAGTTATGGAGGAACTGATATTGATGCTGTGATCGGACCATATCAATATCAATTGGATCCACCGGCTAGAAGGTATCTTTCTTCAATGAGGAAAGTCTTCTTTAGGTACGTCTCACTTGGAATCCCTCCGGACCACAAATATACCAAAATCGATCAAGATGTGTCAAGACTTGACATACAAGATTTAGAGACAAAGTGCACTTTCTGGAAAGAGGCCGGTTTTGATAAGTTTGCTCGAGTTGATTAAAGTAGAAATAACTTTTAAACTTATATTAGTGTGAAAAGGCTGACATCGCTGTGTTAAGAATTTTTTTTTTCGTAAAAAGGAAGAAAATAAAATATTTATTTACAATTTGAGAATTAAAAAATAAAAGGATCCATCACCTTGAACTATTTTTCTAAGGAGGTTCATAAGTTGATCCTTTTTAATTTTTATTCTTAATTGTATTTTGAAACGCTTTGCATTTGTACAACGTATGTGTTAAGTAAAAAAAAATTCTACCTGTACCAGTAAACTACTCATAAAAATTAATTAAATACTGTTAAAATGTGGTGCATTTTTATATGTGTGTATAGTCTTCAATTTTTTAATAATTCCTGTGCCACCAGTGTTTTCAGAATTACCTAAGCATAATTTGTTTGATTTAGAAAATAAGACTCATCCTCAAACAACATTCTTTGAAATTGTGATAATGATAAAACAAAATGCATCCACTAAAACAAAAACAAAACAGTCTATCCATTTTTTACATTTTTCATACTTTTTTCAAACACACGAAAAGACCAAAGGAACCCGTAGTTTAGTTTTGATAAATGATTTGTATGTACAAAAAAAAATATTTTTTAAAGATTTTTGTAAAGTTTACATTTTGAAGATAAATTGGTAAAATTTATCTTGACATTTTAAAAATAAGTATTTTTGTACCAATTGTTTGGAAACGGACGATTAATTCAATTCTCTGCCACCATCCCATTCGATGGGTTGAACAAATGTGTACTAATTTGTAATTTATAAGTCTTCACTTATTATAAAGTTAAAGTATATTAATTTTTAGCGTATAATCTATAAAGATTATATTTAATGTGTTAGTTGCCTAACTCGTATGCTTCCATCTTTGAACTCTTCCTTAAATACTGTAAATTAATTGTATATTCAAAACTTGCCATAAATTGTATTGCTCGGTTTATTTGATAAGTTATTTTTATCTATACTGATAAAATTGATCTGATGTAAAATGTTTTGTTTATTTTTAATTTGGAGTCAATTTGTATATTGCTGTATGATTTCCTTAGAAGTTAAGAGTGATTTTTTTTTTTACTTATGTTTTACTGTTTAAATAAAATTAAAACCAAATAAAATCATGGTGTTTTTCCTTCTTAATATTTAAAAATGAGCCTATCTTTTTAACTTTTAGCAGTCCACCAACAATTCGAGCATTCGTAATTGATAATAATTTACCAGCAGGACTTGAGAATCACCACCCCAGGTGTTTGCAGTCCAGGGTTAGATAATCAAGGGATCACTTCAATCAATCAATATTTGGAAGGGTAGACCTCACGAATTGAACGGAAAAAGCGAGTAGCCACTTTTCAGTCAGGAGAAGGGGAGGGATCTTTTCCTGATAAGATTTAAAGCAGGAGGAACTGGACGTAACCTAACTGCTATGGTCTTATTCGTCCAG
Source organism: Cimex lectularius (assembly GCF_000648675.2). NCBI lineage: Eukaryota > Metazoa > Arthropoda > Insecta > Hemiptera > Cimicidae > Cimex > Cimex lectularius. Next base: position 3,717,095 of record NW_019392993.1, read on the forward strand.
CCGCCAAGATTGGGCTGGACCTATCATCAGCTAGGTCATGTCAGCCGCCAACACAATCAGTCTCCAAAACCCATTCACACTCTCAATCACTCTTAAATACATTCATTCCTATTTACATACCATTCACTCAGATAGTACTCAAAACTACTCCATCATTCTTTTCACTTACTATATAACTCTATGTGAGGGTCGATGGGGTACTAAATATTCCACCATCGTACCTCTCCCACTACGCATTCACACTAAGAAATACATTCAGTTTCAATATACACAAAATTATATATGTTTAAAGTACTATATACAGTAAAAGAGTCCTGTTTCCTCTAAAAATTGGAACCAGAGAACTAATACTCGCTGCCGTGCTGAGGTATCATTGCATATTGGGTGGCATTCCTATGTGCTCTCTATATAGTGCCAAATGCAAAATTAATTGAACACATTGAGAATAATAAAATTGTTGAAACAAAGTTAATTGTTAAAAAAGTGTATTGGTTAACAAAAAAGTAAATGTAAATTTAAAAAGAAAGCTTGGTTCTATAATACTAAAGGCACAGTGTAAAATTTAGTGCAATTTTTTTAATTCTTTAATTATGTACTATTATATTGATAAAAATTATACAAAAATAGTCCATTAAAATCTTTTTAAAAAAATTTTTATTAGCAATAAGTTAACTTTCTTTATATTCAAAGAAAAATATTGTCAATCTTTTTTTAATTTTGAACATACTGAAATAAAAATTGTTCAGTGTATTAAGTTTTGATAAAATTGTTACTGTAGTTACAAAACAAATGTGGTAGTTTTTTAACAATGTTTAGTGTAGTGAAAAATCAAATATTTAATACTCAAAACAGTAAGTTCTGACATTACATAATTCATGTGACTGGATATAACAATACAATTTCAATCCTAGTCAGTAGGCTTGGCACATTCAATAAGAGATATTCCCATTTGAGATATAACTTTTTTAATGTACCACCAAAGAATCTTGCTAAGAAACTGCTTGGTAAAGTGTTGGTTAGAGAAGAGGACGATGGTGGTGTGTTGAAGGGCGTAATTGTTGAAACAGAAGCGTACTTGGGCCCCCATGATTTAGCAGCTCATTCTTCAAAAGGGAGAGTTAAGAAAGCCTACCACACATTTCTACCACCGGGTATCTGCGGTTTCACTCCTGTCTACGGAATTCATATTGTTTTCAGTATATCTTGTCTAGGTTTGTTCAATAATTGAATTTTTTGTTCTCCTATTTATTTGTCAAATATCCAGGTGATGGTACTTGTGTGTTGATAAGAGCGCTTATGCCAATTGCTGGAATTGAAAAAATGATTAGAAATTGCTTGAACAGTGGCAAGAAACTTAAGAATATCAAGGAATGCAGGATATGTTCAGGTCCGGCTAAACTTTGCAAAGCTTTTAATCTTACGACAGACCTAAACAAAACTGATATAAGCAAAGGTTCCGACAAACTGTATTTTGAAGATATAGCTTATTATGCAGAATCGTTTGACATTGTTGAATGTCCACGTATAGGTTTGTCCCATGATAAAGTCGGAGAATGGTATGGAAAGTACTTGAGGTAAAGATAATAATCTACAATAATAATTTAATACAGTAGGCAGTATTTAAAATTAAGATTAAGATTAGAAAAGGAGTTGGCCTGACTAAAATCTGTGCACCGTGACCAGTCTATTGTGGTCTATTGTGCATCATCATTTTTGTCTAGAGATCCTCATTAAGCTTAAAGCTTTTTATAAGATCCAAAGCTTTTTCAAGAACTCTCATGTGTATCATTCAGGCCAGGCTTTTCCTCTCCCAGGAGTAGGAATCTCAGCCTACATAAGCCTACACAGTACCAGAAGTCAGGTTCCGCTGTCTCTTCTTTATCCTAACAATATCTGTTCTGGCTTGTTTTTGCCAATCTGAGTCAATACAATGCCTCTGAAGCCTGTCGTGTCCAGTTGTCCAACTATTATTCTAGAGCTAACATCTCCTAGATTTAGTAGTGCTGTTGTTAGTTTCTGCAATGGTCCTTTGATGAACTTTTTCGCATGCCTCTGTCTTGGGCTACATTTCCATTGAATGGAGGATTTGTCTGATGGATCCACGCTTTTGAAGTCTGCCAGATTACTGATACATTTGAACCATGAACAACATACAACCAGAATTTTTTTAACTGAAATTTTACATACACAATGAACTTTAGTTAAAATAAATTAATTAATGTAAAAAATTATTAAATTGTACTAACACTTTATTTCATGCCTAGTATTTTTGTTAGTTCTAATTATAACAAGGTACCTAAACTATAGCTAATATTTTTTCTTCTTCAAAACATTGTGAATCTATAATCTTTTTTAATATATAATTAACCTAGTAAATAAACCACAAATTGATTGATACCATAATGGACTCATTTAATCAACATTCAATCATGTAATGTTTAAATTAAATTAAATCAACTAACAAAAATTATTGGTTGAATTCGAACAAATCAAAATTGCAAATTGAAAATGTTGCTATTGTAATTAAATTTAACATTACCACTAACAGGTTTTACATCTTGGGCCACCCTTCCGTTAGTAAGAAGTGTAAAAAGTGTGAAAAGGTAAATAAATGCAATTAATGACAATTTAACATACACAAAATTATTTTATTATATTTTTTAGGCTCTTAATTTGAAATATAAGCAATGGATTCTGGGCAACTCTTATGATTAGCAATAACAAAGAAGCAGTGTACTTCAATGTGTCTTTTAAACTAAATAACGCGATGGATGATTGTTATCGAAGCCAAATATCTGTTTAAAATTGGATGAATAATAACAAATGGTTAAATTGCTGGCAAACTAAGTAATAAATACATAATAATCTGAAACAAATTATAATTGATATCTTAAAAAATCAAGTGTTTGGAAAATAAATCCTTTATATTTTTTAAAACAACTCTTCAAATTTACATTCCTTTGTCAATTTTCAAAAATCTAATACAATGTGAATAATTGTGCAAACAAAATGGTATATAGATAATAAAAATAGTAAAATAAAGGTATAGAAGGAAATGAACAAGACACCTAGTAAAAGAAGGGGCAGCCAATGTATCTGTCGGTCATGAAACAGCAAAGAAAAGCAAAAAACTATGATAATAAATAATAAAACTGATAAATAAAATGGAACTTGATATCCAAACAAATATAATTTAAAAGATTAAAAAAAGGGGTTCATTTACATATATATTTATTATCTACAGATAAAAACCCATTTACAAATATATAAAATCTCAAGCAACAAAATAAAAAAAGTGAAGTAATTTCTGTTATATAGGAGGTCTTTACGTACAACTATCTGTTGGATGTCGCAGACAAGGTTTCACATTTTTATGTACTAAAATTAAATTAAACTGGGCTTTGCCAGGATTCAAACCCAGAACCACTTGCATGACAAATATAAGTTATACATTCAACAACTCAATAAATAATTTTGAAAAACAATATCATTTTTATCAATTTTCAAATATAGAATAAAACTAAATAGATACAATTAAAAAATAAGACAAAAATTCATCAATACAAAATTATATAAGCATATGTTATGATACAAGTACTTATGCGTGTCTTAGCAAAAAGTGGTTGTTGTCTGGGTACCTGGACACGTAGGTCTGGAGCATAATAAAAAGGTGGACCCGGCGGCTTCGGCTGGGACGACCTAACCTCTGGATTTAACCACCGCATTCCAGTCTTCTAATGCTAAAAATGCAAAAAAGAAATTGGCAGCATCCGAAGCTCTCACATGTCAAGAGCACTGTGGCCCCTTGGATGATCTGACTTGCAGAAGAAGTGTCATCCTCACCCGAATAAGAATACGCTATGAAAGACATACAGACACTTACTTTTGGACCAAAGGCCACACATGTGTTCGGCATTTGGAGAAAAGTTGCTCAGTATGTCCCACCTAGTTTAAAAGTAAATTCCTTGGCTCCATATTGAGAGTGTGCAGGAGTGTGATAATGTGATAATGTGCTTGAGCTCAGTAATGGGTAGTTAAAGAAAATAGGATTATTTTACTGTATATAGTACTGATAGTTTTGTGTCAGTTGCACGTTTACAGAGTGAATGTATTTATTGGTGTGAATGTGAAATATTGAATGAATATTGAGGTGTGAATATTGAATATTCCATCGACCTCAATAAGGTTGTGTGGTGCGAGAGAGAGAGAGAGAGAGAGAGAGAGAGAGAGTGAGAGAGAGTGAATGGATTTAGGAACTTGAAGGAGAATTTAGATATTCTTGTGTTTCTTTGTGTATATTAAGACTGCATGGCTGCCACTCCAGGTCTAAACATATGCCACCAGAGTCTGCAGTATCCAGTTAGCAGTCTAATTTGTACATAAATCAGTAATCAGTACTCAATCAGAAGAAGGTAAGGTTGCTTAAACTAGCAAATTAAATTTCTATTAAACTGAATAATGGTTTTGGAAACAAAATGTTACTTGATCATAAACTAATGACCAGATAAATGGGTAACTTCTGTCTTGTATAGTATTGTAAGAACCTAATTATATATGATGTTGTAATATGGATTTAGGACTTGAAGGAGAAATTAGATAAATCTTCTTGTCTTTGTTTGTATATATTAGGACTGCATGTCTGCCTCTCCGAGTCTTACATATACCACCATATGGATACTGCAGTATCCAGTTAGTAGTCTAATTAGTATATTAATCAATAATCAGTACTAAATTAGAAGAAGGTTAGGTTGTTTAAACCAAAAAATTAAATTACTATTAAATTGAATGATGGTTTTGGAGACAAAATGTTACTGATCATAAACTAATGACCAGATAAATAGATTACTTCTGTCTTGTATAGTATTATAAGAACCTAATTATATGTGATGTTATAATATGGAGATTTGGAAGTAGCGATAGCAAAAATGATGGATCAGGGTGAAATTAAATAAATGAGTTTGTAATATCTTAAAGCTTTTTTTTCTCGGATGCTGCGTGGATTCTGGGTTGTGTAGGCGCGGTAAAAAAATAAGAAGAAGAAGAAGGTGACCACCCGTGTACTACAGAAACTGTCAAACTATTTTAAGGTTTTTTTTTAATAAAGTAGGGAACATTTTAAAATATTATTTTATTGTGTTATGTTTGAAGTATGGACAGTTGATTTTTTCCTCAAGTAATAAAGACGAGAAAAACTTATTTAAGTTATTATTAGCATCAAAAATAAAAAAATACACAAACGGTTATTAGAAGTATAAAAAATGGTTTCTTTATTTGTAGTGATTTGAATATAGAAATTATGGAAATGTGATGTATGTAATATATGTAAAAGAGTTAAATGAGATGGCATTGTGCAGCTTGGAAGTTGATAAGTAAACAGTTGATTCTGTTGTACGGTGTCTAAGGGGGGCTCAATCAAAGAAATCGCCTTTTATGGTATTTTGAAAATATTTTTTCCAACCAGCGTTGAGAGATTTTATTTGTTTTTATTTATAGTTTTCCCAGTCTGGGAATCTCGCGACTCCCTCGAGAACGGGCCGATATCGGTATCCGACGTTATGTTCCCCCCGATTAAATGTTCTCCGTGCCTTCCGATAAACACAAACAATTAGATCTCTTTTTCTTTTCTTTTTCCATTTTTTTAAATTCTTTACACCGATTCTGCGAAAATACGAGGCCAGAAGTTCGACCGACATCACGGTTCATCTATGTGACAGGCTGCATTTGAAGAAGAACGAGAAAAAAAAACTTTCTCAATGGGAGTTTGATCGATTTTTCAATTTCTCCCCTATAAGTCTTTTATTGTAAACCCCCAACGAAAATGTCCGGTAAGATTTGTACATTATAAAATGTGTTCCCAATCATCTATCTATTTTTATATTTATTACATTCTATGTGTTATTTCAGGGCGTAAAAAGAAGCCAGGATTAAAAATTTCTGTACCTGAAGAAGCCCCTATCATGTAAGACAATCATCCATTGTATTTGAATTTTGAATTATCTTTCTTTTCACTACTCGCTGCCAAACATTCTTAAAACTCCTCATATACTTACTTGGAATCCGCTCTCAAGGTTAAACGGAACACAAGTCGCAAGGTTTCATAGAATAAACGGATGGCTCAGGAATCCATGTACTGCCCCGTTGTTATAGATCCTTGGCTCATAACAAACAAGTCATAAAAGCACTTAAAATCATCTGTAGTTTGGTCATTTATGAATTTTTTAGATTTCCAGATACTTTCTGGCTTCTCGCCATCTTCAGTATTTGATTCTTGTTTATTTTGATGCCTTTTATAAGTTGAGAAAGTTGGAAAAAGTGTATCAGCATTATCTTTGTCTTTTATTGTTTTTCGCAAGCTATTTTGATCTATCAGATGTGATTCAGCTTCTCACCATCATCAAGTGTTAAATGTTTCATTTACTAGGTCTATAATCCTTCTGAAAACACACACACACTTTTTCCAGCCTTCAAGAATTTATAAAAAGGACTCAACTGAACAAGAATCACATAATCCCAGTGATTTCAAACCTCATCCTACAACTAGATCTTAAATTGTTCCGTAAGTACAAAGGACTTAATTGTAATCTGCTCACAAGGTTAAAACTGGACCGTCTTTAAATTGTAAGATTGAGGGATGATGAGCATGTAGTTTTATCAGAATAAACAGGTGGTTCAAGAATGTCTAATGTACTGCTCAGTTGTTATAGATCCTTGGCAGATAACAAACAAATCATAAAAGCACTTAAATTTAAATGTAGTTGGGTCATTTTCGAATTTTTTAGTTTGTCATATACTTTCTTGCTTCTTTTTTTCATTTGTTTTCATTTTTGTCTCTTATTTTCTTCGGCATGCTATTTTGATATGTCAGATCTGTTTGAGCTTCTCACCATCCTCATTGTTGGGTCTTTCAATAACTAGACCAATAATCTTTCAAAGACACTTAGACACACTTTCCACTTTTCAACAACTTAAGGACTCAACTGAACAAGAATCACATAGACCCCAGCGACTTATTGCAAACGTCATCCTAGACCTTAAATTGTTCTGTAATTATAAAGGACTTACTTGGAATCCCGCTCATCAGATTAAACAGATGGCACAAGAATGTCTAATGTACTGCCCATATCCTTGGCTGATAACCAACAAGTCATAAAAGCACTTAAAATCATGTGTATTTTGGTCATTTATGAACTGTTTAGTCTGTCAGATACTTTCTGGCTTCTCACCGTCTTCGTTATTTGATTCTTGTTTATTTTGATGCCTTTTATAAGTTGGAAGGAGTTTATCGGCATTATCTTTGTCTTTTATTGTCTTTGGCAAGCTATTTTGATCTATCAGATGCATTTCAGCTTCTCACCATCCTCAGTGTTATGTGTTCCATTCACTAGACCAATAATCCTTTTGAAAACACACACCCTTTCCACTGTTCAAGAACTTTCAAAAAGGACAGCTGAACATGAATCAATCTCCCGCGACTTACTTCAAATCTCATCCTACACCAAGACCTTATTTGTTTCGGAAGTACCTTTGGATTCTACAGAATGTTAAAACAGGATTGTAGAAACAGAACGATCTAAACAAACGTTAATTGTGAGATTGATGTGTGTTGTTTAGTCAGAATAAAAAGATTGCTCAAGAATGTCCTTCTACTGCCAAGTTGGTACAGATCCTTGGCTAATAACAAACAACTCAGTAGAAGCACTTAGTGTAGTTTTTTTAATTTTTGTTCTTTAGGAGCACTCTCTGGGTGTATTTCTTTGCCTCATATGTTTTCTACTTATACATGTAAAAAAAAAAATTAACAAACAGACATCGCAAAAACTTAAACATTTTCAAAATATATTCTTAATTTTGCTGTGATTTGTTTCCTCCACTAGCTTTTCCAAGTGCTGACAATTTTCATGGCACCTGGCAATGGATGGTTGTCCCAAACCAACCCAGGCCTTAAAATTTAGTTTATTTCTAGGTTGTCAGAGTTTTGGTTTGCCTTCCAGCCTTGCCAATCTGGGCTTTTGGCTAGTCACAGTAGACCATTTATTTGCACTTATTCATTCATTATCTGAGTGACCTGGGGTCGATAAAAAAAACGACTCAAGAATGTATAATAACGAATGGATGTTACAGATCCTCATCTGATAACAAACAATGATCATTTTAGTGTCGGACACATTTTGGCTTCACCACCTTCAGTGTGTGATGATTATGCCTTGCTGTCTTTGGCCGATTAATTCTGGGTTTTCTGTTATAACAGTTGGTCCTTGAATTTGTCAATTTTTTCCTTTTTAACAGTATAAACGGTGTGAACTGTTGTTAATTTGTATTCTTGTAGCTTTTTTTTGTTGTGTGATTTTACTTTTTGTGCTTCACTAGTTTTGACGGTCAGACTCATTTAGCTATTTCACTTTCCAATTATTGTTTTCATTAGTTCATTTTGTTGTATAATAATGTCTTTATGGAGTAAATTATGCACATGAAGTTAAGTCTCCTTAAAAGTAATTTATTTTTATCTTTCAATTAATTCAGGTTTTTAGTTGAGATAAAAAAGTCAGTGTCATGAGCGGGATTCGAACCCACGATCTTTGGCTAAATACGCCGCTGCTCTACCACTTGAGCTATCGTGACTTTGATCCACTCGGACACTAACTTCCCATCTCAACCTCACCTCTCGAATTTTCACTCTTTTTGCCATTTTTCAAATGTCATGTAATCTATTTCATTCTCGGCGACAAATGAAATGGCCACGGAGAGCTTTAGTGAAGTATATGTCATTTTAATTCATTAAATTCACTCATTTCGTGATCCGCTTGACCAATTAATATCTTCCAACTAATTATGGTTTTTAGTTGAGATAAAAATTTGTGGGTTCGAATCCCGCTTGTGACGCTGACTTTGCTTATCTCAACTAAAAACCTTAATTAATTGAAAGATATTAATTGGTCAAGCGGACCACGAAAACTAGTGAATTTATTTTTATCCTTGCCTGGAAGAAATTTCAGAGGAAGCTGGAGGAAAATCAAAATTTTGAGTTTCTTTACAGAACATTGCAAACTCAGAGATCTCTTTCAGTTTGTTAATGAAAATAAGTACGAGCAGAATTTTTGGACAAGCAGCAACTATAAGAAAAATAGAAATGAAAATATTAAAATTTATTGATAAATTAGGTCTTGAAATAAGTACTTAAGTTGTAAGTTCTATCCTGGGATGGAGTCGATTGTACAATTGAATCCCAGATGTTTTCACAGTTAATTTTAAGTTTAAAAGTTCTATGATTTTCGATGCTACTAAAAAATAAATAATGGTTTGTTCTCAGAAGAATATATTTCATAATAGTTGTAACTTCGTTCCAGTGCTCCCCCTCGTAATTTGGAAAGAAGAACTACCATAACTATTGGAGATAGGACTTGTGTCGTTGAGGCCGATGATCTCAAAAAAATTGGCGATTTAGGCCGTGGGGCATATGGGATTGTAGAAAAGATGAAGCATGTGCCTTCTGGCACAATAATGGCTGTGAAGGTAAACTACTTATTTCATTGTGTATTACGCTTCTAATAATCTGATTAATTGTATCTCAACGTATAGAGAATTACAACGTCTACAGTTAACACAGTCGAACAAAAACGGCTCCTAATGGATCTTGATATATCAATGAGGACATCGGACTGTCCTCACACTGTGCAATTTTACGGAGCACTGTTTATGGAGGGCGATGTTTGGATTTGTATGGAAGTCATGGATATGAGCTTGGATAAATTTTACGTCAGATCGTACAAAAATGGTTTAGTCATACCAGAGCCAATCTTAGGAACGATTGCATTAGCTGTAGGTGAAACAATAAATTCGAGTTTGCATTCCAGCAAGATTTAAAAAAAAATTATTTTAGGTCGTTAACGCTCTCCATTATCTACATACAAAACTCAAAGTCATTCACAGAGACGTAAAGCCTTCAAACATCCTAATCAACAGACGAGGCGAGGTGAAAATGTGCGATTTTGGAATTTCTGGATACTTAGTAGATTCTGTAGCCAAAACGATCGAAGCTGGTTGTAAGCCTTATATGGCAGTGAGTAGACTATTTTCCTATTTCATTTTAATTTTCTTTTCGGTCTGAATGAATAATTTTCTGAATGATTTTAGCCGGAAAGAATTGATCCTTCTGGAAATCCTGCCCAATACGATATACGTTCTGATGTTTGGTCGTTAGGAATTTCCATGGTTGAGTTAGCCACAGGAACGCATCCTTACAGCAAATGGGAAAGCCCTTTCGATCAGTTAAAGCAAGTCGTCAACGACACTGCGCCTAGACTGCCTGAAGGAAAGTTTTCACAAGAATTTTCAGATTTTATTGATCAAACGTAAGTATAGTATATAAGCTTTAGTTGGTTGTACGTTAATCAAGTTTGTGTCTATAGTCTGCAGAAGGACTGTTCCAAACGGCCAAATTACATCCAGCTGTTGAGCCACCCTTTCTGCGTCAAGCATCGCACAAGCCCGACTGATATTTCAAATTTTACCTCCCAAGTACTTGATCTACCCGACCCAATAACTCCTAAAAGTTAGTTGTTTAATCTTGCTCTAATCTGTCTCTTATATGCTCACTCTGAATACAGCAAGACAATAACATTTTTTTTTAAATGTATTCAGATTATTAAAAATCCGAGCCATTGAAAAAAAAGAGACATTGGAATGAGCATGGAAAGTGTACCTGAAAATAAAACCGCCTACATCACTTACATTATTATTATTACTATTTTTAAATTAATTAAATTCCCTTAACAGAAAAAATTAAATTTAAAGATTGCTCGCTATAATTATAAAATGTGCATTCAGTTGCAAAAAAAACGGCCATTTTGATTTTCTAAAATAAATTCTTTATTGCTGCTACACACAGGCCATGATTTTCAAAAAAAAATTGTTGCTGCTTAATGTAATTTCAAAGTTAAATAATGAGTTTCTGAGGTAGTGGACCTCGAATAAATGTATGGAAAATGGGGAAATTTAAGAAACAAAAAATGCAAATAAAAATTTATTTCATAAACAAAAAAGACATTATTTTTAATAAGAGGTGTTACCACCGTGGGCTTTAGTAGTTTTAGTGCATGAGTCTTAGCATGCTCTGAATAAGGGATTCAATCTTATTCTGCGGAATATTGGCCCACTCTTCAACAAGTCTAGGCCTTGCTGTGTTTCAGAAAGGACAATCCTAGCTCTAATCCGTCTTCCTAGCATATTCGACAGATATTCAATGGGATTAAGGTCGGGAGGACGAGCTGCCACTCCAGAACACTGTGTTCTTGAAAACGTCCAGTGTGTTATGTTATCCTGCATGAAATTTACATTTCTACCACCTGCATTCATAATCGGGAGCGCATCTGGCTCCAGGATAGTTTCAGTACATTGGGCAGCTGTAAGTGATGCTCCATGGACCACCACCAATTGGGTGGAAATCCCACCCCTCACCCGGACCCGCCTTTGTATATGGTCTGGATTGTACAAAGTTACACTCGGCGTAACACCCTCCCCTCCTTCTCCATACTCTTTCTCGACTCCTGATGGAGCTCTTAGAGTGAAGCGAGACTCATCAGTAAAAAGAACAGTGGACCATTGTTCCAATGTCCAGTGTACGTGTTCTAGACCAAATGAAGTATATTCGGTGTTCCCTGGTCAACTCAGGTCCACTCACTAGGCGGGAAGCAGTCAAACCACGTTCACACAGTCATGACTGTCCACTTTGATACGTGGACTCCTTGAACTTCTTCTAGACGATGGGCAGCCTGGACTGAGCGACGGACTTGAAGCATGTGAGACAAAAAAACGATCGTCTCACTGTCGGGAGATCTGGCTTCCTGTCACAGGAGCCTGTCTCCCTAAACCTCTATACACCGTCTCTAAGGGTCTGATACACTACCCTTACATTAGCCACATACCGAATTGAACCCCATCGTCAATAAGCACAACTGCTCGGAAATCATTTTTTAATTAAACTTAAAACAAAAAGAACCCCACACTTCGATACTAATCAAAAGTTTAAGTTAATCAACCACGAGTTGTAGAGACCAGCCATAACAACTTAAAGGATTTAATTCTTTTCATTTCAACGTTTGTTTTTTGTTAACACACTTCTTGTGCGTGGCAGGTGGGTGTTTATTAAATCATAAACTTCATTGTTTACTTTTCTTATTATTTAAACATCAAACTTTAGGCCAGAAAAGGGACATATTGACCAGCAGTAAAGAATTTAATTTAGAAAATCAAGATGGCCTTGATTTGTATTATTTCCAACAGAAATAAATGAACAGAATAGTTTAATAGTATTTTTCCTAAGCATAAAATCAGTCTTACAAGTAAATTAACTAAATGTATTTTAAATTCATTATGGAAAACTAATATTTAATGCAGAGATAAAAATCAATAATTGTTTAATTAACCACATAGAAATTGTTTTTGTTTTTTCCAAAAAGTAGTAAGCATACTCGACTTTTGTAGCTGTTTAATTCTCTCAAATGGTTTTATACCCATTTCAAAAAATAATATGCAATAGTATGTTTTGATATAAACACAGTTTATAAAAAATTAAAAATTAATCTACATTATTTTGCACCTCTGCAGGTGGCACTGTGGTTATATGCGATTCATTTCGCCTTAGCTTGTTTTAAAAGATATGAAAGAAATCTTGCCATATAATTACAAAATGTAAACTTAAAATGAAAGAAATACTACTCGAATGTTTTTATCTTCGTAAGAAATCGAGACCTAATTCACTTAAGAAAGGTTGTAGCATGAAATTGATATTATTTATCTTACATATATTTCTATGTGAATATACCAATCAATATACAAATAAATAACTTTGTTTAAAAAAAATGTGAATTAAGCAACACGAGGCTAAATAAATGTCACATGGCTGATTGTAAGCAATCTCAAGTTTCTTTATTCACAATAGACAAAAGAAAACAATTCTTAAGTAAACAAAAGAAAATGTTTATTTAGCCTTATTCAACCTCCTCACATTCTGTCGAGTTAACCCACACCAAGATGTGGGGGGTTAATAATTAATTAGTTTCAATTCCCATAGAAAAAAATTGTGGATCCAACATACGATACCTTTAAAACAATAATTTACACATCAGAGTTTTTGCCATTCAGCTATGTCCCAGCTCAAGTGGAACAAATAAACAAAAATATTTCACTTTTTTTAAATTCCAATGTCTACATAAATGTTAAAATCATTTTATTCCACAATTTTAATGTGCAGGTACACTGAAATTCCAAGTAACTTGAGCCACAGTTTACAGTGGCAAGTAAATAATTTTAGATCATAGTGCATTCATTGTCAAGCAGAACAGCTGTAAGATGAGACGTGCTCAGTACTGTTTTAATCCCAGTCCTGGTCAATGGTGAAATTCACTTTGTCTCCTTCGGCACTGGCACAACTCTCCAAGTCCATGAGAGCTTCTGAGGAAAGAAAATTGAGAACTTAAAAACTAAACGGAAAATAAAAACGCAATTTCTTTCATTTAAAGGGCTGACTGTAATTTATGAAAAGCAGCTTTAAGACGACTGAAGTTACCTGATCCATTTTCTGTTTCCTCAAATATCGTACCAATGTTGAGCCTAGAAATTTTTAAATGTTATTTTTAGAGAAAAAAATAAACAATTTGGCCTACAAGTAATTCTCAAAATGTACTTACTCTATGCTAGAAGATTTTCTCTTTTTGCTTATCCTATCACCCTCACCACCAGTAGGCGGAAGAGGGGTGGAAAGCGTTTTCTGAGTGATAGCAGGTGCGCTTCCACTCAATTTTCTCTTATTAGGTCTTGGAGACGAAGCTACTGTACCTGTACTAGCTGAATACCTCTTGTACCATTTTACAATCACCCCAGGACTTTTTGAAACCGGCCTGTCCTCTAAGCACTCTTTAACTTTGCTTGCAGAACTTCGGTCTTGGAGAGCAACCCAGGCAGTTGTGTCAGAAAGCCAATTGATTTGTATAGAACCTGGAATAAACAATGACTGAAAATTCTGTTCCCATGTTTAACCATTTTTTTTATTAGAAAGAAAATGCGTTTGCCATTTATTATGTCTTCATTTCATTTACGAATGGACTTTTTGATTTTTATATATAATATATTATTTTTGTAATTCTCACCAAATGGACTAAAAAGCTCCACAATGTTTTGGGAAGTCCATACTTTTGGAAATGAAACATGAAATACATGGTCTCTCAGTGGTTCGGCTGTAAACAATTAAATTTACTATATAAAAATAAATTTGGTATAAACAATAAAGCATGTTTTAAATTGTTTTTAGAAACTTACGATCCCGCCGTTCTAAGTCTATATAGGCATCGGGGATTTTCATTAAAAATAATCTGAAACAATTTGTAAATTATATATGAAAAAAGTCCTAAGTTAATTTCAAAGTGACTTACTTGTTAAGGTACTTCTGAATCGCTCCAACGTCCACAGGAGATTTTATAAATTTACTTGTATCTAAAATGCAACAAGAAGAAATTAAGGATTAGATGATATTAACCAATACTGTAATATACAATATATTAACTTTTTCAATAACTAAATTTGAATTATACCAACCTAAATACCTGAGGGCAGTTATAAATGACAAGCCGGTGACATAAGCATCGTATCCAGCATTATGGAACTTCTCATTTTGGATTTCATAAGAGTAATTTTCTTCCGCATCTTGACATAAAATAATGTATATGGTTGTTTATTTCACACAAAAAGGAGAAAGTTATGTTTCTTTATTACCTATCTTAGGCAGTTCAAAGGGAGATTTCATAATAGCTTCAACAACGCCTGGCAAATGAGAGGAAGGAATTAAATCAGACAGTGCCTCCGACACTAAGTACTTAGTATCAAGAATCCTTATAAAAAAAATAATAATAAAACTTTAAACATTATATTAAATAACAGCATTAAAATACTTGGGAAATATGGTATGAAGCATTTCTTTAAATTCAAGATAATCCTCTGGAAGAGGGTCTATGAATCTATGGACCATGTGACAGAGGTCGAGGAGAACGTTGTGTCCTACAATCAGCTTTCTCGATGCAGCAATCCGTCTAATTATAGTGGCAAAACCAACCGCATCCTGTATAGTTTCTTCCTCCTTTTCGGCCTTTTCTTGTTTTTCTTTATGCAGCTGTTCTTGTGAAACCCCTCTTCTTGCGACTAATGTGCCGTTCTTCGTCTCAACACATATATTTTTCCCACTCAACCTGAAAATTTTCTGATAGCATAAAACTGAGGGTTTTGATTTGTTTTTTAATTAAAAACAATATAATACTAACTCTTCTCTAACTGTCTGGTACACTAACTTTCTTACAAATGCTGAACATTTTTCAACGTGCACTTCTTCCTTATCAAAGTTTGGTGATAATAATACTTTTATTTTTTCCCTTAAAAATGAAAAATAAAATAAAAACTTATGTTTTAAATACACTGAGCTTTTGTTTAATATAAACATACATAGCAGCATCCACTGCTGGTTGGAATTGTTTAGGAATGGGAATCGTCTGGTTGTTTGATTGCACGGCATTTGCTCTAATCCTGGATTTCTCAGCCAAGGTCTCCCTTAGTGAGTCTTCATCGCTCTGTTTAAGATACGGAATACCTATATATGCGAACAATTAAAACAGCGTATTTTTTTACAATTATTTACACAAACCTTCTCTGAAAAGCTTATTAAAATTGAAGCCATTCTGGGCCAAAAAGGTGAGACTCGAAGCCTGACACAAAAACCTACAATCAGGCGCATCTCGGTTCAAAGGCTCAGGAAATAGATAAAACACGTATGTCTTGTTTTTGTACCTGAACAGTTAAAAGAAAAATTACAAATACAATTTTTTGAGTGAAAAAAATACATTGAAAGTTCATACCGTTCATGTCCTTTAACTTGTTTGAAAACTGATAGGCCAAACTGTACAAACAGGAAGTCAAGTGCTCCAGAACGAATCTTAGAGTAGTATTGTTTCGGCGTATCAAAAGCAGTGATGTTATGGCCATTGTTCAAACCCGTGAACTCTCCATCGACCGCTAAAAAACTCGAAGAGTCTATCGCTTCTAAAATTTCAGGCAGGAGCTTCTTGAAATCTGAAATGATACAAAAACCAAAAAATATAGGGAGGTAAAGAATATAGAATGAAAGCTTTCTATAAGTTGTACTATTTTATAACATTTTTTCTGTTTTCAAAAATTCACAAATCATGTAAGTCACAAAACAGTGCTAGAAGGAATCAATCGGTTTATACAACTTTTTAAAAGTGACGATGCATCGACATGCTGTATATTGGAAGAAGAAATAAAATAGCAACCAATAAAAATTATAGAAAAATCAGATATAATGGCATATATTTGGGTACATTTTGGAACTAATCAGGGGCTACTTATTTATGGATGTATGATCAGATCCAGAATTCGAGGTTATACTGTTTCTGTGATTTTGTTTATTAGGACCTACTAGCAAAGATATAATTACAATAAAGGATAGGGTAAAAAGTAATTAATAACTGATATAGAAGAGATGCAATCTAACCTCCTTGTAAGATTTCAAAGAAATTTTTATAATGAACAATACAAAAGAGACATAAGTAAAGTAGTTCCTGTCGTTCTGGAGGGCTTAACATCCAACTACCTGTCATTTTACAATACTTTTTGCATATTATTCTAAGTTGAATGAGTAGGATTCTCTAACCACCCAAAGGGGAAATAACTTCTGATGATTAATTATTAATATTAATGAATAAATTCTAAAAGGTTGTTTGACAGAGCATAAAGAAAAAAAGAGGACATGCACAGTCAGCAGAATAAGTACAAAGCTTTTATCTCTTCAACAGCACAGTATTGTATCTCTTGAATTGTACATTCAACATGGAAAATTTGTTTATCATGATGAGAATATTAATTTTAATGTGTGGTGATTAGTGACCGTTAGTCGATGATTATTCGGAAATCACGAGATGTGGTCTGGTGTGATATAGGTTTCAGAAAAACATTTTCTTTATCGTGCAAATGTTTCGATCTTTACTGAGATTATTTCTACTCACTCAAAGTGTTTTGTTTTCTGCGTAATTGTGCCATTCTTCTTCTCTCA
Organism: Cimex lectularius; assembly: GCF_000648675.2. Classification (NCBI taxonomy): domain Eukaryota; kingdom Metazoa; phylum Arthropoda; class Insecta; order Hemiptera; family Cimicidae; genus Cimex; species Cimex lectularius. The sequence continues at coordinate 3,734,205 of NW_019392993.1, forward strand.
ACACAACATGCAAGGCACAATTACACAGAAAACAAACACTTTGAGTGAGTAGAAATACATTGGTTGAATATAAAAAATATTTTTTTGCATTGTATAAATTCACTTTTTTCCATATCCTACATGTATTTGTTAAATTTAAACAATCTTTGTAAATCCCAGGCCCTGAAGATGATCTCAACAAAGATCGAAACGTTGGCACGATAAAGAAAATGTTTTTCTGAAACCTATATCACACCACACCGCATCTCATGATTTCTGATTAATTTTAATGGGAAAATTATGACCATTGCGGTGCCCTTAAGCACCCAACTCAAAAAGCTTTTAGTTCCAGCCAACTTATTAAATAATATATATGGCAAAAGCAAATTCAAGGGTCTGTGACAGACCAAAAAGCTCAAAACTCTAACCCACGCCACTAGAACAATCCCCCTGAGTATTAAAATTTTGTATTGTTGTGTTTTCTCTTTTTGGCCAGCCCACCATATGAGATACAAATGCAAGTCAAATGAATGAAGACAAGCTAAAATCCGTAACCCAGTTCACCAGCGCCGTCTCCCTAAGTATTAAAAACTTGTATTATGTCATAAAGGTTGAGTTAAAAATAGTGAAAGATAGAGAGGTGAATGACAAGGAAGTCTAGGTATACAAGGATGATCAGACATGATTTTGAAAAATTCCAAAAGCTGTTGATCACACAGATCTGACAAACCAAGAAGCTGAAAACCCTAACCAACTTCTTTAGTGCAGATTCCTTAAGTATTAAAATTTTAATGTAACTTTTAATGACCGTTGAATTATAATTGTGATGTTTATATCGGTGGTGATTATCAGTCGATGGTTGTTGGCATAAAGAAAACGACTTCGAATCTTGGCCGACATTTCAATTTATTTTTAAATCTTTTTCAAGGCAGTCGCTTGATATCTAAGTGACTTTTTTTTCTTCTTTTTTTTTTGTTATCAATTGGCAAATGACAGGGATCTGTATCGATAATCCCATCACCACCGATACAAACATCACAATTATTAAAACTTTGTCATAAAATGGCAACAGGTGGAGTTAGAAATAGTGAGGCATAGAACTAAAACGAACGAGATTAGGCAGACCAGGATAATCAGACACAATCAACAGTATTTCAAAAATGTCAAAAGCTGTGAATCTAGCGACTATGACAAATCAAGAAGCTGAAAAACCTAAGTCACTACACCATCACAGATTCCCATGCATTTTAATTTGTGCCCAACCCCTCTTAACCATTATATTTTTGGGATTTGACATTAAAATGTAGATCTAAATTTGGGCAGATCACCACATGAGAGGCATGCGTAATTTGTAGTGAAAAAAAAATGTTTCAGATCAATGTTTGTTGTTTAAATTGGGTTTTTTGGGCATTTCTAAAAAGAGAGCTAAAGTGAGTATGACACGTGTTGTTTTTTTCTACCTTCCATCCTTTCATGGAGGAAGAAAACCGGCGTACGACCATTTCTGTTAAATGTGAATCGTAAATAGTTAAAGTTTCGACGGCATTCTGTCACATTTTGTCGGCGGAGAGTCCGTTCGAACCGTTTTCGACTTACTTGACTTAGTAACGTCCATTTTCGTTGAAATACGTTCATCCGTCGAGAGGGGCCGTTTCGCCTTTCCGCACAGTTTTCCGAAAAGGCCAGCTTCGCCGCGGGCTAATCACACGGCCGATTCCTTTGTGAAAAACACTCGGACCAACGTAAAAACCCCTAGGACATAGTTTTGGATTATTTTTGTTTTTTCTAACTTAAAGAAACCTCCTCGCAGCTGTAGACGGTCCAGGGCCCATTTCTTCTCGCCGCCCTCGCTTTCGCCCTTCCTAGAATATTTTTCGTTTTCTAATATTTTACCACCAGGAAAATTGTCGATAGAAAATCAATTTTGAAAGTAGTTAAATTCACAGTCATCTCGATCTAAAACTACATTTAATTGAATTCAAAAAATTATATACACAGTAATTCGTTTTCTACCACCTGGATTTCTGTTTATTTATTTATTTTTTTTTTAAACACCACACATTTTAATTTTCACCACTGTCCCTAAAGTATTTTCAATTAAACTCATTACCTCAAAAAACATAAATTAATGTAGTTAAAATCCATTTTGCCCAATAATTATATTTATTAATGTTTTAAAACAACGCCACTGTGATAACAACATTAGATTGTAAAATTTCACAAACCAGAACCAATTTTCTACTTTCCCTCCTAAAAATAAATAAAAAAATTTACTTCAACAATTTCCTCAAAAAGCTGTTTGCAGTTTCCACTGACTCAACATCGACTTTCTGGAAATTTATGAAATAAAATCACCTGATAATAAAATATTATTTGGTAAAAAAAAAATCAATCATTCCAGTTTTACGGATGATGAATCAACTTGAAAAACATAAACGAGCAAAATGTTATTAATGAAGATAGCTAAAAAACTATGATATTAGGATTATTAGGAATGCATACAATTATTAAAATAATTATTTAAAGGAAGTATTAAGGTAGAGAAATAAACTTTGAAGACCCAATAAAATACAAACAGAAATTAGTAATGAATTAAAAACAATAAATATTAACCGAGGATTTATGAAAGAGAAATCAACGTTTAAAACAAACCAGCAAAATGTTATTAATGAAGACAGCTAAAAACACAATATTAGGAATAGATTAGATCCCGCTGTTGCCTCTGGACTTTTTTCTGACACCTAAGGGGGCCGGTGGCCACAATTGAAAAAACAATGACAGGGCAGTCAATGTTGTCTGGGGCGAGATCGGATCTCCCAACCCCCTTCAAAAATGAGTTTCTTTGATGGAAGCAAAAAAAGACTTGTGAAAGAGAAATCAATTAAAAGGCATAAACCAACAAAATGAAGACACTTAAAAAGCAACATGCTATAGGAATACATAAAACTATTAAAGCCATTAATTAAAAGAGGTTTCGAGGTAGACATATCGACTTTTAAAACTGAATATAATTATTCAGAAATCGTGAGATGTAGTCTGGTGTGATCTCAATAAAGATCGAAACGGCATGATAAAGAAAATGTTTTTCTGAAACCTACATCACACCATTTCTGAATAATTATCGATTAACAGTCACTAACCACCACACATTTCTACACTGAATATAATGTGGAAGGTTGACCTCTTGCGAGGAGAGCAAATGAGCAATGAATAACTATAATCAATCAATCAAAACAAATTTTAGGAAAGAGAAATCCACTTGAAAGACAAACTTAAAAAAAATGTTAAGAATCAAGACCCTACAAAACAAAGTTATATTAGGGATAAATAAAAAATTAATTAATTATGACAGGCATTGAGATAGATAATCAAGTGAAGTACCCTGGGGAAAAAAGAATGAATGACCTCAGTCAAATTGAATTTGAAAAAATCAAATTCAAAGTATACTTTACAATTTCAGGATCAAGAAAAAATTATGTAAAATCAATGTTTGTTCAGAAAATTATGTTTATTGGAATGTAGAACATTAAAAATAAGTTGTTGTTGTTATCTAAAAGAAGCATTTCAAAATGTTTGCAAAACTAAACAGAATAAAGTCACTTTTTCTCATGGGTCGGTCGATGAAGGCTGAACTTTTATGGAAATCTTTAGCCTCTGGTCTTTTAAGAAAAGTTGTTTGTCTTTCAAATCACCCCATTTGGTCTTCTTGTGTAAAATCTTTGGCTTCTTCATTCTTGAGGTGTTTTTAATAGTTTTCCTCACTGGAGATCGTTGGTACATGCTTGTGAATTTTACTTTGTAGAAAACCATATAGGCTCTAAAACACCCAGACCGGACTGAAGCCTTTCCTCTGAAGGCGCACCTGGACTTATGCCATTTTTCCATAGTAAGTAATTCTTCTAACACATTCCTCTGGACTCAAGTCACTTTACATTTTGTCTATTTTACTGTCTTATAGTACTCTCAGATTACTTTACAGCACTTCAAAATCATTACGAACAAAAAGTGGACTGTCGTTCTTCCTGCTAAGAGTGCTTTGACCCCCCCCCCCCCAAAAAAAAAAAATGCAATTACATAACACAAATGAATAAATTAATTAAGGCAGTATTTTTAGTGCCTGAAATAAGGGAAATTTATGAGGGGAAAAATACTATAATATAAATAAAACGAGTAGGTTTTGAAGAAGATTCAACTTCAAAGACCCTAATAGCAATGAATAAAATAACAAATTTTCAATATTTCTTCTATACAATATAATATTTATTATGCAAATAAATTAATGAGAAAAAACTAACTTATAACAAGGTAATGCTAACAAACTGAAAATGCTAGAGTTTAAAAATATACAACAGCTAAACATCATAAAAGTGGACGATTTTCAATTCAATTTTGCAATATGACATATATTTTGGACGGAAATATTAAACGGAATCACAACACTTAACAAGAATAAACCATTTGAATAAAACAAAAACACCACTTTTTTAAGCGGTTATTTCAATCCGACATTCAAATAACATACGTAGTAATAATATTTTTAAGCATAAATATTTAATTTTTATCAAATGGGCACTTCAGATCTTTTTCCATGACTAGATATTATATATTCACTCTCTTGTAATATCATGTTTGCTTTAAATAAATTACAACTAGACTACATTATACTTTTCATTTCAATAATATAATTTCATAGTGAAGAAGAAAAAAGTAAAATTACTTGTAAGAATATAACAATCAAGTTATTTCAATAAAATTGTTAGAAATGTTAACAGTAATGAGTACCAGCATATAAATTGCAAATTTGACAAGCACAGCCTTTCTGGTAACTTTCACAAAGTGCCCCATTGGAAATAGGAATAAACACAAAACAATTTATAAAATTCAAATTTAACACACAAACATAAAAAAAAAATTTAATCTCAATAATATTGATTAACCTGATTGACTTTTAGTATTTTTATTTGTAAAAGAACAAAAAGTCTGAGTTGGTTGCTTATCAAGTATCGTTTACACTTGATAATTAAAAACTTTTATTTTTACAGACAACTGAAAATAATAGGAAAATTTGGTGTAATTTAGACTGCACATTTATAAAAACTTGCTCAACCCTAAGCCTACGTATTTTATTATAATTCGCTTTATACCAGATGTTAAGCGTTCTTACTAATTATCATTTCTCATTAAATGAACTAATAATGCATTTTGTTTTTCTAAATAATTTTGTGTTAACTATTTTTTTTAAATGAAATATTTGTTTTCCTCCTTTTATGTATGGTGAAGAACATAACACTGCATCTTTCACTGCCGTTTCTATGTGATGATGGATAATTAAAAATATCGATCGGTTTTCTCACAAGGAAAAGAAAACATGTTTTTTATAACATTAATAGTAGTAAATTTACACCATAAATTACAGAAGATAAAATAATTCTAAAATATATTCTGTTAGTTCTTAAAATAAAAGGAATGAAAAACTTATTAAAGGAGATAAAATTTTTCCATAAAAGAAAGCCTCTCCGATTTTAAGAAAATTCACAATCTTGGATGGCCTTTAAAGTAGTTTGTATCTTCATCTTGAGGCGATGCTCAAAATCGTAGTTTGTGTACACCGATACAATCGAATCCAAAACAAGTTTTGCATCACTCATCTTAGAGGGGAGAAAAATGTAATAATTAAATTTGAATTATGGATTAAATAAAGTTATTATGACAGCTCAAATACCTTTTTCTTTTTGAAGCAGATCATGCCTATTTCATAAAGCGCAAAAGCGCTAATATGCAGATCTGCTCTTGATTTATAACGTTTTTCTTCTTCGATCCGGCTCATTCTGACCGAGGCGAGCATACTGACAGCTTCCTCGTCCCTGTTGAGATATGTCAGACAGACCCCAGCCAAGAGGGCTGACAAACCAACCATCGGCTCCATTACTTTCTTACTTGGTAATGATTTGGCATTTGATTCAATATCTAAAAATGACATATTCAAGGAATTGTATAATAAATGAATAATTAATCCAGTAAAATAAAAATTACCATTTAAAATTGAATTAAGCCCTTCCTTTCCAGGCATGCTGTTCCACAAATAGAGCATTTCATAGGCCAAAAGCCTGTAAAAATGTGGAGTCTTGGTCGGCATGAGAAAAACAAGCCTGTGCAAAATCAGCTGATCAAGCTGAGAGAATCTCATCTTAGATTTCTGTTTCAAGATTTGCGTTAGATGGGCGACATGATGCATCTCGTTAATACAGCCACAGCATACTAAAACGATCGGTATTAACGGTTGAACGTTAATAAATTGGACTGAACCAAATCCAAGACACACCAGCAGATAAATACGTGTAGAATACCCGACTCCACCTTGATTGCTCTTTCAGCTGGGAGAAGGCATGCAAGGCAGATTGAAAGTCCAATTGCATCAGTCGGCACCAACCAACCTCGTGCAGGCATAATAGCGACAGCTCTCGCTGTCCAGAAAGGTTTATTGCCGCAGTGTAAACACCTACTGCACTATTAACTTCATTCTGCAGCCATAAAGACATACAAAAATATTAAGAAATGATAATCACAAAAATATACAGAGTAACCAGATTTGGAGGTCTTAAATTTATTATCTAACACATATTTCTGTACCATTAAAAAATTTATTATGTTATTAATTAAATATGTATGTGTGTTTATTTGTGTTCAGAGTTGGGCTTATATATGTATCAGTAATCAGTAACAATTATTTACGTAGTTTACACAACGTAATTAACTTGTTGATATTTTGGTAATAGAAAAATTTGAATCTTACAAATGCAGAATTATCGACTAACCTTCAGCCTGAAAATTCTTCCTTTGAAGAAATAGAACAGTGCTGAATTTGCAAATTCTTTTTTAGAGTCTTCCATAATAATATCAGCACATTGAATCGTACTAACAATGTCACCGGGCTCGAGAGCCAATAGAGGGTTGATAATCGTATAGTACCAAAGCAGTGCAATCCTAAAACCAAATGATCACTTTAGATCAATTTTAATTGCTAATGCAATATTGAACTTACGTAGCGAGAGGTGCTCTCACGTCCGGCCCTTGCCTAGCGAACTCGAGCGACTTGAGACCTGCCACTCGATCACCCACAAAACCTATTAAAGAGATGAATCGCAAAACAGACGGAGGCAGAAGAGAAACACACAGGTGGAACAGCCCGTATCCGAAGCAAACAGCTCTCGTCAGCCTTGCAATATCCGTAGGGTTTTGGCTAGAATGAAACACATGTTCATAAATAAAATAATTACAATTATTAATATCAGTAACTATGGGAACTTAGTAGTAACTTAGCTTCAGATACAAAAAAACACGAACAATCTTAACAAAGTTTGTATTATGAAATAACAGATTGGCTGAACGTCCCTGCTCACCGAGAGCCAGTAAGTAAATCGTACATTGTTATGTCAATGTTTTCAGATGCTTTTTTATTAAAATACTGTTTACTTTTTTTTAATAAATATAAATGAAGAGGCAAATTGCTAAAATATAGATCCAAACAATGTTTACCCTATATTAAAAAATATTTTGGTAATTTCTGATCATTTTAGTCTATCTATCCTCGATGTTTTGGTCAGACATGTTTTCTTTCTAAAGTCAGTATTATTTTGTCAATTGTATCTCTTCATAAATTTGTAAAAAGTGACAGGTAGGACCAAAATGGAAGTGTAGATCAAAATGATCGAAAACAACCAAACTGAGATGCCTTTAATGCAGCGCACAAGTAGAGAGCAATGAATTTGCACCACAAAGAATAAGATATAGCTTGCCCAACTTTTAAATCACAATAGTGGTTTTAAGAAATTGGTTTGATGATGATATAGATAATAGTAGATAAACATATAAGTTCAAACATAGGCCTTTTCATGTTTGTTGAAATATATCCTTGATTCGAGCAAATGTATTTATTAGCATGAGAATTGGAGTATGTTTGGGTTGTTTGCAAAATATCGAGATCCATAGGAACCTTGAAGAAGCATAGGTTTAGAATATAAATATATATAGGCAGTGATAGGGGGCATAATATGAAAATTCTTGGTATGTATATATTTATTTGTGTGATGTAAATGGGACTGCAATAGCCGAGTGGTCAGTGTGTCAGATTCTTGGCTCGTAGGTGGTCGTGAGTTCAATTCCCACTGCCAACCCTGGCCTTTTTTCATGCATGGAAGGGTTAGAAATTAAAGATAGATGGCCGGAAAAATAAATAAATATAAAAAAATAAAAACTACATGCTCATCACCTACAAATTTCAAGAAGGAATTTTGGTCTAATTTGTTTAAATTGTTTACCAAGATATTTTTTGAGAGATTTGAAAGAACAAAGAACCTTGACACCACATAGTGGCATCATCTACCAACAATATATGCAAGATGCCACTGTGGCATCATTTCAGTGAACGTGTTAAAAGCTTTTTTAGTTGTATCAATGGATAAAATGAAAAATTGATTAATATAAAATTATAGATAATAACATATGCAAAAAAGATACTATTATTTGTATACATACATCCATTTAGGAAGATGATTTCATATTATTTAAAAGTACGTATATGTACGAATGATATTTTCAGGGGAGGGGATGGGTGAGAAAATCCAGAGGAGTTAGTGGGAATCGAACCTACAATCCCTGGGTTTAATAGTCGAGCCTGACACGATAACCACTTGGCTACCATGGTCCCCTAAATGATAAGTTGAACAGTTTATAATACAAATAATAATCATGGCTTAATCGCTCAGACAATTTTTTTTTTTAATGTATAAGTAAATAAAATCTGGAATGTTAAATCATACACGGATTATTGTGTGTACTAAAAATCAAATAATTAATAATGCTTGAACAAAGTAAATAACTGAGAGAAAAAATTTCAGAATGGTCTCTCAGTACTGCAATTCTTGGAGGATATCATGGGAGGCCATGTGTTCCCAACACAGTGAGTTTGAATATTTATCGCGTCATACATCATATTTGACTGTTCACTGTAAAATTTCAGCTAAGGGGAGACCCAAGAGGAAGAGGTGAAGGGCGCTTGGGAGATGACGATATAGTCGACCCTGCATTAAGGCCAGCCATTACGTCCAACTTGACAAGATTCTATCCAAATGGCGTCAACTCCGTTTCCCTCAACGATGAACAAAACAATATCGGGGAGATTGTGCCAAACGAGAATGAAAGAGGACCGTTTCCAATAGTCAGTGACAAATAGTTTCAGTTTTAATTTTTACTTTATTATTCTAACCGATTTGAAATGTAATTTCTTCTTTACAGCAAGTTGTAAGAGATGAATCAAATGGACAATATAGACACAATGCATATGAAAATCGTAATGATCAAAATGAACGACAGCGTAATGTTTTTCAAGTAATGTTTATTTTTCCCTAAATATAGTTTTAAAGAAAAGTGAAATAAAATTTTAATTAATAACTATAATTCGAAACTTTTGATCAATTTTATACATATATAGAAGCCATAAAATGTTTGATAATCTTAAATTATTATTTTTAAAAAGTTTAAAAAAATCAATTCTATTTAAGACAAATAAACAGATAAATATATTTAGTTGAATTTCTTTTCTTAGAAAGAAAAACTTTTTTTTATAAATAAGCATTACAATTTCAGGAAGAATACTTAGGTGATGAACATATGACTCCACAAAACATGGATTTGGTAAGCTTAAGAGCTAATTGTTAATGTATTTGTTTTTTAAACTAAATTAATTTTGTTATACATATTTTTAGGGAAGTCTTCCAACAGTATTAAACATATGTGGACTCGTTGTTATTGGGACACTAATAGTACTGAATATGGTGAATGGACAAATTTGAATTATTACGATATGGACTACAAACTTGAATAATAATATACATTTTCTAAATGAATGACTGTTTATTTACACATTGATCATTTGTTTAATAGCCCTTAGCCAGGGGAAATGTTTACTTAGCTGTTTAATGAATTAATTTTTTATTCATTCATTTATTTTTAGTTATTCATGCACAGAAAGATTTTTACTGATTTGTAACTTATGTGTTAAGGTTCACTAACCTTTCAGGTATATTTTTTAATGTTTGTACATCAGGCGCATCATAATAATGGTGATGCTGTTCATCATCGTCAGGTATGTTTGAAATGTTGATACTTTCCTTGGATCCGGCAATAGGATGCATCGAAGAGATCGAATGTACCATGCTGGTATCTGAAGTAAGTTTAGACACATTTGATGAGATTATGAATATTCGTAATTAGTGTGAAAATACTCACTGGATTGTCTTTCTGAGCACGTTTGCACGAAACCGATAGATTTGCTGACAACTATCTTTCTTCCTGGAGGGACTAAATTTATTTCGGATCCGAAACATTTCTTGTACTGAACGGAAATATTTGAATAGACGCTCAGGTAGAGGCTCCAGGCCTTTTTCAACAACCAGCCGCCTTTCACATAACTGGCTGTCGAGTCTTGCATTATCATGTTGAGAAAGGCTTGACAGACATGGCAGTCGGCTAAGATGATCTGTTGTTCCAATAAGTCATACGGACTTCCCATCTATTGCAAGAATAGAATTTTTATTTTGCTTAGTATATTAAACTCTTGTTTGACCTCATACCTCAGAAGAGCCAAATACACGTGTTTTCACTGCTTTAAACCAACTGAGATTATAAGCACATTTGGATTCAAGCTCTTTGAGGGCCTGGCATGCCTTGGTCATGTTCTCCTCTTCAAATGTCATCATTGCATTCTAAAATTATTTTTAAAAAAATTATAAATTCAATTTATAACAATTTAAGTCTTGATGCAGTTTGTGAATTTTCAGCGACCATATTGCTAGTTTATCAATTTTTATTTATAGATCAGTAATTTTTTTAAGTCTATCCTCACTGTTGGTTTGACAGATCAAAATGATCAGGAAAAACCAAGTTAAAGATTCATTACTCCACAGACATTAACTATAAATCTTATTATTTTCTATTTGTTTTATACAAAGTCATGTTATCAACTTTTTTTTCAATTATGGCCAAAAGATGGCACAAGGTTAAAATCTGATCAGAATAGGAATAAACTGTAAAAAAAAATATATAATAATAATAATAATTGAAGTTTGACATAGATATTTCTTTAAATACACTATTGCAAGAAATGTAAACTAAAAATTAATGCTTCAAAAAGTGATATTTTTTCACGAAAAGTATACCCATCTATTTACATATTTGCAATAATATACAGTAGTAGTAGTAGTAGTAGTAGTCTTTATTTCTTTTAACATTGGAAACTAGAAGACGCAGAAACTTAACGCTCAAATATGGTTCTCATGTTCTATTGGGTTGTCCGGAAAATAATGCAGGATTTTAAGTTTTCATTAAAAAAAATCTATATAAAATATTCTGTTTACGTTTACAGGATTACTCATTTGTATGAATGTCAACACTTATTAATCCTCTTCCAAATGATATTGTTTGTTTACCTCTGTAGCATTCCGCTACTTGGAAATAATTCAGTCATCCTTATAATGTCAAAGCGAGAATTTCGTACGATTTTCTTTTACGAGTTTAAACTCGGCCGAAGCGGAGCCCAAACGGCTAGAAACATTAACCAAGTCTGGGGCGAGGGTTGTGTTAATGAGTGCACTGTGCAAAGGTGGTTTAAAAAATTTCGGGAGGGAGATTTCAGCCTTGAAGATGAAGAAGGTCGTGGAAGGCCTTCCTCTCTTAATGATGATGTTCTGCGATCAGTGGTGGAAGAAAACCCCAAAACAACTGTTCGAGAACTTGCAGAGCAACTCAAAGTCAGTAAAACGACCGTCGCTGACCACCTCAAGGCGATTGGAAAAGTGAAAAAACTCGAAAATTGGGTTCCACACTCATTAAACGATCGCCAAAAAAATCAGCGCTTTGATGTTTGTGCATCACTTCTTTGTCGAAACAAAAATGACCCATTTCTGGCCAGAATTGTTACATGTGACGAAAAGTGGATTCTGGACAGTGGCTCGACAAAGGAGAAGCTCCAATACATTTTCCAAAGCCCCCAACTCATCAAAAAAAGGTAATGGTTACGGTATGGTGGGCTTCATTTGGTTTAATACACTACAGCTTCTTAAATCCTGGCGAAACCATCAATGCTGAATCATACTGTAACCAAATTAATACCATGCATCAGAAATTGGCAGTAATGAAGCCCTCTTTGGTCAATCGGAAAGGGCCCATTTTGTTGCATGACAACGCTCGACCACATGTGTCACGTGTAACGTCACAAAAATTATTGGAGCTTGGCTATGAAACTTTGCCTCACCCACCCTACTCTCCGGACCTCTCGCCTACTGACTACCATTTTTTTAGACACCTGGACCACTACTTACAACACATAATATTCAAAAATCAAACGGAACTGGAAAATGCATTTATTGACTTTATCAATTCTAAAAATTCTGAATTCTACTCAGACGGAATTAATAAGTTACCAACACGTTGGGAGAAATGTATTGAGAGTATGGGAAATTATTTTGATTAAAGAACATTGCTTTAAAGTAACTAGTTTCTTTTTTTTTGTTTAATACCAAAATCCTGCATTATTTTCCGGACAACCCAATATATAAACCAAGGAATACTTTCAATTACACATTAAGCAACGTTTCTCTGCATGCCAGATACATACATATGCTGGCTCTGACCAGAAGATTTTTTTTTAATAAAGGTCCAAACATTGGTACTATAAAAAAAATTGTTTTTCTAACCCTATGCCACACCAGACTGCATCTCACGATCTCCAAATAATCACTTTTTTTTTTTTTTTTCTAAAAATCACAGCAGGAGTTGTTCTGCTCATGCAGTTCTCATATTGGGTGGGATTATTATTCGTTCTAAGTACAGAAACTAGATATGACACTCAAATGGGATAAACCGAGCAACCTTTCTCTGCATGCCAGATATGTAGGCAGGCTTTGACCATCAGAAGACCATATTTTATCTTTTTAAAAATCATACCAAGAGTATCAAGTCTTCCTGTCCTGCTAAAACAGGTCTCATAGCAGGTGGCATTCATATTCGCTCTTAATAACGAACCATGACACTTTTCAAACTGGATACTTCAAACATACTTTCTCAACATGCCAGACACATAACCGGCTGTGATTTAAAAATACTTCTCCAAACATAAAAAGGCAATATGCACAACAATATACAGAAAAAATGTACTCTATTTCTTTTAAAATTGAAACAGGAGTCCCAGATATTTGATGCCTGGACAGAGCCAAGCATTACTTTCAATTAGTGGGACATTGAGCAACCTGTCTCTGCATGCCAGATAAATACACTGGCTTTGGCCAGAAGAAAACCACATTTTTTTTTTTAAGTCATAACAGAAATACTTGTGTAGTTGTTCTGCTCAAACAGTTCTCAAATCAGGTGGCGTTCTTATTTGCTCTAAATAAGAAACCCAGACCTGATACTATTCAAACGGGATACATACAACAACATTTACATTCTGAATACAATTTGTTGAAGTCATGGAAGTGGTCATGAATCACATACTGCTACTCACGACTTCAACAAATTACGAAACAACTGGTCACTAAGAAACACACATGCTGTATATGTGCAAATATGTCTTATAAAACAAAACAAAAATCTAAAACCTAAAATGATGTAAAATAGAAGACCAATATTTTTCTGGAAATCAGAATTATCCTGCTCTTTTGCCTTTTTGTCTACGTATTGGACATAAAAGCAGACTGTTGCCTAAAAATATGTCTCTGCGTCAATGGCATAGAGAAAAAATGTCTCTATGATTAAGATTTTTTGAGGGCCATATACCAACCACACTTTTGAAACATAAGTTTCTCTGATGATCCAACCAATACTGCCATTTGCTTTTGATCACAATTGCAGTGCCTTGTTTGCCTCCTGACATGTGTCCTGGTTCCAAGGCAACCTCTGCTAAGTTGAAAAGATCCGGTTTTGGAATATGCAGTACAAGAACAAGAGAACTTGTCACAAACAGCTGAGAGGACACTTGGTAAATAGGTGCAAAAAAGATTAATTTTTCAAAATTGACTACATATCAAGGAAGTGTCTATAGAGTATGATTTTTACCAAAATAACCATTAGCATTTTCATGCAATTGAATAGAAGAGAAAATATACAAGAAGAAGAAAAACGTCTATAGTTTTGGGTTGATCGTGTTTTTGTGGACAGTTCTTAACATGTGGACGTTACCATTGGCTTGTCATATTATGATGCGTGGTACGTCGTTGGGGAAGCGGGATCGACGGCCTGTCAAGTCTTAAAAAAATGGATGTCAGGGAAAAATGAAGTTACCATGAATAGCGTATAGCAGTGAGCGATTTCCAACTGGACGGATTTTTTTCTGTCTCTGCAAAGCTGCTCGGCGGCTTCAATATTGTTGTTGAGCACGTTCTGTATCACATTCCTGGCGACTTCCCAGTCTTCGAGCCCTTCTGGGACCTCCTCCTTCTCTTCCTTATTACGTCTATAGAACATTCCAAACATTTGAGTTCCATAATATGACACCGGCGTTCAGAATGGATGGGTCTTCCGCGACGACGGCGACGGGCACAGCGATAATCAATACCGGCTAGCACTCTAGCCAGACTAGCCGCCCTCCGGCCAATTTGGACAGACGCGGATTAAAATCTTGACACGCGTTCGACATCCCTCAGTTTTTGACCATTGTGCTATTTTTATTAGCTAGCTCTTAGCTTCGAACTGCTGAAACTATTGTTTTTCCCCGACTTTTTCAAATGCAATAACCATGTGATAGAAAAACAGAACCAATCGTCGAGGGACATCGACTCGAAGAAGGACGGAAACGAACTACTGACCGTTTTTGGCCTTTATCCCTACTGATCTTCGAACAAAACTTACTTTTTAGCAAAAAACAAAAATAACTATAACATTTTTCCGTGTGAAAGCATACAGCAATTTAAAGAGTTCTACACAACAACAAAAATTTAAGTGATACTTGTTTATTTTTGTTTTTAATGTTAAAAAATACACAGTCTCCATGAGTTGAATTTACAATTGCTCAATTTAAAAACCCCTGGCAATTTTCTAAAAAAAAATTAAAACGAAATTTTATTTAATTGCCTCACGCCCATGATCGGGTTCTAACTTTATTAAACATTAAAAAAAGTTTACAAAAAAAAAAAAATACTGCAGATTAGAAATTTTAGCTTTTCTTTATCACACACGACCATTATGAATATTGCATCTTTTGATGATGCACATTCATTGCATAAAAGAAATATTAAAGGTAACTAAAGATATTGAAATATAACAGTTGATGCATGTAGTAACATGTGTTGTATGGTAATACATATGCTACCAAGTAAATATTTTGATGGAAGTAATTGGCTTTCTGGATTTCTTTATGTGATCTGTGTGATAGATAAACCTATAGCTTGGTTGTCTGACATAGCTAAAAATTTACCTCCACTGGAAACATTTATACAAGGAGAAGCTAGATAAAGCTCATTCAGACTCCAAAAATAATCAAATTGGATGAGTACAGCTTTGTCTCGAAAAATTCTGTTTTTACAAACAGTGCAAAACACCAACCTCTCAACAAAAATCATCTAGCTTGATTTTTCCAGAGCACTGGAGGGGCTTGGGATCCTAAGATTCCTAAATTTCTTGAAATCATACTTCTCTGACAGGAGTTTAGAAGTCAAGTTTAATCAAGCGTACTCTAATTTTTAACCAGCGGAGTCCTGCAAGGATACGCCCTGAATACAATTCTATTTATTTCTTTATAGATAGCTAGTTGGAATACCACTTCAATATGACAATAGGAGAACTGCCTTGAGCATGTCAGTAAGTTTCTGGGTTTCCTGTTCCCTCTTTCAAAAGAAATACTGGTCTTTTTCTAGTAAATAATCAATGACAGAGTGAGTAGGTATGTCATCTAATTCTTGAGGACAGCTAGTCTGGTCACCAGTTCTGATTTTTTGGATCAATGTATGAGTCTGGTATGATGCATCCTAGCTAAATGACGTCATGGCTTGGCTCCTTATAGGGATTAGATATGATCACTTGATATGAGAATCAAATTTGAGCTGGACACTGGACAAGTTTCTGGTCGACTGTTCTAATATTCAGAAGAATGTTAGTTTCTAGTGTATATACTTTTAGATATAGATTTTTTCCCCAATTGAGATGTACTTTGGTCCTACCATAATCATTCAAGAATACATTGTGTGAGAACTGTACTTGAGCATGGCAGCATAGGTCTTCTGGTCCTACTTTTAGACAAAAGAAACACCTTGACGTAAATTATACATTTGTATCATATTATCAACGTGTAAAATGTAATTGAAAGTATTTATTAACTTGAATGTATCCTTTCTTAGTATGAGAGGCTTTGGAGTATTTAGGGCCCATATTAGTAGGGGGCCTTCAGAGGATCCGAGTCTTAAAAGAGTGATCATTCTCACCAACCCGTGCAAAATATGACGTTGAAAGTATTAATTTGAATGTATCGCTGTACAGTATGAGAGGCTCTTGAGAATTCAGGGCTCAAATTAGTAAGGCTCCTCAGAGGATCTGAGTCTAAAAAGAGTGATCTAACTCAGAAGTTAGATTTCTACATTAAATAAATTTTACTTGATATTATCTATGATTACATAACATACAATTATTGCAGTAATTAGTTAAAACTGTATTTTCGCAATAACATATTTATAGAAAATAAGGCAAAAAAGGATTGATTATTGAAAACAATAATGAAGTGTACAACAATAGATATATTCTTGAAAATGTATTATAAAATTTTATTGAAACACATATAGTAATGCCTTTAAAGGAAAATTGAAATTTTTCTTAAGAAAATAACTCACTTTTATTTACTTTTTACACTTATTTACATTTTTATAAAATATGAAAAAGCTATTACTAGCAAGCTATTAACAATTTACTACTAGACTCTGGCTAGCTCACCGGATATGACAGACAAATTCAACTAGAATTGTCATACCGTAATTATCAAAGAAACAAAAGTTCACCTTACAGACCTCGGCCCAATATTTCACAGTTAAAAGAAAATAAAATGACTTCAGTTTTAATACTGGTAATAATTTACATATTAATCTACATTTAAAATTCTTAAATGCTACAAACATAAAAAAGAAAGTATTTACATCCCATTACATGTGAGTTGCATTTAAAATATTAATAATTTCAAATTTGTTTAAAAGTAGATTTAAAAAATGGAAGTCTTTGAATTAGATTAATTTAAAAATAGGAAAACCAGCTCATAAAAATGCCAAAAATTCACTGGATTGTTATCAGATGGATATCTGCAAGTACATATATTTTTGTTAAATGTGACAGACACACTGCTTTGTAAGTTCCAGCCTGGAACAAGGAGTGATAATCAGACAGATGTCATCACAAATTATTTGTTTTTAATCTTTTCTGGAATCTCTGCAAATTTGTCAACTAATTCCTTACTACTTTTTATTATCGTTGCGATATCATTCTGTGTGGTGTGTATTTCACAGATATTAGCTCTTATCGCCCTTGTGTCCAGCCCTTTAATCCTTCCGTTGTGCCTCGAGACCGGCCTAATTAAGCTGACGCTCATCATCTCTTCGTGAAAGCTTATGTCAGTCTGTTCCATGTGTAATAGGAACTTTTCAAGGCGCTGTTTATAACTCTCCACATCTTTGGCTAATATTTTCCCCTGCAAGTAGATGGTCTGCGCCATTTTGTACCAATCGGCAAGGCTATCGGAAATCTGAGCTATGGAATTTATAACTTCCTTCTCCAATAGGTTTTTGATAAGTTCTGTGCCCATAACGTCCATTTTCATACGTTCGAGCACATGAAATTGTTCATCATTGTACGTGAGACATTTTGTAGCTCTATCTCGGATCATGTGTTGCCAGGAATCCCGTAGACGCTGGACTATAGAATTGGCTCGTTGGGGAGCTTTGGCTTTCCAGCAACATTTACACCCTACTGTGTTTCTCTCCCATTCTTTAATCAACGTGTCATGTGTGACATACCTATTGTAGAGCAATTTAACTGCTACGTTCAACCCTAAAACTAATTCCTGACTCACAGTTTCCATTTCTTCTTTTAAATTTACACTATTGGAGGAAGTTTTGACACCCAAAATGGTATGGACTGTTTTCTGTCCCCTCATCACAGCTTCCATTATCTTTTCAACATTTGAAGTTATTTCCATAAGATGTGTTGTTTTGTCGAGTACTTCTTCTAGTTCCTGCTTGACTACAAAATTAAAAGTATTCACACTGTCATGAATCAATTTGCTACAAAGGCAATGTATATCTATTTTCCTTTTTGCATGATGAGCTATGCTGCAGATGGTTTTCGCCGTGCTCGCGTCGTTCTCGACATTTACCGAATTTGGGAAGATTGGCAGTTTAAGGCTATCATTGTCGTTTGGAATCACAACATTGTTGTTTTCATTGCTAAATAGAATTATAGGTTTTTCTTCCGTCGTTTCTGGAAAATCTTTTCCACAAGAGTCCTGAACTATGGAAAAAAAGTGTTTATTGTCGAATAAAAGAATCTGATTGTGGGGTAAAACATCTGTCTGTTTTGTGATTTGCGTTTGCAGGTCTAAATATTTTTCTTCTGGGTGAAAATATATCCTTATATTTTGCATTCTGTGAATGTGGTAAACATGAAGCCTCTTTCTCGACAGAGTCTTCGTCACCTCTGAGAAAAATTTCTCAAAAGTCCAAATCTTTTGCGCGTCAACTTCCAGCAAACCGGCCAAAAGGGGCGTGATGTACTTTTTCAGCCCTTCACTCAATTGGCAAGACTTGGGAAGAGTACGACACCAGTTGATAGGGCCGTTTTCTAAAGACTGAGTGCCCGATATGACTCCCGATTCTTTTTTCGTGGTTATAAAGTACATGGTTTCCTTGTTTCGACGACCTCCGTAGGGGCGGAAAGGTAGGTTGCCGGTGGCTACATGATACAGAGTCACTCCGATCGACCAAAGATCGACCGTAGCACCGAAAGTCTTACGTACAGCTTTTCTCAACACAGCTCGCTCGTACATATCGGGATGCAAGTACTCTTCAGTCCCGTAAAGAGAGACAAACTGTTCATCCTCTTCTAAATGCCTGGCAGCACCGAAATCCGTCAATTTATAAATCGTGCTTCCGTCGTCACAGATGAATTTCATTATGTTGCCAGGTTTCAAATCCCTGTGGACCAAATTGTTGTCCCTCAAATGTTTCATCCCAGCTGTCAAATGGTCCAGCACGAGTAGAAACTCTTCCTCTGGTAGGCCGTAGGTGTTTTCAGGGTCGTCGAGGATGTTGAAGAGACTACCGCCAGTGCAAAGTTCCATGACGATGACTTTACCCCTTCCTTCCTGTTCCTCGTCTATGGCTAGGAGCTTCACGATGTTTTCGTGCTTTACCTTCTGCAGCACTTCGAACTCCCTGATCTGAACGTCGTGGGGTCTCATGTGACTCAATTGGTTGAAAGTCTTCACGGCCACGGGCTCTCCTGTGCTCTTGTTGACCCCTTGGAACACGGCGCCTGTCGCTCCTTTCCCCAAGACGCTCGTCGTGCACCACACGTAATTGGTCGACCCTCTTAAAAAGGACATCCTGCTTTCAAAAGGCAATCACGATTTCTACAAATTCTTCATCGCTTTTGGCATACTACCGACTCTTACGTCACCTTACAAACACAACTCACCATAAAAAATCCAAGCAAATGATTATACGCACAAAATAAATACATTGTGATGACAATTTAAAAACAAAAATAACTTATATTATCACAGAAAGTATCACAACAAAGTTTACCCTCTTTGTTGAAGGTTATGCTTTTGTTATGCTTGAAGAAATTGTCATTCCACTATGACGTACCAAGTTACTATCGAAAAGATCTTTATTTTGTAAATAATTAAAACTTTATCAACTTAGTTTTTCCTTTTTTGAAAATCTTATGGATAAAATCAGTCCATATTACATAGATGACTTCCCTGTGGATCTTTTATGCCTAGCTCATAATTTAAATTATAAATAATATGCCACGTATAATTTTAAAACCCTGAAAAGCTTTTTTTTCTGATCCTTTTAAATGTGCATGGTTTAATAAATAGTACGAACTTACAACTTGTGAGGGGCTGAAAATGTATTAAAAACCAGACTGTATAAGATATATGGAAAAACTATTTTATTTGGTTACCATTTTTTTAACATAATGGTACATAATAAATTTTCAATTACATATAATATATATAAATTAAATAATAAATGCGTTTATACTTGTTTTGTAAGATGTACGAGAGCTGGAGGCATTTTGTTGAACATAAATGCGCCCATTACATTCAAGGATTTTAAATACAATTCAAAACTAGTATAAACAATAAGGTGACAATACAAAATTATATATATTTTTATTATATTTGAGTATCACAAAGTGTCTCTGTGGGGTTGAGTCAGTTTTTTTTGTACTCTATCCTCTCGACTTTGACGTCGTCCGAGACGAGTTGGTAGACATAGGTGACGACTGTAGTACTCTGGATGTCCATGAGGACGAATGATGGTATGATGTTGGCTTCCAACGGGTTGTATGCCCCCGTCGCCGATCCCGGGTTGATGTAGAACTTGTTCTCGTGTTCGTACGCCTCGAATTTGTGCGTGTGGCCCGAGATGAGTATGTCGACGTCGAGCTGGCGTTGTAGGAGTGCCAGGGCTTCGGGGTCACCCCAGGGCACCACCTGGTGACCGTGGCACAGGCCGATCCTGAACTGGCCGACGGTCACCACCTTCTGCTCCGGGTAGTTGGCGTTCTCTTCGAAATCTCCTCGGACCACGTGGACGTCGCTGGCGAGCGTCTTGAGATAGTCGAACGACTCCTTGGTGCAGAGGTTGCCCGTACAGAGTATGTGTTGGATCCGGCCGGGGACGAGGAGCTTCTTGAACTTGGCCGGGAGGCTGCTGCAGCGGTGAGGAATGTGTAAATCGCCTAAGACTAACACCAACATTTTTCCTTACGTCCCAATATCACAACGGCATGAACGTCTTGGAGTCCCTTTCACAAAATTATTATCAAGTCCCTGTAGATTTGATAAGGGACTTCAATTAAACATCAACACGACAACACCCAGCAAAACCTCACAGCTGGTACTGGTACTGCCAACCGTCTCACAAAAGTACCACTATTGTTAATCTAAAAACCCATCTATTTACACTGAAAGAAGAATGATGACGAAACACTCTTATTGCAATATTAAAAAAATAAAAAAATCACGAAAAGCTATGTTTTTATATACATTACATTTAAACATATTTAAGGTTTAATTATTTCATTTTACAAAAAACGCCAGTATGTAATTTTTAAACTAAAATAATTTTTACATAATTATATCGTTATAATTAGAAAATTTAACGTTATTCATTAATGTTTATGAATGCATCTACTAGATATAAATGAAAATTAAAAAAACTTTTTGTCTATGATGATTGTAAATTTATTACAAGTACTAATGCTGAAAACCATCCATTTATGATGGAAAATGGATGATGATGTGAAACAAACCGTTATTAGAATATAAAATTGTATTTTTGGCATTTACCCATTTCAAAATAAAAAATACTAAAGTTAAAAACCATCCATTTCTGATGGAAAATGGATGATGATGTGAAACAAACTATTATTGAAATATGAAACTTTATTTTGGCATTTACCCATTTAAAAATAAATAAAAACTACTGCTAAAAACCATCCATTTTTGATAGAAAATGGATGCTGTTGTGAAACAAACCATTATTAAAAGATAAACATGTATTTTTTTTTTTTGCATTTTCCCATTTCAAAATAAAAAATAAATAAAAATATTAAAGTTACAAACCATCCATTTCCAATGGAAGATAGATGATGATGTGAAACAAACCATTATTAAAGTATAAAATGTATTTTTGGCATTTGCCCATTTAAAAATAAATAAAAATACTAAAGCTAAAAACCATCCTTTTTTTTTATGGAAAATGATGTGAAACAAACCATTATTGAAATATGACAGTGTATTTTTGGCATTTGCCCATTTAATAAATAAACCAAATTGCTTTTAAATTTGTTGCTCCAGATATATAGTATTCGCCAAATGCTGAATATTTGCTGTCTCGGCATTCACCAAATGTATGCGTGCGGGGTTTGTATAACCACCCAGTTTGTCTGAAAACAGAGAATATTCGCCAAGTACTCTGTGAGTCCTCAACTTACTATCAACAGTGAAGTTGCGGTTACTGTTTTGTGTAGTGGCCTCAAACTCAGTCACAGTATCTGTCGCTCTCTCAGACAACAATTACAATAGTGAACGTTTTTTGGATTGCATTATAGCCCTGTCAGAATTGGGTAGAACAACAAAATTACCCTTGTCTGGAAAACAAAGAGACCAAATTAATTAGCTAAGGAAATTTCAACGAGGACAACTGTTGGCCCTGAACCTTTTTGGGGCACACTGAACTACCAAAAACGTGCACAGGCAATAAATTAAAAGTAAGCCCTCTATCCATTGGCAACGTAGCCCAGACAGAAGCATGTAAAAAATTTCATAAAAGGACCATGATAGAAACTAATGGCAGAACTAAACCTAGAATTTGTTAGGACTAGAATAATTGTTGGACTGCCAACTGGACACTGCAGATTCTAAAGGCGTATATATATATATATATATCTATATGTATACTCGGAGTAGCAGAAACAAATTGAAGAAGAGGCAGTGAAAAATGTCGTCTATTGGCGTGAAGGCTTATGTAGACTAAGATTCCTACTCCTGGGGAAAGGAAAAGTATAGGCCTGAAGAATGCACACAGGAGTTGAATTATTTATTTAGCTTTAGGAAAATATATAATTTAGTGTTCATATATAAGACAGAGGTTACAAATTAATTATATTTAATAAACTTACAATATGTAAAATATTTTAACATACAAAGACAAATAACTTTATTTATTAATGATTTTATGAGGTTCACAATTTGTAAAAAAAAAATATACATGATAAATGGTTTACTCGGTAAAATAAATAAGTAAGTAAAACTACAATACATCAAAACAAAAATAGATCATATATGCAGATTATCTACACACCTAATGTTCTGACACCATAATTATTCAATAGAATTTATTATAAAACAATTACATAATTTATAAATAACATAAACAATCAGTTTGTCAAACAAAATGTGAAAATGTATTCTTAAAAACAATTGAAATAATAGTAAATAAAAAAATCATTTCGGAGACCACACAGCGCTTGAAGTTCTTACCCTTTTTATTGCATACTTGCCAAAGAATTCTTTGAGGTTGGGCGTTTTGGTTGGTATAGCGAAAAATTTAGTCAACTCTTCTTGTGTTATTGCTTGTTGGTATTTTAACTCCTTTAATCGGTTCGCACCTTAAAATAATTGTTTTTTACAATACATAATACACACGTATATTGTATAATTAATCAAGTTAATATATATATACGTTTAGCCCATTCTGGTATCGGTTTAGTTATAGTCTCTTCCTCTTCATCCATTTTAATATCATTGTCAATTCCGTAATCATCAACATCTATAATCTCCTAAGGAAAAAAACCTTTTAAACTATCACATTAAATTCAGCACATAAGAAAAATAACATGGAATGCAATGAAGAAAGTCAACGAAAATTTACTGTTTGATACCAAGAAAAAACTTTTTTTCTGAATAAAAATAAATTATTTTGATAATATGAAACCACATACCTTCTTTGGTTCCTTGATCTTAGATGCCAATTCTTTTTGCCTGCAATAGAAATATATATTAGCCACTTACTGTTTTATATATAAATTAAATTGAAAACATACCTCATCTCTTCCTCCATTTTGCGTTGTTGTTGAAGACGCTCTGCATGTTCTTGTTGTTTAATTCTTAATTCTTCTTGCCTTCGTTGTTCTTCTTCCTTAAAACCAATTAACATATGTAAAAACCTTTAAAAAAATTTTTGTAAGCAGGAACATAGCTCATTGACAAAAGGAATGTTGAGGTTGTAGTGGTGAATAGTGAGGTTAATGGTGAAGTAAAGAGCTCAATTACTTGTTCTTTTAGTTTTGCTAATCTTGCGGCTTCCTCTTTTAGTCTTCTTTCTTCCACTTCCTGGGCTTTTTGTATATTCATCTGTTTCTTCTTTAAAAGCTTTGCCTCCTTTGCCTTTTCAATTTCTTCTCGTAGATGTCTCTCCCTTTCCTCTTTCTCTTTCTCCATTTTTTCAAGTTCTTCTCTTTTTTCTTTCTCGATCGCTTCCCTCGTTGCTGTTACTTTCAAAGCTTTATCCTCGTTCTTTCTATAAATATATAAAATAATATTAATAACTGAAATGATAAAATTACAGCAGTGAGTTAAACACCTTCTCAAATGTTCTTTTTTATTTTTAATTAGTTCCTCTTTCTTCTTGAGAGCCTCTTGTTCCTTCAACTTCTTTCTGAGCGCTTCCTCCTCTTTTTTTCTTTGTTCGGCTTGTAACATTTGTATTTTTTTAAGTGCCGAATTCACTTTATTGGCCTATTAAAAATTCCTCAAATTATAAAACAATAATGCTTGAAGGAAGAGTAATAAAACTGCACTAACACTTAATGGTATTTTTGGCTTTACAGGTGTACACAGTTTTTTATTTCCTAAGCAGCTCGCCACTTTCTTATTGGTCGTTCGAGGTTGGATATTCTAAACAAAATAAATTTTTTAAACAGAATGAATTTTATTTTATACAAAAGGAAATAAATTTTCTTACTTCTTTAACTTTTAGCTTTGGGGGGCTGATGGAAGAATCTAAAGACGTCTTTTCCTACAACAGTAAACAAATAATAGATAAATATAATTAAGAAAATATTTTACAATATATATTTTTTTAAACATACGTTTGTGTGTTTCAAAATTCGCTGAGATCTGAAATTATACAAAATATTATTACAAATCACGACAATTTTTATTTAATTGAATTTTTGTTTATCTTTTTTTTGTATTGAAATTTTCAAGTTAAATTATTAACAATGAAGTAAATGTTATTTTATTTTCAAACAAACTAATTTATTTAGAAAAATTCTTATTTTGTATTTGTTTAAATTGTTAAGTCAAGAAAATTTTATATCATATAATTTTTTTTATATATTTGTATTAAATGAAAATGTAAATAGTTCATTTGCCCAACAAATAGTTAGAAAAACTACTGCTGCTTTCGCTATAATGAGTAGCTTGAAGGCAGTCGTAGCGTCTACTTCGTATAATCTAACGTTAACAGGTTGGCAAAAGAAATTATTTTAATTATTTTTTGTATGATTATATTGATTGAGATTTTTTTGTTATTTTGAAAAATCGAATTTGTTTATCTTTTAGAAAGGAATATAATTTTTTTTGTAATTCGGATTTTGTTTTATTTGTATTATTTCCACTGCGCAGCAAGGATCTGCTGAATATTATTTTTTTTATTATTGTCCCATTCGGCAGTGGTACAAGATACCACATACCTTCATTACATCATCTACATTTTAAGAATTTACGAGCTCTTGCTCTTTTATGCATTTTTCCAAAGACTTTCTTTCCTTATAAACTTGCAGTAAGTGATACATAATTTTGTACTGTATTTTATTTTATATTTTTGTAATTATGATTTGATTGAAATACTTTTTTTTTCTTCAGAAAAGTCACTTTCAAAATATAAATTTATTTTATTTTCACAACATAATTTCCATAGAAATGTGTAGTGATTAGTGACCGTTAGTCGATGATTATTCAGAAATCGTGAGATGAGGTATGGTGACCACATCTCACGATTTCTGAATAATAATTTCCATAATTTTCTATAACAAAATGCCAATGTTCTGGTAGCAGAAATAGCCCCTTATTGTTCATATTTGATGGTTTAAACGAGAAGAAATTTTCAGAGCATTTTCTTTCAGAAATTCCCTACTTTTTAAGTAGTTGTCTAAGGAGTGGAACTAGTAAAAATCGGAAGGGGCAAGGTCTGGAGAGTATGAAGAGTGGGTCATTTGTTGCCAGCCCAATTTGTCGCATTTATTGTGAGTTAGTGCAGCTGGGCGAGGCCTGGCACTGTCATATGAATCTGCACCCATTCGCCAGGGTTGGACATTTTCCCTTCAACACTGCCCCAAGACGCTTTATCCGAACACAGTACGTATACCTACTGTAAGGGTTTGGTAGTTGTTGATATTTCACCAAACAGACAATAGGATCTTACAAGGGTGCAATTATTGACAGTGGCGTTTTGATTCTTCTTGCAAATGGTCCCATTGAGTTTAACATTTGTTTGAAAGGACCCACTACTCATCCCCAGTGACCAAATAGGAAATAAACCCTTCTGATTTATTCCTATTCAGAAGTGAAACGCAACAAGTCATGTCATCTTCCTTGTCAGGAGGGACAATTCATGTAGATCCCATGAATTGAGTTTCATAGTAAAACCCAGAGATCGGATTCTTCTTTCTATTACCGTGCGATAAATGTCACATAAATTTCGACAGGTATCTGCTGCTCTGCTCCATGCCCAAGATCGAACTTGAATAGCAAGCAATGCTGCAAATGAATTTTATCTGCTTCCATGTCGTAGTTTATTCTAGATGTCTTTTGGGATCAACTACCTCTTTCTAAACAATCTCTTTTAATAGGGCTTTTCTCCCCCTAGAGCTAATGGGGCTCACAGGTAATAAGTAATAATGGATAACCTTTGTATGGGTGGGGTGAAGTAATAAATGAACAAAAAAAAACTTAGATAAAAATTAGATTATTACAATTAAATTAAGGGCTGTTAATACAAGAACTTTTACCTGCGAATGTCATCAGAGGGGATGGAGGGTTTATTGTCTTCCTGTTCCTCCATTTTCTTAGGGTCTTCATTTTCATCATTTAATTGCTCCGAGGAAGAGCTAACATCTGTTCTCCTCTGAAAACGAACAAATTTAAATTGCATAAGTGGTTTAATGTTATTATAAAGTAAAATTTACATTATTGTTATATTTTTTTTATAAAGAAACAGAGGCCTAGGCCGTCTCGACAATAATCGGTATACACATATTTTTTCAAACAACTCACTTTTTTGTTGGGAACTTCCTTAGTTTCAGTTAGCCTGAAATAAATGAAAAATTGTTGATCAATGTTGAAAATATGGTTAGTTGTGGTGACATAATACCTTTGTGAAGATGTTCTTTTGGAAGTCCTTTGTGAAGATGGAGCAGCTGCACGATTAGACAATCTGCTAGTCTTTGGTTCTATATGAAATATAACCATTAAAGTAATACAGAAATTAGCAGTTTATAGTTTTTAAATTTTTAATTAATAATTTGTTTATTAGTAATTATTATATTAATTTGTATACGTTTAGTAGCCATAATTGCCATTTTAATTATTTCAATTAATTTTTTTTTATCTAAGGCTTTTGGTCACGATGAAAAAGTTAGTGACACGAGCGGGATTCGAACCCATGATCTTCGGCTCAATACGCTACTGCTCTAACCCTCTAACTCACAACTTAATAAGTAATTTTAGCATTTTATTTTTTAAATTAAATTTTAACGATGAGCTAGATTATCGACCTGCTGGAAACAAGAAGTTCTTTCAGAGGATCTACGGAAGAGGTCAACACAGAGAAAAACTTCCTTTCGGTTTTTGCCGAGCTTTCGACAGTTTTTATACTGTCATCTTCAGGGCTTAAACCTTAATGGGGAAATACAAAGACATGGTGTTTTGGGTACAGAAGTACATTACGTTTTATTTTTTTTTTTTAAGAGAAACAAAAAACAAATGCCTTTGTTCCTCTCGTCGAAGAGGGTTTGTTTTTTGATCTGTGATCTTAGTGTATAGTAATTTAAATGTAAGATAAGTTAATTGTATATATGTATGTATAAGAAACACACTGTGATCGCATGCACCTGAAAACAAAGAAAGGAAGGTTTTTACTAGTTTTTTAGACTTTTATGAGATGCTGAGAAAAAAAAAAAAAAAGTAATGTACTTCTGTGCCCAAAACACCATGTCTTTGTATTTCCCCATTAAGGTTTAAGCCCTGAAGATGACAGTATAAAAACTGTCGAAAGCTCGGCAAAAACCAAAAGGAAGTTTTTCTCTGTGTTGACCTCTTCCGTAGATCCTCCAAAAGAACTTTAAATTAAATTTTGTTAATTCTACAGATAAAATAAACAATGAAACCCTCATAAAGTCTGTCAAAGAAATTCAGTGCTTAGAAGCTCATAAAGTGACTGGGCATCCAAAATTGAGTGAAAAAAAATCTATTCCTCCTCCTTTCTTCGGAATAATAATAATGATTATTCGGAGATCATGAGATGATATGTCATATATAGACATAAAACAACAATATCTCACCAGCACTCTCAACACGACACACAAGAATGACACAATTACGCAGAAAACAAACTTTGAGACCTGAAGATAATCTCAATAAAGATAGAAACATTGGCACGATAAAGAAAATGTTTTCCTAAAACCTACGCCACACTAGACCACATCTCATGATCTCTGAATAATTACTGACTAACGGTCTCTAATCACCACACAAAAATAATAATAATTACGCTAAAACAAGCACCTTTTATCATCAAGGTTCATGTTTGGAACAGATACAGTTTGAAACTGCTGAGGGTTGAGCAACCTAGGGACATGTTAAACCGACACTGGATGAGCCCGAATTTGCCGTAAAGAAGTTTGGCTTCATTACAAATGTGAACATTTTGCACGGCTCTCAATTCCTTGGTCATGTCAACAAAAACTGTTCAATGTGAACTTAACCTTAAAGTCGTTTAACATTTCTTGTAAAAATTAGATCCATTTGTACAAAAAAGGGCAAAGCAAAGATAACAGAATGCCATCTAACTGACCAGTTTACTCAGACAGGATGATCGGAAATTAATAAACTACAATAAAAAAAAAGAAACCATTTATGTATGGAGAATTAAAAGGAGGAACACTCCAGTCCCTTAGTAACATTTGCTAATTGAAATTAACACTAATGAAAATTTACATGCAATTAGAAACATGCATAAAATCTAAATCTGGATTTAGTTTACCTTTATCACTATGACAATCTTCCTTCTCTTCCTCCACACTTGCTTCTGCAATTTTTTTAAATATTTATATTATAACAAATTATTTAATACTAAATAAAAAAATAGCATGGTTGACAAACATACCTTTTTTAATACTAGGAATGTTTTGGTTTCTTTCTAATAGGACAATAGGATCCAAATTTAGTTTACTGGCCCTTGGCTCATCAGTGCAAACCTTCTTTATGACGACTGTCGCTGTATAACATTGCATGATATTTTTTATATAATACACACAACAGAATAATTAAGAAAAATACTGACCATTTGCATCTTTATTGACCGATGGTTGACGCAATTTCTCGTGTAAATTTTTACGAGCTAATTCTTGTATGCTGACACAGGCAACCTGCAACGGTGCATTTGAAACAGCATTTCTATAAAGGCTTATAAAATAAAATTGAATACCTCTGCTGCCTTTCGTTTCGGCTTGGAGGACTTGGGAGATTGGATGAACATAGAGGACTCCACTTGAAAATATTATTATTACAATTTTTTGTTTTTTAACTGTTTAATGGTCGAATACAAATAAAAAATAAACTAATTTACCTTTTACATTACATTTTGGCATAAAAGAGAAGTCCGGGATTTTTACATTTTTGCGAGATTTACCAGTCAGTTTTCCAAAAAAATTTATTCCCTCCTGTGACATAACATAACATTAAAGATTGTAACAAAAATAATTTTTAAAAATCTAAAAACCTGTATTTCATTCCATAGACATCTTTCTTCTTCTTCTATTTGGTTTTTGACTTCCTTCCAATTATCCAAAATATTTAAAATTTCTTTCAAACCTGAAAATTTCATGCAAACTATTAGTTGTGATTTAGTAACATCACAAAGAAAATCAAGTGATACTATTTATCATTAACAGTACATCTTGCTCAAACAAGATGGAAAAAAACACATTTGTATGTATATCAGGCCCTGCATACAAACTTTAGTGATGAGTGTGTCAATGCCTAAACCATTGTGGCCATCGACATAAAAAAATTGAAAAAAAAAAAAAAAAAAAACAATATAGGAACCATTGTATACCCTACCTGTTGTCATAAACCATTTTATTTTATTATTAACTGATGGCTCATCCCAGAATGTCTCATGTTTTTTATTTTATTATTAACTGATGGCTCATCCCAGAATGTCTCATGTTTTCAAATAAAGTAAACTTTTTCCTATTAATAGTATTCCCAGAGCACAGAATAAGAGAAAATCTGAAGAGGCAAAATCAGGCAAATGTGGTGAATGGGGCAGCAACATGTTTTCCCCCTTCCACTTATAAAAGACTTTTTCATTGAAAAAAACCATAAATGTAGTGCCCCAGAAGCACCTCTCTTAGTAAAGTTAATATAATAATGGTAGAGGGGAAATAAAATTGTCTTGTCCCATATGGCGGTGGGGTCCAGTTATTACAGGGAATTGGCCTGTATATTAAATTTTGTCATAGTCTGACCAAACTATGGCGGTCGTCATAGTGCAATCTCACAATTTAAATTTATGCCACACCAAACCATAATTGATCCCCATCTAAAGCTGACTGCATATTGTTCGCCCTGCCTTAATCCATACTTCCTGTCTGTTTGTACTGTACTTATCGGTGAACAAAAATGACCCCACAAACTGTCAATGTTGTGTAGCAAACTTTGCAATAGTTTTCTCTAGTTCTTCACTCACAAACCTTAAGAGAAATCTCACAATTTAAATTTATGCCACTTCAAACCACAAATGATCGTCATCCAAAACTGAACCATTGCATATTGTTCACCCAATCTTCTCCATACTCCTGTCCGTTTGTACTGTACTCATTGGAGAACAAAATATGACCCTGAATTTTATATAGCAAACTTTGCAACAAAGGCTTCCCTACTTCTCCACCCCAGGCCCTAAGAAGAAATCTCATAATTTAACTTTATTAAAATTTAATTCGCCAAACTTGTGACCCTGGGCAAAGACCAATTGAACGATATGCTCGAAAGGAGGGCATATGCATTGCGATATGAGGTGGATATGCATTGCGATTTTTGCAGTATTCATTATCGTTTCGATGCCACAACAACTGATCTGAAAGGCGCAGGGCGGTATTGCCAGCTGATGAAAATAAATCCCTTATTTGGCTAGTCAATTGCATCGTTAAGGCAATAAATTATATTCTGTGCATTTATGTACAAAACAATGTATATCCAGCCCGGTAATAATATTTTTTAATTACGTTAAATAATTATAATTAATATTTTGGATTCATTAATATTTAATATCAATAATTAATATTTTGGATTCATCTCTTTTTGCATCAATCACTAAACGCTTGTTTCTTGAAGTTTGATTGTATAGTCAAGTTTGCACAGTGCCTCCAGCATTTTAAGACCTGCAGTGTCACCTTAGAGCATGTACTGTGCACTCATATCAAGCCTGAACAGTTTATGAATCTACTTCATGTATGCAAGGAAGAGTAAATATCGCTCCAACCATAAATGCCATTCCAAACATAAAGCTGGGAACATTTACTCAACGCAACACAACGTGGCGCAAAGCAACCCAATGCAAATCCAATATTCCATAAGATTGCCTTCCGTGCACATTATGATGGTTTGGCGGAAAATTTATCAAAACAACGGAATAAAATTTATTGATAGAATGAATTTAACTAAAAATTCATTACATGGTTTTGCTATTAATAATGCATTAAGAGCAAAAGAGGCGTTGTGACTGTGATACTGATTTGTGATACACGATGTGTGACTGTCCATGATGTGTGCTTGATGTCGAACAGACCCTACACCCTACCACAACGAGACAAGGCATCCGGTTACTTCGTGTTGTGTTCCATCAGGTGTTCTCCACTTTAATGATCTCATCTAAAACAGGCCAATTGCATAATGTTCGCCCCATCTTTCACTGTACTTTTCATTCATATGCTTTGTTCTCACCCCGAAAACTGTCTATGTCGTATAGCAAACTTTGCAGTAAAGTTTTCTCTACTTCTTTACCCCACAGATCCTGAGAGATAATCTCAACATAATTTTGTACCCCTTACATCATTCTCCCAGAATGAAATACTGAGTGAAAAATGGTGGCACCATACAACATAACGTGGAGTATTTAATGGCAAAAAATAAACAAAGTAATAAATAAAAATAATAAGAACGTGAATTTGAGTAGTAGACGGGTTGATTACTCCTTAAAAAAACTGTCGATTTACAAAACCGAAGGCCGAAAACTGTCTAAAACAATTTCTTATTATTCTACAGAAATAGCAAAACCGTTTCCAACGGCAGTGAGACTGATTTTAATGTAAATCATTTCAAAGAAGTTCGCGCCACAATATTTGCCGATGCGGAGGGGTGTTGTCACAAGGCAATAAAGGAAAAAAACAATATGGAACAATTCTCTTACCCCGTTCGTCCATGGTGTTGAGAATGAGACGAATTAGCACGACTCGAAACTGAAAAAGTCGAGCTGAAAGTGAAAGGAAGACAAACGAAACTAACACAGTTTCAAGAACGAGCCGGTCTGAACTCAGTCAGTCAGTCCTCACCGCTCACTCATGTTTTAACAGGGACGGGAATTAATAGTAATACAACCTTTTCGATTATCGTGATATCAATTATCGATGTTTCATTCACTTGATTTTATCCAATTTTTTTTTTAAATTGTAAGTAAAGTCTAAATTT
Source organism: Cimex lectularius (assembly GCF_000648675.2). Taxonomy (NCBI): domain Eukaryota; kingdom Metazoa; phylum Arthropoda; class Insecta; order Hemiptera; family Cimicidae; genus Cimex; species Cimex lectularius. The sequence continues at coordinate 3,766,978 of NW_019392993.1, forward strand.
AATTTAAAGTAAATGCTCATATTTACGAATAAGAAGTAGAAAATAATGCTTGGAAGAAACGAATCTCTCCATAATTTTTTCCACCAACCATTGGAGTAACATTTTGTCGTAACGGAATATCGATAGAAACATTGTTCTCTCATTTCAAATTAACGGTTACAAAGAATATTACATATTTAAAATAAATTATAATACACATAGTTTTAATTCATCTCTATTATCTACATTAGATTATTATTGAATTGATAGTTTAATAATGGCTAAAAAAATGGAAAATTTTTGTATATTTAACAAAATTTAATATTAATGTTTGCATAGCAGCCCTTAAATTGAGCTTAATTAAGGTTTTTAGTTGAGATGAAAAACCTTAATTAATTGTAATGATTTAATTGGTCAAGCGGACCACGAAATTAGTGAATTTAATGCCTTAAATTAAGATTCATTACTAAGAAATTCACACCGAAGGGTTGTCATGGATGTGCTGATCCTAGGGTCCTTGCAGCCAAAGATCGTCGCTTTGAATCCCCCTCGTGACACTAATTTTTCTTCTCGAACGACTTTGCATAAAAACTGTAAATGATAATAAACTGCACAAGTGCAATTATGGAAGCAATGGGAACTTCTACTTCTCAATTTCTCCCCATGCATAAAACAAGATCGGCACAATTGTATTTTATGTTATTTAAACGAGGGCAAAGATCCTTTCAGTTTTATAGCGGTGTACCCAATATTAAGAGATTTATTGATTAAGTACTTTAATTGAAGTGTTTTAAGCAAATATTACATGATAAATGTATTGAATGGTGAAAACTGGGATTCATTACATGGCCATATTATGAAAGCAATTAAATATAGGAAAATAATTCATAAATCAATATAATTTGTGGAACAATAACATAGGCCATTCTCTGCGTTGAAATTCATTCTATAGCTGGGTATCAACTTCTTTTTGTTATAAAAAATCATTTAATTGTAGATGTAATTTAAGTTAAATTATTATTAATATTTATTGATTCATATTTATTAATGGCTGTATTGTGTGATAAAAAAAAAGAAATGTGTCGAATAGTGACGTTTTCAGATTTATCTGACACTTTATCCCTGAAATTGTTTTGACATCACAATTTAAATAAATACAAATAAAAACACAATTAAATACAGGAAATAATCTCTATAATACAATAATAAATAATAAATCAATATAACTTGTGATACAATAATATATCTTTCTTCATGTTGAAATTAATTTTATAGCCGGGTATCAACTTCTTTTTATTATAAAAAATCAGTACAATGTACATTTAATTTAAGATCAATTATTATTTATATTTATTGATTGATATAATACTCTACATCTAAATCTCTAAATCTACCTTTAATTTGAATTGTAATAAAAACATATTCCTTTCTCGATTAAATTAGAAATTTTTTACTCTGTGTCAAGATCTATAAAATTTATTGACTTTTTATGTTTTGATGCAGTAGATAAGTTGTTACTATTTTTTCATTAAAAGAATACTGCACCTCTCATATAATAAACCAAATTATACTATATATTTAGAAACAGGCTTAGCTCTGCTTTTCGTTTATGCTCTTTGTTTGCACTATAAGTATATTGGAAAAGTTTCAACATTACTGAATTTTAGATTGGCAAACATTTTAGCCAAACAGGTATGTAATTCGAAAGAATAAACCGTGATTCAAAGAGCTCATGAGTACTTGTGTTCGTCTGCAGCTTGGAGCTTTTGATTATTTAATTAAAGAAAAAGTAAATTTGTTATGGGAAAAAGTTCAGCAAGAATTTAAAAATAGTAAAAGGCAAAAAGCACAACAATCTCTTTTTCATAGTTTGTACTAAAATCTAAATTCAAAACTAGGGGGCAATCACTATATTTCTGATAACAATAGTTTTCATTTTACGAGTGCAATTTTTAAGCTTAGGGGAGAAATATTGGGTTTGTATTATAATGTCAACCGTTCTGAAGAAAGACGTTTATGTTCTATGTGTAATAGAAAGGAAATATAGGGCTTGTACCATTATGTGGTGGTATGCCCTATCTTACGAGATTTCAGGGTCAGATGGTTTGGCAAAAATACTTTAGAAAAAAAGGAATTGGTTGAACTCTTAAACAGTTCTGATTGGAATTGTCTACACCAATATCACGTTCAAGCTGGCAGACTTAGAGATTTTTTTAGTCAAACAGTTTAATTATTGATCTCATCACTTGTTACATATATATATATANAAATAACATTTATTTAATATAAACTATAACGTTACACAAGGATTCTATTTTAAAAAGTCTATATGGTTCAAAATCCCAAGTGGATCTGATGAGACGGGTCCTCATGCTTACAATACATTCTTTGAATTTGTCCAGGGAATTTGTCCAAATATCATTTGTTGCTGAATTAGAGGTTTTGTGCAAGCGTAACTTATATATGTACTACTAAGACTAATGCTAACGTATGCGGGAGCTGCATGGAGTTCACTAACTATGAAACTAATTTTATAAAGTTGCAAACAGCGCAAAATAAATTCCTAAGGTTTGCCATGGATGCCCTAGGTACACACCCATACACCTATATGTAAACTTCACAATGATACAAGTGTACCTTACAATAAGGCTAATATAAAATAAATTAGTGCTAAATTTTTCCTTAAAAATGTAATGAGCGAAAATTTAGTAATAAGAAAAATAGGACAGTACAGTGTTAATAATTATACACAAAATAATTAAGAACATATTAAATAAATTAAATAATTAATACTAAGTGTATCTCAGGGTTGGGTTTTTGTAGTCCAGTTTTCCCAACATTTAAGTTGTAAGACATTATATATTATTTATTTATTTAAACCGAGAGGTAAAGTATTATTATAGGTACTGTTGTTTATAACTTGTAAATATGTTTATGGAAAAAAAAGTGTGTGTGTGTGTGTGTGTGTGTGTGTGTGTGTAATGTATGTAACTTAATGGCTACAAGCCAACTTATACAGATGGACTCTGTCCATGTATTAGTACCCCTGAATAGAACTGAACTGTAACTTTGTATATATTAAATCCATTATATTTCGTGGTCCGATTGACCAAATAACTTCTTTCAATAAATTAATTTTTATGTAAGGTATTGGTTGAAATGAAATATAAATTTGTATATATTTAAATAAACACTTTATTATTATTGATTGATATTTATTAATGGCTGTATTATGTGTTAAAAAAAGAGAAATGTGTGGAATAGTGATGTTTTCAAATTTACATTTGACACTTTATCCCTGAAATTGTACTCACATCCAAAAATTTAGTTACAATATGTTGACGTCACTAATACAAAATTAAATCTTTAGACAATTTTCCAATATTGGGTAAAAAGTGAACGGCAGAAGGTGTATTATTTATTTTGTAAATCCGGTCGAAAATAATCTGCTCATTATTAAAAAAAAAAGAAAACTGGTTGAAATTGTTGGTCAGAAGGGGCGAAGCGGATATACGAGCGGATCGTGTCGGCTTTGGACGTGGCCACCATTCTCTCCGCCATTGTCCACGAGGGCTGAGCCAAGTATGGCTAAGAGAAAAGATGCTGAGAAGTCGGCCCAACAAGAGCAGAAACAGAACAACAAGAGCGAGAGCGCGGAGGAAGAGGAGCCGGTCAGTTTCGACGACCCGGAAGGATTCGTAGACAAGATCACCGATGAAGGTAAGACTCGGAATTTTTTTGTTACTCCACTCTCGCCCCGAGGCCGGTTTCCTCCCCGACCCCGTCGCACGCCACGTGCACTCGCATCTATTTTCAATAAAATAATCAATTTTATATTTATTTCCTTCTAAAATGCTTCTTGAAAAACAACATTTATTCCTCATTTTCTTTTCTAATAGGCTTTTAATATTTCATAACTTTCGGACTTGGCAATATTTTTTTTTACACTCAGTTTCGAGTAAATATAGCACTCTTCCTTCTAGCCTTCTTTCGCACCCTTTTTTATATTAAAAAACAAAAACAAAACTATTAATTTATACCCTTTAAAAACGCGAATATCCAGAAAGATTTGAGTTTTATTAGGTCAACACGTGCTGGTTAAATAAGCTAAACCCACTTGAAAATTTAAAGAATTGCTCCTAACTCTCTCAGAGGTTTGGGATTTTAAGTTAGATTTTAAATGATGTAATTGCATTACAAAAGTCACCACGTTGGAATTTTAACTTGATGAAATTTTAGGTCAAATTCTTCAAAAATATCTCACATATGTTGGTTGTTTTAGTTGAAATTTATTCAGGTGAAGTGGAGGAAATTAAGTTCATATCAGGCTTTTTTCATCATGCTCTGTTGTGAACTAGTGGTTTTTTTAGAGCTTGGTTTGGTCTCGACAGATTTTCATTTACCTGACTTGTACTCACTAGAGGACATATCTAGCTTTGAATTAAAATAGCTAAATGTTCAAAACATGTCGAATATGTAGTGGTTTTGTCATATTCTGAGGTGTTTTTTTTTTAGTGGGCTAAATCAGCTATCATATACCGAAAGCAGTTTGTCTGCTCTAATTTAGAGAAAAGGGTGGTGTGATTTATTAAGCCCATATGTGCTTCATAAATTAACCTAACCCACTAGAAGTTTGAAATGAAAGTATTTCTTCATTATCATTCAATTGTTCTAGATCATTTGGCAACTCAGTTATACTGTTTCTACTACAAGATAACGTTTGATGAGTGATTGAGCAATTCATTTTATTTAGCTTGGACAATCAGTTGTTCCGATCATTCACTCTAATTCGGCTGAATAAAAACAAGTAATACATTGCAAAAGCAATTTGGTCAGGTCATATTTAGAAGAAGGGATTGTGATTTATTAAGTAAATATGCTTAATCTTAGGTTACTTATAATAATTTAGTTACCTTAATAAGTTCATTAGAGTTCGTGGTCCGATTGACCAAATAACTTCTTTTCAATTAATAATCATTATGAAAGGTGTTGGTAGAGATAAAAAAGTCTGTGCACGAGTGGGATTCGAACCCATGACCTTAGGCTAAATATGCAGCTGCTCTACCACTTGAGCTATCGTGACTTTGATTAATAAGCCAGACCTTCAAAATAAAATGAAAGTATTTTGTCTAATACTTAAACGTTTTGAATCTTAGGGATTCGGGTGTTTTATTTTTGCTCAGACACATGATTTTTCTGTTCAGTTCGTTCCACTTCAGCCGAAGAGTAATGATGATGATGATGAGGATATTAGGAAGCGGGGTTTGTGCTCCCCAGATACTGCAGCCTTCTGGCTTGTACCGTCCTAGTTCCCTAGTCCAATGCAATCGACTCGTTCTTCTCAAAAGTTCTGTTGTTGCTACAATTTCATTCCCTAGGTTTTTTCTGTATGCTAGGTTTTGTCTCCATTGTGCCGTTGCTTTTCATTCAAAGATGATATGGGTGGCTGTCTCCAACCATTTCTTCACTTCTGCTTTTAGCATGTTTTGTCCTAACTGGATGACCCCATGCCAGTTGGCAGTTCTAGTAAAAATGGTGTGAAGGCTGAGAGAGAGGTCAGAAAGGTGGTACCTTCTCTAGTGGGTTTGTTGGAAATGACTACTTTTTATTTTATTTCTAATTCAGTTGTCTCCAAACAACCTGGTCTACTTATTGTTCTGATTTGATCTGTCAAAAGAAGACAATCTACGTAGTTTTCAGTGATTAAACTGGAAAAATCTGTTATGTTGAGACCAGTGATTTTGTTTAGTCCTTGGTCCAAGTCCCATCACTGTTTTAACAGTCAACATTTGAAAATAGTTTTTAGTTCGAAGTTTGCAAAAATTATTTTCTAATTCTCTGTAATTTGTTTAATTACCAATAGTTTTTTTTTCCAGAATTGCTTGGAGACATTCTTCAGGAAATTCCGAACCCGGTTACTGGCTGGGACTGTGTGATTGTGGTTGATGGAGTACCTCAAGTTGAAAAGGAACGACTTGAGAAACTGCAAGGAGTCATCCACAAAATATTCGCAAAATGCGGAACTATAGTGAATGAACATTACCCAAAAAATGATGATGGGGTTACCAAGGGTTACATATTCATCGAGTACAGCAACCCCCAAAGTGCAATTGATGCAGTAATTGCGACAGACAACCATAGGCTAGACAAATTACATATTTTCCAGGTCAACCTTTTCAGTGATTTTAAAAAGTATGAAGAGATCCCGGAGGAATGGTCCCCACCACCTCCTCAGCCCTACAAAGAGCACGGAGATCTTCATTACTACCTGCTCGAACCAGATGCATACGACCAGTTTTGCGTTATTTGCGATTCTGGTGAACCTGTTCAAATCTGGCTTAACACCATTCCACAACCAACTTTGTTGGAAGAGAGAGTTGTACGTAACGAGTCGACAGGGTCATTCGATATGTATGAAATTCATTATATTCACTTAATTTCAGAAATGGACAGAAAAATATGTCCAGTGGTCACCACTTGGTACATATTTGGCCACAATCCATGCTAAAGGTGTGGCAACATGGGGTGGGCCTTCATTTGAGCAAATAAGGAAATTTACACACTATGATGTTCAATTCATCGAATTTTCACCACGTGAAAAGTAAAGGAAACTTTATTTAAAATTGAATTTATAAATTTTCATTCTGCAATTTTTTTTTACAGTTATTTAGTGACTTATTCTCCAACTGCTCATGTAAGAGATCAAGGTAGACTGATAATCTGGGACATAAGAAGAGGAGATATAATGAGAAGTTTTGATCCCGAAGGTCCTGCAATATGGCCTGTTTTTAAATGGTCTAAGGATGATAAATATTTTGCTAAAATTGGAACTGACATCTTATCAATTTATGAGACTCCAGTAATTAAATTTTCTTTCCAACCTAATGCAGATTCGATTCCATTCGGGTGTTAAAATTGAATTTGATGAATTGTAGAGTTTTGGACTTCTTGACAAAAAAAGTGTCAAACTTCCTGGTATTAAAGATTTTGCTTGGTCTCCTACAGATAATATCCTTGCATACTGGGTATCTGAAGATGAAAATGTGCCTGCTAGGCTAGTTCTTATGGAAGTTCCAAGGTAATAAAATTAATAAGTTATTTTTGTCTATTTATTTATTTTATTGTTATTTCAATTGATCGTTTTATTTTTTAGCCGTAACGAAGTTAGAGCCAACAAACTATTTAATGTCTGTGACTGTAAAATTCATTGGCAGAAATCTGGTGATTACCTTTGTGTTAAGGTTGACAGATATTTAAAGATGAAAAAAGAAAAAGGAGAAGTGAAATACATTGTAAGATAGGAATATTTATTCTAAACAAATTTATAAAGACGTGGATTTTCAATGTTTTCATATCATTTCAGAATATGTACTGCAACTTTGAAATTTTTCACCTGAGAGAGAAAAACATCCCTGTCGACTCGGTCGAAATCAAAGAGACTATTCACGCTTTCGCATGGGAGCCGGTTGGTTCTACTTTTGCCATAATCCATGGCGACACCAATAACATTAGCGTTTCATTTTACGGCCTGAAAACAGGGCACAAACCTGTTTTACTGAGTAAGTGATAAATTATTGGAATTATTTGAATATACATTTATGTATTTTATGACATTAATGCCAGTTAGCATTTTAAATGATTAAGTTTTATTGTTTTAATTTATCATCCAAGACGAAAGTTGATATGGCAATGAGGAAACTTGAGACTTGAACATTTAATGATGCATATTGCTTAAGCTTTTCTGAGCCTATCTTTTTTTCCCTTATATCATAAAAACATGATAAATAAATAATATATGCTAAGCGAGGAAATAGAAAATATTTTATAGTCAAAATGAATCAAACTTATTTTAAGTAAAGTTTCATACATGCAATTTTTCACCACAAGAGAAAGATATATAAACGTATCCTACATAACAATCACTACCCTAAACACATAGCAGAATAATAAACAACTACATTTCAACACTAACGCCATCCTCTATCACTAATAACACTGTTCAATTTGGAATTACATCCCAATATCTGAATAAGACAGTAAAACGACATATCTATGATTGCAAAAAACCCAAACAAAATCATACAAACTGGCTACCCACCATTTTGAACACCAACACAATTTCGATTTCAACAATCCAAAAATACTACACACAGAACAAAAACATAAATGTAACTATTTAGAAATTGTTTACATCAACAAAGATAAATACAGCATCACTTACAGATCAGATACATGTAAACTCAGCCACAGCTACGCTAATATCATAAATCAAATTCAGTATCAATAACATACATATAACATACAAACATAATAAAACATATAAAACAATCATTACATTCCACATATCAAACAATTCTACATAGTCTAACCCCCTTTCCTCCTTTCTCTAATAATCCTATCTATAATAATTCTGAAAGGCCAACTAGGCCTAAACGACAAACCATTACCCTTTTTTTCCATTGTCGGTCCCTTTCACCTCAAAGAAACTCCTCATAGAGAAATGAATTTCTATCCCTACTTCCTTTCCCACTCCTTCAAAATCAAACAAATATAACCTAATAAACATTAATATCTCACTAACACTCAACACGACACACAATAGTGACACTTGTACACAGAAAACACTTGAGTTGTACAATAAACAAAATTTTTTTAAAACCTACACGACACCAGATCACATCTCATGATCTCTAAAATGCTAAATTGATTTATGGTTAAAAACAATGGCCAACTTGACACTGTTAATGCATGCACCAGGTAAGAAGGACATGATGTCACAACCATAACCAAGAGGTATTGGGTGTGTGCATGTTTTGTCGGTTTTCTGGAAAAAAAAGTCAAACAAAATATAATTTAAAAAAAAATCCAAAACAGCATTTCCTTTATTTTCTATAGCATACTGCCAATGTTCTGGTAGCAGAAACATCTCTTTTTGTAAAAGTCTAATGATTTGGACAAGTATAAATCTGTAAGTTTGATTTTCAGAACGTTTTAGTTCAAAAATTTTGTACTTTTTAAGTGGTTGTTTAGGAGGGGAGTAAGTAAAAATCAGATGGGGCGAGGTCTGGAGAGTATGGAGGGTGGAGTAACTGTTGCTGTCCAACATAGCGATTTTACTCTTGAGTTAGTGCAACTGTGTGAGCTGTCTGTCATAGTGAAACATCACATTATGTCTACAAGGGCTGGACATTTTTCCTTTTTCCTTCAGCGCTGCCCCAAGATGCCCTAGTGCCTTAGGTGTACTCTGCCATAAGGGTTTGGTTGTGTTGTAACAGTTAACCATAAATTATTCGTTGAATATCCCACCAAACAGACAATAGGACCTCACAAGGGTGCTCTCCTGCCCTTGCGTCAATGGCAGTATTTTACTCTTCTTGCAAACTGTCCTTTGGCAATTAACATTTTTGTCAAGGATCCACTTCTCACCCCCAGTAACCAACTAGGAAATAAACCCTTCTGATTTTATTCAGTTGTGAAATCAACAAGCCATGCGGTCTTCCTTGTTCCTTAGTTTCTCATCATAATAAAGAGTTCAGATTCTTCTTTATATTGTTGTGTAATATTCCTGAAATATCCCTCATTACACTGCTAATTTGTCCGTATTCTCTGATGTCATTTAAAGCCATCGCTTTTAAGCTCGTTAGGCCTACAAAAACAACTTTTTTTAATTGTCTCTCTACATTACGAAAACATCAGAACCACTGTTTACACACAAGTTAATTATCACCTTAAATTCCACATAATTTCGACAAAATCCACCGCTCTATGCCTGAGATCAATGCCCCTCAAATTAATTTTATCTGTTTCTGTGTTTACGCTTCGCAGTTTATTCTAGACTTATTATGGGGATCAACTACCCCTTTCTTAGTGATCTCTTTCAATAGGGCTTTTCCCACCCTAGAGATAACGGGGCTAGGAGGTAATGAAACATCATTGTCTGTATGATAGTGAATGTTGAAATTTGTGAGAGAAAAAAATGCACACGCCCAATATTAACATATACTTTGCTGCACCCAGCAGGTAATTGGGTGTTAAGCCCTTCTGTGTGACAGAAACCCTACAAAAACAAAAATCAAAACCATTGCCGTAATGAGTGTTAAAAATGAGCAGTCTTAACAAATAAAGCTAGATATGTAAGACCAGAAGTTTTCTAACTTGTGGTTTTGGTCAATTTAATAATGATTAAACTCATTTTCATTAAATACTCTATATCACAGTATGGTCTTAATGAAAATCAAATTCAGTTGTTACTGCCAAGCTTTTGACCTATTTTAAGGTCATCATCAGAGCAGTGAAAAACTTAATTATCTCAATTTGTAGGCATATTTAAGATGATTTTGTTCTGATAATACCTTAAAATAGGTCGAAAGCTTGGCAGTAACAACTGAATTGGTTTTTTCGTCAAGACCATAACCACCCGTAGAAAAGTGGTGGATATCACCCAACATATTTGATTAAAGTAGTAGAAATTAGGCAATGAGGAAAATGTGAGACTTGATCATTCCATGATGCATTGTGCTTAAGCTTTTCTGAGCCTAGTATTATTAGTATAGATGTCAATTTTTAAGGAAATACTGTGTATCAAGATACATAATACATTAAAAATAAATTTTTCTATAATAGTTTTGAAAAATAAGAAATGGTAAAAAGAAACAAAAAAGTGTTATAAATGTTGATAAAAGGAAATAATTTTAAATATTGACTGAGAATCTCGCCCTGAGGAAGGTGAAATAAAATACCGATAGCTTGGCATAGTTTCTACACACAACATTCATTGGGCCACATCCTCAGTCCCTCCAAATATTTTGTTTATTATAGTTTTAGCAAATATGTCAGACTTTTAATATTTTTTGAGTGTAAAAGAGATTATAATATTAAAATGAACAATTTTAAATTTTTTCCCCAGAAAAATGCGATAAGAAATCATGTAACACTCTCTTCTGGTCCCCTGCCGGTCAATTTATCGTTCTAGCTGACCTGAGGAATAACGGATCTCTCGAATTTATCGACACATCGGATTTCACGGTGATGAATACGTCTGATCATTACAGAGTATCTGATGTTGAATGGGACCCAACTGGGAGATACGTTGTCACCGCGACATCCAAATGGAAATCTAAGGTGCCTAAGCGAATTTATTTACAATATATATAATGTAATAAATAAATTTTGGTTACATATTCAATAAAAACTAAAAAAATAAAATATTATTTTTTTGATTATTTAAAGGATGATCTTGGTTATTGGATTTGGACATTCCAAGGGAGAATTCTATCAAGGAATAATATGCAGAAATTCTGGCAACTTCAGTGGAGGCCGAGACCTCCTACACTTTTATCGTCCGAACAACAGAAGGAAATCAAAAAGAACCTGAAGAAATATTCCGCTGCTTTTGAAAGCAAGGACAAAGTCAGGATGACAAGAGCGTCAAAGGTTAAGAAAACATTAATTTTTTTTATAAACTACGATATGTTTTAATGATGAAATTATATTATTTAACTTGATATAACCATGATTTTAACTGGTTTACTGAGACTGAATTAAAATTTTAATGACAACAGTTTGTCTTCATTATGAAATATATAATTTTAATTAGGTTTCTGTTTTTAATTCTAGGATTTGATAGAGAAGAGAGCAGCAGCCATGAAAAAGTTCGAGGATTATAGGCAATCGGTTCAAAAAATATGGGAAGCTCAAAAAGAAAAACGATTGAAACTTAGAAACAGTGAGTTTTTATTTTCTAATTACTTTTGTTATTGCAGAGTAATTGTTTATTTTGTGCCCTTTCCAGATGTTGACACCGATGACTTAAATGCCGACTTACAAAATGCTGAAGAAGAAGTTATTGAATTCCTCGTTAAGCAAGAAATAATCACTCTTGAGTAACACGTAGGTTTTTAATTTATATATATTTTTAATTACTGTGCAGTTTAATAATTTATTTAATCGATTTTAGTTGGAGGATCTGAGTTAAATAAAAACCTTTGAGGGAAGAATTGTTTTTAAACTTGTCTTATCTCTCAGAGGGTATACACTTTTTCTGCTTTACATCAATTTTGTGGACACTTAATCAATCAGCAGAGTAGCGAGGGGGAAAAAAATTATAACATTTATTGCGATTAACGATGACTGAAAAAACCCAAGAGGATCGAGGGACAGGGAGTGGTTACAGCAAACGAAAAATTCCAAAACCAAAAAATACCTTTCAAACCAACGATATCAAGAACAAACCCATAGACGTCAACAAGTTATTGGCCAAGCATAAAACATATGACATTTTTCACTGCGTAGGGAGGGAATTCCATCATGTGCATTACAGGATAGACCTGTTTTGTGATGTATTAATATTGTTTTTCTTTATTTTTCTTATTTAAAAAGAAAAAATGTTTGATACATGAGACTATGTTTTTATACACATCCCCTTTAACTTGAGAACCTAATTTTCAGCAGTATTTTTTCTCTGTAATTTCAAAATTTATAATGCAGGAAATAATTTGTTTTACACTCAAGCTTACTCATATGACTTTCGTCTTGCCATTTAAAAATGGCTGTGATCATATTTTCATTATATTTTTTTAATTCAGTGAATAGTTGTATAGATTGTTATGTAATTTTTTCTAACTTATAATAAATATATACGTATAAAAAAAGGATGCTGTGCTATACTGTTTGTGCTAATGTTTTGTCGTATCGATTTTAGTTATTTTCTTTTAAATATTGAAAAATAATACAGGGGCAGTGGGTTTTTTAATAAGACTATTTAGGGTGGATGAACATTACACCGAATGTAATGGGGGTTGAAAGCTTGGCAATAGAACAATCTGCCTTCCTTTCTTGGTCTTTTTTTTTTCCTATTATAAATGATGTTATCGCTATTTGTTAATTTTTGTAAGAGGACAATCTTAATGCCACTTCGAGGCCAATAAGACAAAATGTGTTCTGTCGTTGAAAGCTGCGCCATACACAAACATTACACAATGTTCTATATTATTTTGAAGCTATGTATGATTACATTAGGAATTATGTTGTGTTTGTACTACATAGATAAACTTGTAAATTGTACACTGCATATAATTAATACAACCATCATCTACAACATATACACTAGATATTTATATTCACAATAAAATGTACTGACAGGCAAAAAATTCTGATCACTTGATTTAAAAAAAATTTGGTCTTAATTTTTTTTTTAAACCGTTTATACTGTTCTTTACTGTTTATGGTGTTTTTTGTTTCAACAAGAAAAAATCTAAATTGGTTGGGAAAACTTTTTAAATTTAATTTTTACGAGGGTTCGTAACAGCTGAGGTCATATCGACCCTCGTGGAGCCAGTATTTTTTTTCTGCTTTCCCTACGTATTCATGCTAATGAATACATTCAGTCTCAATATACACTAAGAATCAAGGCGAGCTATAAAGCATTTTATGCAGTAAATAAAGAAATACATTTATTCCAATAAATAAATAACATTATCAATGTACAAAGATCTTTATTTAGTTAATATTTAGCCCACTGGAAACAGGTTCGTATTGACCAAACAGTGGTAGTTATCTCGGTCCCCGGACTAATTGGTATGGACGGTAATGAAAATGCAGCTGAGGCCTTCCAACCTACGTTCTCAACATCCGTTGATCCCGCGGCTCACTAAAAATGTAACGGAGAACATTATTAAAAGAAAGTGGCACCGTTGGTGCGCTGGAAGGGCAGACACATCAAGAGCATTGTTGATAGGTGAATAGTAGAGGATTAGATAGGCCACCTGAGATTGACAGACACTTTTAAGATAAAGCCTGTGTACGTGTCTGGCATGTAGAGAATGGTCACTTTATTGAAAGGTGCTGTTCCTTGGCTAATTTTAGAGGAATGACATTCGATATTTGAATTATGCTGAAGTATGGCGAGTAATCAAGTTCTCTGTTATGATTTTTTGAGGAAACAAGTTTTTTTAAATTAATATGGTACTGAAGTTGTGTGCCCTTAATGAATGTTGTATTGGCTTAAATGTTTAGTCCGAGAGGGCCAATAGTGGATTGTTGTGAGTATGCCATTGACACTGAATTAGATTTGTTATATAATAGGTGTTTAGGATGTTGAAAAATTGAGTGCTTCACAATGAGTGATTGGTATGTAAATAGAAAAAAAATGTATTGAAGAGTGAGTGAGAGTGTTAAAGGGTTTGTATAGAATGACTGCATTGGGAGTGTAATGAAGCTGTTGATTAGCCCCCTGCAACCAAACCTCGGTGGCTGAATGGATAAGACCAAAGTCTGACCTGATACCTGGGGTGGGTGATTTATTAGGCATGCTGGTAATTTTTTGTAAATGACACAAAAGCTGGAATTGCTGGTGGGTTATGAGTCATATGTTCAGCAATTTAGCCACTTGCTGAGTGAGGGGAGAACTATGCTTCTATCTCTCTCTCCCTGCAAGTATTTAATATATTTTGTGAAAATAATCAAGCAATAAGTCATCTTTGGATAATAAAAAAAGTATATTAAACAATCACACACTGGTGAGTTAATCAAAACAATGCCTTTTTTCAGAATTTTAATTTAATCATGACAAGACATTTAATATTTTGGATATTAAAATGAGTTGTAGTTTATTAATTTTATTTTACATGTCAAAACAATATTTCATTTACTTGTAAAAAAACAAGAACACAAAAACACAATCTATTTTAATTAGAGCTCTAAGTCGCTAATTTAATACACAATAAACCAACTTTACTACAAATGATAAGAAGTAATACTAATTTTTTTAATATGTCAATATTAATTGTAATAGTCAAATTAAATAGTAAATAAATTTTTAAAGCCGATATTTCTTCAAAAAGAAAACTCGTTATATTTTCAAACTCTAGCAACTACATATATTTGCTTTTAAATTATAGTATTGACTTTGGCCTATCAAATTATTTTAATCGTATAAATAAATATTTTAATATACATTTACCAAAAAATTTCAGTTAGTAATTTTTTTCTCCAGAAAAAGGTTAGGCAAGACCGAAGGCTCATAATTTGTACAATGTTTTTCTTTACTTTTTCAACTTGGGGTATATATATATATATATATATATATAAAATATCTACAAGATCACTGGTAAAACTAGCAAAAAATATACAAAGTACAATGAATACTTTAAAATAAAAAATTAGACACTATTTAAAGCTTTATAGGAAATTAATATTACATTTGGAAATTTTGAAAATAATTAAACAAAAACTTGATTGAAAGGTAATTTTAAATTAAAAATGACACAATAAAAAGGTGGGAAATTTTCAGTTTAGAACTCAAAACTGGTTTAACAAAATGAAAAATTAAAATGAGATAAAAAATCCTTTTATAAATGATAAGCAAAACAGTTAATTACAAAATAAACTAACTTTGGCCGAGAGGCTATTAGAGTTCTGTCGTTATTTCGTCTTGAGGTCTGAACCCCAGAGAAACAAAATCGTCCAGATGAGACTGAACCCTCCAATCGATGAACTCGTCAGAAGTTCTCTTTCTCGTGTTGTAATTTGAGTCAAAGCCAGTGCTGGACGATACACCCGAAAAATGGCTCGGTTCCGTTCTCAAAAAATTTACAAGTTCCGTTACCTATCAAAAGGATAAATGAATGAATAAAGGCAAAAAAGATTTTAATATAATAAAAAAAAGTAATAATAATACTTGGTTGTTATGATGTTTCTTGTAACGGTTCAATATCCTGTGTGCCCAATTGAACAGAGTTTCCCAATCTGGCGGCGGTGTGGTCAATTGGTTCTCAGGTTTATTTAACAGTATCAATATCCTCGATAGATCTTTTAACACTGGCCTTTGTAAAATAAATAAAATTGTAAAGTGAAAAAAAACTTGTAAAAAAGTTGAACTGTAACAGTACTTGTAAGGTTGAAGTGCAGAATAGCTGCTTAACGATCGAACTTGACTCCTGGTTTCATTAAGCATATCCAAGAAGACAGGAGCTTCACTTCTCAGTTCTCTGATTTCTTTAAGGTACTCCATAGAGTCTCTTTCACTTTCTTCACTTCCTATTTTATCAATCAAATACTTTTTTTTTACAAATGAAAATAAAATAAAAACTGGGATTGTAAATTTTTGTTGCTAAATGTACAGCATTATTACATAATTACAAGGCTGACCATTCATTAAAACCAGAACAAATCAGGATTGATTTTTAGGTCAATTATTAAATACCACTTTTACCTTGAGTAGAATGTGATAAAGAGGGTGGATGTTTTCCGACCTTCCTCGAATACTTGCAATAAAGGCCAAATGCTAAAGCGGAAACTATACATAGTACGATTCCCAATGACGCCCCCATAGCCTCCCCCGACAGACCTTTCGATTTCAGTCTCTCTAAAATTCAGACAAAATTGTAAATGTTTGAAAAAAAAAGTGTCAGTTTTTGTCAGTACCTTGGCATATGGTCGACATGTAATCGACTAGAGACGACCACGATGAATCGTAGCCAGGGGGGCAAACGTCTCTTTCAGGAGAGCACTCTTTGTTTCTCAACACTAGTTGACTACATTTTGTACAATGAGTCAAGTTGATTCCATCACATTTAAGGCAACTCACAACTCCTCTACATTCACCTGTTGAAATTAACAATAATTTAAAAAAAGTTATTGGCTTACCTTCAGCAGCCCAAATGGGCAAATTCCTGTTAAGTACTCTAAAAACCAAAGCATTTCTCCCAATAACTTTAATTAAATGAAGGCATCTTTCGGCTAAAGTGGAGTGGGTTTCATTATTGCTATATATACCGAGTTTAAGAAATGTAAGTGTTTGAGATATGCCTGTGGCCTAGTCCAATACAGCAACCTGTGGTGTTAAGGGTGAATATGCTTAATTCCCTGCATATTGCAGATTAAATTTAAATTCCCCAAGGCTGAGCTCTAACGTAAAAATTGTGTTTGTACAACATTAAAGTAGTTTAGACTGATTGCCTTTGTGGCGACCAACATACAATTATTAAACACCACACCTAAATTAGTTCACTTGAATAGTATGTATCTGCCATAATTTAAGCATAACAGGTAGTTTTGTTTTTATTGTTTTAATATTTTTGTTTTGTTTAATTTTTTGTAATGATTTATGTACTTTAAGCTTGTCTAACTAATTCTTGCGTTGTTTCATCAAATCGTTCCTTGGTCTTCCAGATTGTTTTAAATTATTTGTAGAACCAGTCGAGAACTTTTCTAAAAGATGTTGTACATTAGATGAATGTACGGTGTGCATGTACATTCAGTTATATGTACAATTTATTTTGTAAAGGGCTCTTGCTCGTAAAATGAATAATTCTAAGCTTCAAAATACTTTATGTCCCTAGAATTTTCCTCTTTGTTTATTTCAATTCCTTTCATGTTTAAGAGAATGTTCCATTTTCTTCTTCTTCTTCTTGCCTATTTGTATGAGGATGGCAAAACCTGAAACTCATCTTACAAACCAAAATAGTGAAGATAGGCTGACTAAAATACAGGTCTCATCAACCTTCACACCATAAGAACTACACACACACAAAATATCGTGAGAATTTCTCATGTGGGTGTTGAACGTGTAGTTTGATCTTTATCATAGTTTTCCTATCCTCACCAAAAAAGTCTGATATACCAAAACAGACAAGATAGATTGGCTATAATACAGAGTTCATTCACCTTAACATGAAAAGTGCTAAAAACACAGTAAATATTGTGAAATTTCCTGATGTGATCTTTCTATCCTCACTGAGTTGGTTTGTAAGACACATTTCGATTTCTTCTCATCTTCAATGTTGGGCCTAATCGTACTGCAAAATTGGATTATATCAATCTTCTTCAAATGCCCATTCAGTCCACAGTGTCCTGTCAAAAATACTGTTAGGTTAAGTTTTTCCTGCTTCCTTTAATGCATTCTATTGCTTCTTTCCATCTCAAACTCACTAGAAGGTGGTTGGATTGTTTGCATCCAATGAGTGTATTCCTCAGTATCCTTTTTTTAAATTTTATTTTGTCGTTTTGTCTAAGATACTCACGGATAGTGTGAATCCCTAGGCCACAGAAGGGCTCAGGAACTATCAGCAGTTTAGTAGCCCCTTTTCTCCCAAGGGCTCTGCATCCTAGCTTGGTCGGTCTGTCCGAGAGTAAAATACAGGGTCCACCTTCACATGAAAAGTGCCAAAAACACAATATTGTGAGATTTCCTACTAAGGTCTGTTAGACTATTAGAATACGTCCAGCACTGAAAATGGCAGAAGCGGAAATGCATCTCACATACCAAAAAGACCCAAACACAATAAATACAGTGAGATTTCCTCCTGTGGTTTTTCTATCCTCACTGGGTTGGTCTGTGATACCATCCTCACATGAATACATCCAGCACTGAAGATCGCAAAAGCTGAAGTGCATCTCACAGACTAAAACAGCCAAGATAGACTGACCGTCAAACATGGTTCATTACTCTTCACACCAAAAAACCCACACACAAAATTGTGATTCCCTCCTATGGTTAATTAGACTACAGTCTACGACAACTATGCCTGTGATCTGTCAGAATCATTTCGGCTTCTTGCCGTCCTGACATGAATACATCTAGCACAGAAAATGGCAAAAGCCAAAATGCATCTCACAGACCAAAACAGCCAACGCAGGCTAAACGTTAAACAACGTTCATTATTTTTCACATCAAAAAAGCCAAACACACAATAAATATGGTGAGATTTCCTCCTGTGGCCTGTGGATGATGAACCTGTAATTTTATCTTTACCTACCCTCAACGTGACATGTCTGACAGACCTAGCAAGGCAGATCGAGATGATTAGTAAAGATCAATTCACCATAAATAGTTAGTATACAATTTTTTAAAATTATAATATTGTCTTTCTAAATGTCCTATATAGCAGCGTTAAAAGCTGTAGATTTTAAAATCAAATAACAGAAATGCTTTTTTATGTACAATAATTAAACGCCACACCTAAACTAATTAACTTGAATAGTATGTATCCTCTGATTATTTAAGCACAAAATATTTTATTATTCCTATATTTTTGTGTTTAAATATTGTTTTGTATAGTGTTTTTTCATAACGAGGGCAATTTTTTTTATTGTATAATTTAAACATTTTGTCCTCGTTTTTGCTAATTATTGAATATTTTAAGTACTTAAAGTAGGCCAATAATAATTTTTTTTATTTCGAAAAGACTCCTTTGTCTTTTTAAAAATGCGAATAACAGTTTTTAAGTGGAAAAGTGGGCTAGAGTACGGATTAACAGACCGACTGACCCAATTAATTAATATGCGAAAGTCTAGCTGTAAATGTTTTGAAAAGATGAAAGAAAGAAAAATTGAGGATAGAAATACCTGTTTTGACAGCGGTGCTGTACTCAAAAGAGATAAAAATAGAAATGATTAAATAATACAGGGACCAGACCCTCAGCGTTTTCCCCATTCTCTTGAATCATTTTATTCCGTTGTTGTTGTTGTGCTGATACGAGTTGCAGGCTCGGTCGCTTTGTCCTGGACACCTGTTGAACCTGGGACGGGTGCCGTGTTCATGTCCGTCGTGGGTTCACGGCCGACGAACGTGCTCTGGGTCCGGACTCCGGATGCGAAGGGGCGAGAGAAAAGAGAAGCGAAAAAAAATTCTCAGCATTTGCTGAACATCTGCCCGTATTTACTTCCCACTGTCATCCACGCCCTACCAATAAACCGTCATCAAAAACAACGGAGGATCCAACTTCCTGCAGACAGATCGCGTTATGTACAATGAAGAGGACGGGGTGGGAGTCGAGTACGTGACTGCCTTTTTACAATCAACCGGATATAGTACAATTAATAATAATAATGACTTATTTTACGGAATTAATTCAATTTACAAAAAATGTTTAAATATATACATATACAATATAAAAAATATACCAATATAAAAGCAAAAATAAGGAAACAAAGAAAAAAACTCCAGTATTAAACAAAATTTAAACCAAGAAAACAACTTAAAAGAATATTTCATATACCTAAAATATATACCTAAAAAAGATTACATTAATCATTGTTATTTCACATTTTTAAATTGTCATTGTAATTTAATAGAACATATTTTAAAATATTATACAAATAATATTAGAAAACAATTACATAAAAATATGTTGATTAAGTAAGCAAAAATAAGTGTATTGTACATATTTAAATGTATTATATTCTATAAATCCTATTCCTAAATTCTATAAAAATCTTCTAGGCTGAAGAAAAACATGATGAGGTGAGAGAGTTAAAAATGTGGGTTATGTATTTTAAAGTATCTGGAAGGGGAAAAAAATATGAGTTTAATAGAAATAAAATTGGAACCTGAAGCATTAGATTTAATTGAAAAGTAGGCTTCTAAAATATTTTCATGAGTAATATTTGAAAAACTAAAAGGCAATTTACAATGATACCATCCCTAACCATCCCTAACTTTTTTTTTTTTTTTTTTTTGAGGGGCGCTTCAACAAGGGTCTTGTTAACGCAGCATTTTTTATAGAATTACCCTGTGGGAAGAAGATCGAGGAACCAGCACACCAGAAGGGCGCACGTACACAACAATGCAACAATGCCCCAGCATGCCCAACCCCACGACCCGCCACAGGGAGTCCCATGTTACACATTGCTCGTTTATGAAATGGAGTTTAAATTACACTATTTATTAAACAATATGTAAAGAAAAAAATAGCTTAAAAGAATGTTTCATACAAATATATCTAAAAAAAGATCACATTTATCATTGTTATTTTAAATTGTCATTATAAAATAATATAACATATTTATTGTACAAATAATATTAGAAAACAATTACATAAAATATGTTGATTAAGAAAGTAAAAATAGGAGTATTTGTGCATATTTAGATGAATTATATTCAGTAAAAAAATTTAATTAGAAATAATATAAGTTAAATATGGAAAAATGTATGTATACATATACATAATATAAAAATTGCTACATATACAAAAATTACTTCTACAACCATTTATTTAACATTCTCTGTTGGTTGAAATCAGGGAGAATACTGCATGATGTGGAATTTAATGGTCAATTTAAACAAATCTAAAATCTTAGTGTTTCGGAAAGGGGGGAAGTTGGCACAAAAGAAAAATTGGATATATGCAGAAAAAATGTGGTTTTTTTTCGAGCAGTGGAAACCCTGCTATAAAAGAATATTTATTTATTTTAATCGTACAAATAAAGCTTTAAGCCCCCTTACATGTACACATATTAGAAATAAATTGTTTTATAAACATAGTAAAATAAGTAAAATAATAATAACAACAATAATAATAAGCCATTTAATAAAATATACAAAACAATAATGACAATCCATATTTGCTTAGTGGTCATAATTGACCGTATTAATTATTCCAATTTATTATTCTTTTTACCTAAGGTTTTTGGTTGAGTTGAAAAATCAGTGTAACGAGTGGGATTCGAACCCACAACCTTCAGCTGAATACATCGCTGGTCTAATCACTTTAGCTATCATGACTTTGATCCCCTAAAATATGATCGAATAATGACAATAATATATTCGTTAAAATATTAATTATTTATACTCGAATTATGAAACCACATCACAAAAGAAAAGCAGAAAGAGGAAAAAGGAAAAGGGAAAAGGAAAGGGAAGAGGGAAATAAAGGAGATGATTCATGTCGTTTTTAAAAATTCATATACCATGGGCTTGAAACAAACCTGCTAGGAAGCAGAAAGTACTGTTACGTAGAAGGATAAGGCTAAAGGTTTAGAAGAGTGTTGAAGGTTTGGGATATGATTTGTGAGTCTGGATAAGGAATGAGAAAAACGTTGATAGATATTGAGGATATTTATTTGACTTAATTTTAAATATATTTATTAAAACTCTATGTTTATAAGTGCTTAGAATGCTAAGGTTGCTGAAAATATTAATATAGGAAGAAATCCCTTGGTTTAAGATCATAACAGGAATGATAAGCAATTTGAAGGCGGTGAACAGATTGAGATTCGAAGGAAACTGAAAAAACAGCACTACACTAAGAGAATAAAGGAATTTTTAGAGATTTAATAAGGAGAACTCTAGTTTTCTGTGGAGTGAAACAGCTAAGGTGTCAAAGAGAATGGAGGCTTGAGTAGATCTTTTTAATAATAAAGCTCACACAGTTATGCCATGCAAGCTTGGAGTTAAAAATAACACTGAGATTTTTAACTTTCGGTAAAAAATTAGTAGGGAAGCTGTTGATATGAGGAGGGGTAGGCAATGAATACTAATGGGTTTATTGGAAATTAATAAGGTTGGATTTGTTAAGATTTAAAAGAATACCGTTATTTCTTGCAGTTAGTTGAGAGAATGAAGATCACAGTTGAGCAGATTCAAAGATGTTGCTTGTAGGACATTGATTGCAAAGCTGAATGATATCAGTATAAAGATGAATTTGGGAGAAATTAAGACCTAATAAATGATCATTTAGAAACATGGAAAAGAGTAAATGTCCAAGAACAGAGCCTTGGGATTCACCAGCTGAAATTGAGAGATAGGAGATAGAATTTGAATCTTTAACTTTCTGAATTCTGTCAGATAAATAGGAGGAAATGAGATTAGTACCAGTAGAAAAAAATCTAAAAAGATGTGTCACTTTCTAAATAAGCAAATTATGATTTATGGAACCAAATGTATTGAAAAAATCAAGTAGAACAACAGTGGTACACCTCATCAATGCTTAGGTGAACATCATCTCAGATTGAAAAGGGGATATAAAGGCATAGTCAATAAATAAGGAAATTTGTTTAAATAAATTTTTTCTCAAATGTTTGGATTGTGATCGGGGAATACTAATAGGGCGATAGTCACTAGCAAGTGTGGATTTAGGTCTCTTAGCTGAACGAAAACACGATTAGGTGAGATAAAAGTTAAAAATGTGAGTTTTGTATTTTGAAGTAACAGGACGGGAAAAAAATTATGAGTTTAATAGAAATCAGATCAGAACCTGTAGCATTATATTTAATTGAAAGGATGACCAAAAATATTTTCATGATCAATATTTGAAAAACTAAAGGAGAATTTACGGTGATATAAATGAGCAGCGAGTAGAGTTTAATTAAATTAAACAATATGTAAAATAAAAATATAGCTTAAAAGAATGTTTCATATAAATATACACAAAAAAGATCACGCTTCACATCAATCACATATCATTATTTTAAATTGTCATTGTAAAACAATATAACATTTTCAAATATTATACAAATAATATTAGAAAACAATTACATAGAAATATGTTGGTTAAGTAAGAAAAAGTAAGATATGTGTATTTGAAATTGTTGTTCAATTTCAAAAGAAACAAATGTGACCACAAAAATAGCACCACACTTTATGATCTGAAGAGGCCTGAATATAGGTCGAAATGTCTGCAAACAAAAAAGAAGAAAAATGTGTTTTTCTATATTACTTTATTCTGACTGCTTCTCATGATTTCAACAAATTATTGAACAATCGGTCACTAAAAAACACACATTTCCAGTGAGTCCAGATTCAACTGCAAAATTATACATAAAATAATTAAATTTAGAAACAACTAAAAATTATACACCTCAAGATGCAAACAGGTCCTTTGCACTTCAAAACTGAAATTGCATCAAGCCTAATGACCATGCCTGAGTATAGATTACCAAAAATTGTTTCTATGGAAACCACCAAGAAAAATTGTTCATGGTTCACTACAGTAAACAAGTTAATGCAGAATTATGGCCTGGACTTCTTATCCATTTTATTATCTACATTGGTATATTATGTATATTATATGTTTTTTCTGATTATTTTATACGTTTCTGTCTTTAAGCTCTTATTTACATTTATAAATGTCTCATTTAACACGTGGCTTTAAAATGGCTCCTTCATCTAAGGATTCATAATCTTAAGCATATAATAAATAAATAGATAAAATATTTTTATATATTACTATTGCTATTGTAATTAATATGCTAAAAGATCGAAGATCTGGGTAATAAAGTAAAATGGAAGAATTACAAAAATTAGCTGTGTATCATTGGCACAGAATGGCAGACTACTGGAAAAAGTTGGAAAAGTTGGGAGAAGATTTTGCTCAATGGGCCTGGTATCAAATTCATTCGCTTTGTACAATTATTAATTTTATTTATTTCTACAAGAAGAGGACAACTTGTACACTGCATTTCTTTGTTATTTATTCATTTGATTATACAACATTTACCACAGAAATAATTTATTTTATTGCAGTTCAAACAGATCAAATGGGCCAAAACTGAACAGTCAAGAGTATAAAAAACATTCATAAAAATTCAGAATATAAAAATATAACATTAGATAAAAAGATGAAAGTACAATTAGATAATAACTGCAATAGATAACAATAAAACTTGTGGCCAAGGAAAAAACATACAAAATACAAAAAATAAATAAATAAAAATTAATAGGGCTCGGTGAATTTTAATGCCAGTAGCATCTTCTTTATATCCTTCTTTTTGAAAACTGACAAGTCGTGAGAGAAAGGGTCTGTGACATCTCCATATCAATTAATGTGCTGAACTATCGGGAAAGGCTAGATTCCGACTCATAATTCATCCCATGTTGGGGGATATAGAAAAGTTCACAGGAGTGGAGTCGGTACTAGGGGATCCTAATATCAATGCAGGAAAAGATCTCCGGGGAATCAATAGTTAAGTACCTTCCATAAGAACAAGACCGAAGCCAAAATTCTTCTGTTTTCCAGAGTCTAGTCCGATCAAATTCAATCTTTCCGTATAAGCTCACTACTGTCATGTATATTCATTTTGAACAGCAAAATATTTAGATATCCTTCTTTGTACCCTCTCAATCATGAACTGCTATTTGATCCAGCCAAACAAATAATACTTGCACCCAGCAAATATCAACGAACAAGGGATTAGTAGAGGATTTTTATGGCAAATTCATTATTAAAATCTACTGTCTGCCATTCAATGAAGCTCAAGTTTTTATAAAAATGGTTTATGTTTGAATAGATTCAAAGAGCTCAGGAAAATCCATTTATTTTGTACCATTATTAATTTTATATATTTCTACAAGAAGAAGGCAACTGTTTATTTTACTGTATTTATTTGTTTATTTATTAATTTAATTATGCAGCAGCATTTGACAGCAATAATTTATACACAATTTCTACATTGTTGTACATTTCTAATTTTTTTGGCAACCTTTTATTTAAATATATTTATAATAAAAAAATCAAAAATCTAAATTTAGTATATATTCTTCTTTATATCTGTACGGTGTATTTTTGCATGAAGACAACTGTTCATTTTATTACATAACTAAATTATCATACAATCAAATGTATTGTAGAGCCTCATAAAAAGCTTTTTATTATGATTTATGGTTTGGTCATTTCTGATTGATTTGGTCTTATCCCCAGACACATCTGACAGACCAACATGATCGGTAATGACCAAACTACAGGTTCATCATCCTGCAGACCCCATGGAGAAATCCCACAATTATAATTATAAACGGATTTGTTCTTGAGCATAGTTATTCATGTAGGTCATTATTACGATGTACTTGTTTTATTAGTGCTATTCAATTTATAGTGGGAAAAAGGAATCGGTCTTGTAATGGCATCGTATTAATTGCACTTCTGCATAGTTGCTCGGTTACTGACTGCACCTGCTTATTCACTGGAATGATAGATTAAAAAGCAAAAAGTGTAAAAAATGGTTTTTATATACTTGTTTCGAACCAATTTGCTTTTTTACGATCTCCGTCAAAGACTCCCCGCCCCCCGCCAGCGTTACCGTCGAGGTCGACCTCACGGCGGCAGCCCCACTCCACGGCGGCTACTGCAGCTCTGTGCTCCGGGCCGTGCTGCCACCTGGTCGCGGAGGAAGGACGCCGATCCGCAGGACGAAGAGGGCCGCCAGTCGCCAGGAGCCAGGAGCCAAGAGCAAGGATCGAGAAGCCTGCCAGGGTCGATTTAGCCGCGGCTCAGTCGAAATTCCGTCGCGTGTGATTCGTCGGGAGTGAAGTGAAGACCTTTTTTTTACGGATCGCCTCCCCTTTTTCAATCCGTCCTCATATTCTGCAGCTGGAATTTGTCTTCTTTTCAACCGGGGCCCGTTCTACTTCTAATCGCATGGTAAAGAATTTTATCTATTTATTTTATTCACTCAGTAAATCTCATTTCTGGCATTTACTATCCTGCAACAATACTCCAATTGGTAATCTTTTGGCACAGGTGAAAAAATTTAATTTCAGCATAAAACCTTTCTTCATTAGATAGTTGAACAATTCGTTTTGTATTTCAATTTATTATTATAATTGCAGGTGCGCACAAATACACTTTAACTACCTCTTCTACATACCCATTTTATTTTGTTTTTATACATACACCCACTCACAAAATTATGAATTCACTTACATATACATTCACATATATCTAAGGTTTTATTTACAAAAGAATTTATATTCAGTTTTATAAAAAAAACCTTAAATAAACACAAAGTTAATATTTTGCTCTCAAATAATATATTTTCAATTAACTGGCCCGACAGGCTTTTTGAATTTAGGGGAGAACTTTTCCGGTTCCGATCTGAGGAATGCGTACGAGCCTGATTATTATTTTTCGTCAAATACTTTACATATGTTATTGTGCAATGTATACGTTTGTTTTATATTTATATTTGTGAAAATATGAACACTTATTATATATATTATTATAACGGAGCCTCTTATATTATGTGTGTTTGTTTGTGTTTATGTTTATATGCGCATGTAAATGTGGGTAGATGTAGATCTTGTCGGGGGTGTAATACACTGCGCCCTTAAGAGCAATTGTATCCCTCGTTGTGTGCCTATAACGGTGAGTCCTATCTCATCACGAAACTTGATTAGTAGGCCCGGTTTCAGTGGTTGAATTTCTTCTTCAGTCTCATTGTACGTCCCAGGACACTTCCTACTGCGGGCAAGAGTAGCACCACAGTCTGTTAACAGGTGTGTTGTTGTATCCTCTGCTTCCTTGCAGGGTTATACCAATCTTCTTTAAATGTCCGTTTAGTATGCAGTGTCCTGTTAAGAGTCCTGTTAGGATTCGCAGTTTTTTCCTGCTTCCTTTGATACAATCTGTCACTTCTTTCCTTCCGAAATTTTTTAGGGGGTTCTTGGATTGTTTGTGTCCAATGAGTGAATTCTATTGTTCCCTCATTTTCTTTTTATCCTTCTGTCTGAGGTACTCATTGATAGCGTGTAAATGGGTGTGCCTGTTGTATGTGCTATCGAAATGTGTATATGTACGGATTTGAGAATATAAATGCATATGGGAATATGTATATGTGTGTTAATTCGTATTTGTTTATGTTTTCTTAATGTCTTGATGCATATAGTAAATGTTGCGTTTGAGAATTTTTCCCCCTGATGGATAATAACTCTAAAGACTGGAAGTTCATTGATACATTTAAAGAATACGTCGTACAGGTTTTCTTTCTTTATCAGCAGTAATAGTTCGGCTAGTGGTCAGGTGATGCCTTAGAACATGCACGGATTAGTAGGCACAACCTTTGTTCTCGAAGTTAGGGCAGTGAAGTAAACTGGGTTTCACATTGGAGGTAAGTTTATGTCACATGTGCAGTTGGAAAAGATTATATCCCATGTTCGCTTGACTTGGTCGAAGGTTTTGTACGCCGGCTGGCTACATCCGAAAAAGCTTTTTTGTGAGAATTCCACTTGCAGTTCCCATCCAACAAGACTCCCAAAATGTGCTTCCAAGTTTGAAGGGAGCTTCTGTCACATGTACAGCTGGAAATGGTACGATGGTCATCCTTTGCGGAAATGCCCTTTTTTCCCAGGCATACTTAGCTTGGGCAAAAGGTTTGTTCGTCGGCTAGCTACATCTGGAAAGAGCTTTTTTTGTGTGATTATCATTTGCAGTTCTCATTCAACAAGAGTCATCCATACCCTTAGACTCCAGCTTTGCCCTGAAGTACAACCCGGGAAGTTTACATTGTACCTCAGAATTTGCAGAATTTGAATTGAATTTCCAGAAGCTTCGCAAGCAAGTGTTGCAACTCTTGCTTTTTAATCCTCCAGCTTTAACCAAACAAAACCGGCCCTCTATTCCCTGGTTAAATGGAAGAGAGTGGATAAAATTCCTGGCGTCTTCGATCAAAGAAAGATGGTCTATTACTGTACAGAATCGTTTCACTGTAGTTTTAGTACCATATTTGCTTTGATTTGTTAAAACATAGAACCACGTTTTCCCAATTGTTCAGCCTGGTTTTTAGAACAGGATTATTCATTCGATATTGCAGTTCAGTTTTCATTTTGTATTATTTATAGAATAAGACATCACAACCGACTTGATTATCACTTTTGCTTCCGTCAATTTATATATAAAAAAATCCATTTACTACCTGGATTCCGCCTTCTTTAAAGATATGTGTGGCTAATCGAAGTAAATGTTGGGGTGGTGAAATTCTGCTTGCTTGTGGATGGACTCTGTTTAGCATTCTTCTCAACTTCATACAGCCTCACGTGCTCTCCCAATGCCAGCATAATAGGCGTTAATCTGGCGATCCACAAGCAGCCTCGTAAGATATGGTTATGTACTTTTGATTATTCGAAAACGAATCAGTGTTTGCATTTTTGTAAGTCTTACACTATTACATATTATTTTGGGACAGTAGTACTAGGCTGGAAGCGCGTGGCGGACAACTGTAAAGCTTGGACCTACTCAAAAGAAATGTGTTGTTTGATGTTTTGATGATCGAAGAAATGTTGATGTTGTTTAGTTGCTGGCATTGAAATGGTTAAACCTTGGCCTTCATAAAAATGTGGAACCTGAAATGTTTTGAAATTTAAACGCAGCAACTAAACATCAAATAAAAAAAAGGACTATGTTAATTTTGAAAGTCCCGTATCGATGGACAGATTCGTAAGGACAAATTTTTGATTAGAGTTATTGGGTTGTCCGGAAAATAATGCAGGATTTTGGTATTAAACAAAAAAAAAGAAACTAGTTACTTTAAAGCAATGTTCTTTAATCAAAATAATTTCCCATACNAAACTTAAAATCCTGCATTATTTTCCGGACAACCCAATATAATGTACAATAGGGCCATGTTGCATATATCCAAGCTATGTAAGTGATTTCTCAGATGCTACTCTGTCTAATTGTACTGTCCTTAGTTTATTAGGTCAATTCTATTGTCTCGATCCTTCTTTTAAGAATTAGTAGGTTATTGATTGTCACTGCTGCAATTCTATTCCCGGGGTCTTCGTTGTGCCATAGTTAATTGCGAAATTAGAACTAGAAGAAAAAATGTTTGTAAATCCCAGGCCCTGAAGATGATCTCAATAAAGATCGAAACGTTGGCACGATAAAGAAAATGTTTTCTGAAACCTACATCACACCAGACCGCATCTCACGATTTCTGAATAATCATCGACTAACGGTCACTAATCAAAACACACACACACACACACGCACACACACACACGCACGCGCACGCACGCACGCATGCACGCGCACATACACGTTAATTGAGAAGTTGCTCTGCACTCGACTATGGGTGGTATTTTCCACATCTTCATGACGACATACAAATAGTGTCATCGTTGCATACCCAAGCTGTGCGGGAGTTTTCTCAGATGCTTCCCTGTTTACTACTTTCTTACTGTTATGTCTGGCACCTCTAGAGTTTGTTCATTTCTCTTTGAGGTTTGTGTGGATCCCATTCTGAGGTGGAGATGTCTGGTTATCCAAAATATACATTCTGGGCATATAGGTCAGTTTGCTTGTTCATTAAAAATTCCTTTGTGCCCTGATAGCCAAGATTGGTAGGTTGCTATGTCGTATTTATGATTGTAAATTCTCCCGTTTTGGCTGTATTAACAGTATATTTTGGCCGTGAGATTTTGACGTGTTTTTAGAGCTGTTTGGCTGCCTGGTCATATCAGGTTGTCAGCGCAGCCTCTTTTAAGAGTTTCTACGGCACGAGAATTTCAGCTCAAAAGACCGAGGTTTACTTCCGTAATCAGTTTGATTGCTTGTAGTTTAGTAATTTATAGTCTTGTAATTGAGAATCGGTAGCCGTTATTGACGGCTCACTCGAAAGTTTAATTCAGGATTATCGGCCATTATTGGATTATTTCCACCTACTAACAATATTACTTTTTGGTTTATTGGAACTAGAGGTTCAAGATGTGTGAGATTTTGCGCGTTTTGAGTTGTGTTTAGGACAGCGGAATATATTGGGTTTTTAAACGAAAATACTTCGGTTCAACGGGAATAAATCCTTGCTCCAATAAGAAAATGCAAGCACCTCTCCCCCTGCTTATAACCCTGATGTACAACCAGTATATCCCCCGAAATGTCTTAAGGTTGGGCTTTGTTTAAAAGATGTAAAATAAAGATTAAAAATTGATTCTGATTTTGCACGAAGTATTTTCAATACAATAACATATATACCAGTTAATAGTTTTATTGGACTACGAAATAACTAATTTCTTCTGTTTCTTCCTGTCCAAGCAGAATAAAAGTCGATAAAATAAACATACAATAGTTACTAATATGTACACTATATAATATCTTCAATTCAATCGGTTTTCACAGAATGGAAAAAATAAAAATAAAACATTAACTAACCCAGTAGGAATGAAAGAAATATCGGTCACAAAAAAACGAGTTCTACCGACAAGTTGATCTGCGAGTAAACGGGTAAAGAATTTTTATGACCAAAGGGAAAGCAATTATGATCGAATGTATTATGGAATCGTCCCGCGTTTTTCTTTACACTTTCGTCCCACCTGAAATTCCGCAATTAAAACCGAGTAATAAAATTTCACGCTTAATAAAACCGCTTAATTCGACCTTGTTGAATTTCCATTCAGGAATTGAATTTCAAGGAAATCCACTTTCGTTGCAGTCTAGGTGTTAACATGGTAAAGAATCTTTATATATAAAGGGTAACTAAGGTGGTCTCATCAATTTACAAAAGGATTTTTGGTTCTTTCTGTCTGCAAGCTTCTTTTTGTGTAAATCAAAAGAATGTTACGATGTTTTGTTAAAATAGTTCTTCTAAATACTTCTACTACTAGTAGTTCTACTAAATAGTAGTATAGTAGTAAATAGTAGTACTACTACTAGTTACTAGTATACTACTATTTAGTAGAACTACTAGTAGTAGAAGTATTTAGAAGAACTCTTTTAACAAAACATCGTAACATTCTTTTGATTTACACAAAAAGAAGCTTGCAGTAATAATACTTATTGTAGTAATAGTTTTACTACTAATTCATTTTGTGTTTTTCTTATCTCTTTCTTCTTCTTGTGTTAACCTAAAAAAAGTTTCGGTCAATTTGTTGTCTTATTCCATCAAATCGTTTTTCTATTAATGCTCATTCATCTGGCTTTTTTAATATCAATCTTCTTTTTATGATATTCGCCATAATTTGTAACTTTTTCAAGTAAAAATTCTACTTCCGCTATATCTGATTTTTTTTATTCCATTCTTTTTCTTTTATGAAATCCAAAATAACATCAACTTCCCTAACCATCCCTTATCAAGTTTTTCTATTAAGTACCTATCCTTTCAGTACTAATTATCTGATTCTTTTCTCATTTAATTTATCTTTTTGTGTAATCGAAAAGAAAGTCAAAATTTTCCAGTATAATCTGTTTACTACTAATTCGTCTGATTTTTCCTAGTCCTTCTAATTATGAAATCCAAACGAATGCCAAGCTTTTCCACCAAAATCGTATTTCTATCACTGCTAAATTACCTGCTTTTTTCTGATGCCGTTATTCGTCATAATTTCTAATTTTCTCCTACGAAATTCCTACGCTTCTGATGCTCCATCATCTGATTGTTTCTGACTCCATTTTTCTTCTTGTGCAGTCCATTGCTAAATTCATTCTTCTTTTTGTAAAATTCGAAGGAACAAGGTTTGACTTTCCATCAAAATATTTTTTCTATTATTGATAACTCTTTATAGTATTATTAAAAATAAACAAAAATTTCTATTAAATTACTAATCCTTTTGCTACTTATTCATCTGATTCTTTTCTCACTTGATTTACCTTTTGGTGTAACCCAAGATTTTTTCTATTCTTTTTATATAATCCAAAATAATGTCGCTTTTCGATCAAAATCTTTCTTCTATTAGTGCTCATTCTTCTGATGCCACTCTTCTTTTTATTTGTCAATAATTTCAAACCTTTTTCAACCATAAATTGCCTATGTTCCTAATTCATCTGTTTGTTTCTGACACAATTCTCCTTTTTTCATCACTCGTACAGTTTTTCTTTCTGCATTTGATTCCTTAGCATTTTAAATTTTTGTATTACTTAATATTTTTTATTGATATTTTTGTATTACTTAATTTTTTTACACAGTGGAGAGGTACAAACACAAATCAAAGAATTATCTTATGCTGGTATGTCACGATATAAATTATGTTTATTGAAAACGATAAAATACTTCTTCCCCTTCAATATTTTTTTTTCAGTTTTTTTAATACAATGAAACATATTCTAGAAGAATGAAAAATAATATATCGTCAAATTTACCGCGTGCCGAACGATGTCCGGAAATGCGGTGGGTTTAAAATGCGGTTTGACCATTTTAGACCGATTCCCCTTCATTAGAAGAACCGCAAACCGCCTCAACCAAATCGCTATAAATTATTCAGTTTTCTTTTTACCGATGAAATTCTAATTGTGGACTTCTGTTCTATGGGGAAGCGGGCTAAGGAGGAAATAGATAAACGGTCTTTTCCGGAAAAAGGAACTTATCTATTGACATAATTCTATATGAAAATAGATTTTTTCATCTATGTTTAACATAGTTTAAGACTACTTAAAGATTCATCTTTCTCAGCATTACGGTGCGAATGTAAAAGTAATTGACCGTAATGTTCTTTTATTGCCGTGTATTCCGTAGAATCACGATGATTCGACTTAATTACAAATGATTTAATGCTAATGATCCTACTATTAATGTTTTATCCCACATATGCTACCACTCGATTTCCGAAGACTTCCAATACTACCGTAAGTCACTGAACCACAAAATATTTCTATCGTAGCCAAAAAATCTAGCATATAAAAATAAAGTTTCTGAATTATGCAAAATTAACTGTCAACTGCAACAAAACATCGTAGCGCCTTGCCGCGCCCTGTTTATAGATTTAATATAGTACCATATGTCTATAATCTTTTCAGATCAATGCTTTATTTTTATTTTTACTAAATTGTAAAGGATTAGAATTTGATAAACAATAAAATAAAGCAATGTTTTCAAAGAAATTATAGAATCATCGCTTTGCCTCACCCTGAGATAGGCCTGACATTGTGCCATCTGATTGAAGTTTTCAGCCAATGGTCGTATTTTATTTCATTCAGGCTTACAAGAAAAATACCTTGGTTTGATCAACCGAAATAAAGTAATACTGCAGATAGAAATGTAACGCATCTGCTCTTTGCCTCACCAGCATATAGGCCAGATTTAGTACATTCTATTATAATTTAAGGTCAAGTGTTTTGTTTTTGTCTACATTGACTTTTAAATGCAATATTCCAAGGCTTGATCATCGAAATAAAGTAATCCTGCAACTAAACATTTAAGGCACACCTCACCCTGCTTATAGTTTTGCTGTTGCACCATATGACAATAGACGTTTCAAATCTGTGGTCATTTTATCTTTATTTGAATTTTGCAAGTAAAATACCTAGGTTTGATCAACCGAAATATACACTAATAAAACAAGACATCTAAGGGATCATTGCCTTGCCTCACCCAGTTTATAGGCCTCGTGAAGCGCAATCTAACAATGATAATTTACGGTCAGTAACTTTTATTTTCTTTCCATTGTCTTTTAAAAGCAAATTTCTAAGGTTTGATCAATCGAAATAAAGTTGCAACTAGATATTTAAGTTACCCTGATTATATCTTTGTCGTTGTGCCATCTGATAGGAGAAGTTTGCGATTGATGGAGGTTTTTCTTTCATAGAATTATAAAAGAAAAATATCCAGGTTTGATGAACTGAAGTAGTGTAATGGTGAAATTCTAAACGATACTTTTGTTTGCCCCACCTTGCTCATAGGACTGATGTAGAGATTAGAGAATAGACCATTCTAATTTAAGGTCTATTGCTTTGTTTTGGTCTCCATTCGCTTGTAAAACCAATATTCCAATGTTTGATCAAATCGAAATATTGCAATGTTGAGACATTTAAGGGATTTATTAATTTGCCTCACGCAGATTAATTAGCCTGTTGTAGTGCAATCTATGATAATTTTGTGCCATAGGTTTTTATGTTCCACAATTGGCTTTTAAAATCAAAACTCTTAGGTTTGTTTAATCTAAATTACGTAACGCAGCAACTACATATTTAAGGCATCATCGCTCTGCTTATTTACTCGACGTTGTGTCATCTGACAATAGAGGTTTCCAGTCGATGGTCAATTTTTCTTTCACTGAATTTTAAAAGAAAAATGCTTAGCTTTATATCTATAATGCAAAGGCGAAACAAGACAAAGAACAAGCGAAATTCACAGATCTGGAAGAGGAAGTTTCGCCTCTCCCTACTTACAACCCTGACATTTTCCTCTTACTAACTGATCCTGGCACATAGTTTGCTTTTATATTTCGACAAGTGTTTCGTATTCATTTTATGTGTGGCTTATGCAACTACCTTGATATTGCATATGAACAAGCTAACTTGACCTATTAAATCTTGAATAAGTTTATGTCTTAAGAGAGTGTAAATTTGATTGACAAGGTTTGATTCTGATGAATCGCACTTCTTGATGTAATTCCTCATAAACACTGAACTATTCAGAACCTGTATGACAGTGCGTTTTAATAAGACCAACGAACCGAAGGAAGACGACTTTCGCTGAGGAATAAACGATAAAAAATATTAGGATTAAATCATAGTGCGGATTTTATGGGGTATAAAATGAAATTATTTATTATGAGACCGTTCGGACTGTCAGAACAGGAAGAAATGCTTGACCAGAGGTCAACACCTAATCGATCAAAACATCCTACAAGTTCATATTTATCTTGTCAAGTCTATCTGAAAGACTTACATGTTACGTCTACGTTTACTATGATCAAAAGGAAAAGTTGAAGTCCAGAAATCGGACTGACAGACAGGTCGTCTCCTGTCGGTCAATAACACCAAGGTTCCCCTTGGGACGGGGACAGTTTTTTTTGTCTCTTCTTAGTGATATTAAATAAAAGAAGGTGGTCAAAAAAGAAAAGAGGGCGACATAGGAATAAAAACAAATGTAAAAAGGAATAAGAAAATGATGTCTAAGGCCGTGTATAATTGATTCGGGGTCCCCCATTGATAATTGGTGGGTAATTGAGAAGGAGAAGGTTGGAAGTAGGAGCAGGAATCCCCCTCGGGCGATACAGACTCGACCAAAAAGACAAACCACACCTGCTCGGGACCACTTTAACTCCACCTATGCCCACACGGACACACAAACACATCCTCCAAAAACAGTTCCCCTACAATTACTCCACAGGTAGAAAGAGGACGGGGGAAAGCTCATTTGAGGAAGCCGTTACCCCTAAACAGCGGTACGACACGATTCACAAACACTATTCCTGAATATTCAGTCACAGAGGGTTACCTGTTTCGTCGAAATAGTACAAACCGAGCGCTCCTTTAACACGAAATTGTGCCCAGAAGAAACCATTCACAAATCAGAGCGTTTATAACAAGAGCAAAGAAACTTTTGCTTTAAAATCACTGAAACCAGTTTGTTTAACTGTAAAATAAGCCGAGAAAAAACAATGCACAATTACTATTTTATATTTACGTTTAGATATGTATCTGTTATTTCATTATTGTTCAAAGCAAAGCTTATTTAACACAAAATCTAGCTGAGAAAAAATATTAATAAATTCAAAGGATATTTCATCTTCTGCAAGGAACAATTTGCTTCAAAATTGTTCAAAGCAAGGCTTATTCAACCTAAAATTTAGCCGAAAAAAGGATTAATAAATTTATGTAGAGCCATGAACCATTTGCTTCAAAACTGTTCAAACCAAGGTTGTTTGACTGTGTAAAATGAGTCGAGAAAAATCAGTGCAAAATTACTATTTTATTTTTATGTTGAGAAGAGAACCTATCTCTTCAAAACAGTTCAAAGCAAGGCTGGTTCAACCTTAAATTTATCCAAGAAAAAATAGTTCATAAATATAAATGATTGGGATGTTCAGTGAGGAAACTGTTGCTACTAAATTTTTATCTTTAGCGAGGAAATCGGTTAAAAAAAGGCTTGAAAACACTAAATTTATTTGAAAAAATAAAGAAAAAAAAGATTAATGAATATGAAGGATTTGAATCTTCACAAGAAAAACTGTTGGTTCAATATTGTTCAAAAAAGTCTTAAAAACCTAAATTTATTTGAGCAGAAAGGATTCATAAACATAAAAGAATTGGATCATCAGCAAGGAAACTATTGCTTCTACATTTTATATTTAGCAAGGAAACTGTCCCTGCAAATTTGGCCAAAGAAAGGCTTGTAAAACCCTAAATTTATAGGGAGAAAAAAGGAATGAATATGAAGGATTTGGATCTTCAGCGTTACTTCAATATTGTTCAAAAAAGGCTTGATAAATCTAAATTAATTTTGGGCAAAAAAGGATTCATAAACATAAAAGAATTGGATCATCAGCAAGGAAAGTATTGCTTCTAAATTTTATTTTTAGCAAGGAAACTGTCCCTGCAAATTTGGCCAAAGAAAGGCTTGTAAAATCGTAAATTTATAGGGAGAAAAAAGGATGAATGAATATGAAGGATTTGGATCTTCAGCAAGAAAACTGTTGCTTCAATATTGTTCAAAAAAGGCTTGATAAACCTAAATTTATTTGAGCAAAAAGGATTCATAAACATAAAAGAATTGGATCATCAGCGAGGAAATTATTGCTTCTAAATTTTCATTTTTAGCAAGGAAACTGTCCCTGCAAATTTGGCCAAAGAAAAGCTTGTAAAACCCTAAATTTATAGGGAGAAAAAAGGATTAATTAATATAACGGATTTGGATCTTTAGCAAGAAAACTGTTACTTCAATATTGTTTAAAAAAGGCTTGATAAAACTAAATGAATTTGGGCGAAAAAGGATTCATAAACATAAAGGAATTGGATCATCAGTAAGGAAACTGGTCCTTCAATATTATTCAAAAAAGGCTTGATAAGCACTAAATTTATTTGGGAAAAAGGGATACATGAGTATAAAGAATTTGCATCTTCAGCAAGGAAACTGTTGCTTCTAAATTTCTATCCTTTGGCAAAGAACCTGTTAATTCAAAACTGTTCAAAGATGGGAAGTTGTTGTTTCAAAATTGTTCAATGAAAAGCTTGTAAAACTTTAAATATATTTGGGAAAAAAAGGATGAATACGTATAAAGGAATTGGATTATCAGCAAGGAAACAGTTGCTTCTAAATTTCTATCTTTAGCAAGGAAACTGTCGCTTCAAAATTGTTAAAAAAAAGGCGGTTCAACCCAAAATTTAATCGAGTAAAAGAATTCATCAATGTAAAGGATTTGGATCTTCAGCAAGGAAAGTGTTGCTTACACTTTATGTCAGTTTAACAGCCAGGAACCTTTTGCTTCAATATTGTTCAAAGAAAGGCTTGTGAAAGCTTATATTTATTTGGGAAAAAAAGGATTCATATATATAAATTATTTGGATCATCGGTAAGGAAACTGTTGCTTCTAAATTTTTATCTTTAGTAAGGAAACTGTTGCTTACACTTTATGTCAGTTGCACTTACAAATCCCGTCGAGAGACTTGTTTGTTACTCCTTCGACCTGATAATGAGCGTTTAATATTTGAAATCCGGATCATTGAAAACAACAAAACTGTGAGTAGAACCATAATTTACAAAATAAAAAAACATTTTAGTTATTTGTCGAATAATGTTTTAAAAGAGAGGTGTTTTATATCAAAGGTAGCGCACCCGGCTGCTGGAAAATTTATTATACATGTTCCTATTACAAGTACATTTTGTCTTTCATTAAACAATATTTAAATAACAAAATTGAAAATTGTTATGGTCTTTATAGTAATGACAAGGGAAACCATTTAAATTTTAAGGGTAAGCAGATTCACAAAACTTTACCATTGGCTTTACCAATGCTTTTAATAAAAGACACTGAACTTTTTAGAATATCGCCTTTCGTGAACAAACTATTTTCTCGTTCAAACAACCTCCTTCATGAGTTGTACTCTGCTTTGCTCCAATAGAGGACAGACATGCAGGATGTGTTTGATATTTTGAGCTGTGCTGTTATCACAATGGCGAGTTGAGATTTTTTTTCATTCTGTTGAGGTAACCTAGGTTTTGAGAAAGCTTATCTATTCCTGCTTGTCAAACTTTCGCCCAAAATGCCATTTTTTATAATTAGAATATAAGTTGTAAATACATGAAAATATCATTGAGGCTTGAGATTGATTTAAGAGAAGTATCGTTTAAACTGATAAATAATTATAATATATTTATGGCTCCATCCTTCTGACAAGTATCCTTTTGACCCTTGAGATTTTGTCTTACAATTAGTTTAACAAAAAAGCTTCTAATGTAAAGAATGTATTGAAAAGGAACGTAATTTTATATTTTGGATGGACGACGTGGACGCGAATAAAGACCACCGGAATGGATAATCATCGCGTTAAGTCCGTTGTTCTGCGTGTTGATTTTAGCAAGCAGAATTTTTAAAAATAAATATAAATAGTCGCGACATGCAGACAAACTTTATTCAATTTTTTTTAAAGATCTAGGTTAGAAATTCAGTTTTGAATTAGGCTTTGTCATTTTTTCCATCTCTACGGTTGATTTATGGTTTAGTTAAACGTGGGAACAAACGGCATTCTTATTTTGAAAACGTCACAAATTGTCATAAATCGTGCCAACACGATTGAGGACGGCACCGTGAACATTTGTGGTCAAAGTCCCAGTTAAGTTTTCATACTCTCAAAAACGACGCGAAATGTTTTACTATCAGTGGTGTTACATGTTATGTTCTACGGTAGTGAAAATCCTTACGATTAATTCGAAGGAGCGGAATTCCTTCGATGGACCGGCATGATAAACAGATAAATAATTATAATATATTTATGGCTCCATCCTTCTGACAATCGCATTAGTGTCTTAACCCTTAACCAATGGTTTTATCAATACATCTTAGTAAATATTTCTTTGCATGCATTCCCTTTTTTTAAGGATGGCTTTAAATTTAACAAGGCAAACAGGATTTCGAGAAATTGCATTTTGTCGGAGTGTTTCACAAGCGAGAATACCATCGGACCAGTTTTGTTAAAGCTACACACACACACACACACACACACACACACACACACACACACACACACACACACACAAACACAAACACGCACGCACTTGTTTTCAATTAAATGTTTTAAAGAATGGTGATATGAAATTAAATAACAAAATAATTTCTTTGGTAGTGAAACAAATTAACTTAATCTATAGCATTTATCATTGCGGAAAATAATATTTCTATCGTCCAGCTTTTGTTAAAATAAAAAGGAGAGGCAGAAATATAGACAGAAAAAAAGATAAAATTAAAAAAAAAATAGACAGAGGTTTTATTTAAAGTAGTGATTCAGTTATTTAGAGAGAAAGAGAGTGAGAAAGAGAGAGAGAGAGAGAGAGAGAGAGAGAGAGAGAGAGAGAGAGAGATAAAGAGACAGACAGACAGACAGATTAGATCATTAGATAGGAAGTGATAAAATCCAAAATTATCCATAAAAAAATTTTACAAATAGAGACAGGCACTAAATAGAGAAAACGAAAAACAAGAAAACGTTTAATGGTTTTGTCACATCGTCTAAAGAGGTGGGTGAAGAAAAAAGTAATGTTGGGAAGGGAAAGCGACAATTGCCCAACAACCCAAATGCACAAAAAGCAAATGTTACGTTTGTTTGGTCGTAGTCTTTTTTGGTGGAGAACTTGGGAGGAAAATGCCTCGATAAATCCCCTCGGTGAAAAGATATTTAAACGGTTCAAACCCGGTCCGCATAGACAGTAGGAAAGTAAGGTCAGAGTCGGCCTGGCAGGGTCATGGACCACATGGCGAAGACAATCGTTTTTATTGCTTCAAACGTCAGCTTCCGAATTTACGCACCAAGTCATCAAACGAAATGGTAGGAAATTAAAATGGAATTGGAAAAAAAATGTTTAGAAAAAAGTTATATCTATCTTAAAGTACCGCTAGTTCAATAGAAGGCTCATCATCATCATCATCAAAAGCGTTTTATTTCTATAATAATAATAAGCCCGTAAAAGCAATTCATAAAATCTTTTCATTGTTTGGTGAACAATAGAACATTAAGAATTTGAAACACCTTGAACAATATGTGGATTAATAATAAAACCAGACTATAAAAAGTTTTTTTAATGTGCAATTAAATAGTTAACAAGATTTTTATTAGGTTAAACTTGAAACTTTAGAGCTAGAAACTTTTCGAATAACTTGTACAATTAATAATGTATGCAATGATTTAACTAACTTTATCTGTCCGACAGTTCCACAGACGACATTTATTTTTAATTGTTTAATAATGGTAGAACAACAACCATATTAAGGGGGGGAAACTCGCCAGAGAAGCAGAAAATAAAATCAGTTTCCCGTTGCCCATTAGCCTGTGTCGGCTTTTCAAAATCCACAGTTTTGCACACGAGACGATGAGATTGATAAATAATTTATTCGACGTTACAACGTTTTACTTCAACGAGAGCAAACATCGCCGTAATTGGCCTTGTTGCGTGCTTACATAAAGCATATGTAATATTAGTGAAATGAAGTTTGTCTTCCTGAGTTCTTTAGTTACTTTTCACGGAAAATTGATCTTCAACACTTCCTCCATGCCTTACACGCACCTGCTCTTTATTAAAAATAAAATGATGTATATTATGAAATAAAATGCTTGACCAGACGAAGGTCGTGGGTTCGAATGCCGCTCTATCTAGCTTCTCTTCCCTAGCTTTTTCATCTCAGCCAAGACCTTAGATAAAAAGTATAATTAATTATAATAATTAATGAGGTCAATTATGTCTACTAAATACATATATATATGAAATAATATTTATTTTTAAGTTAATTAAACATTTTTCAAATTATTGTAAACAAAGTAATATTTTCATTTTCTTGTTAATATGATTTAGTTTTTAGTTTTAAACTTAATTCTATCTTTTTATTTAAGTTTTTATTAATAATGTGTACAAATGTGTGGTGATTAGTGACCGTTAGTCGATGATATTCGGAAATCGTGAGATGTGGTCTGGTGTGGTGTAGGTTTCAGAAAAACATTTTCTTTATCGTACCAACGTTTCGATCTTTATTAAGATCATCTTCAGGGCCTGGGATTTACAAACATTGTTTAAATTTAACAAATTCATGTAGGATGTGGAAAAAAGTGAATTTTTTATATTCAATCAAAGTATTTCCACTCAAAGTGTTTGGTTACGCAATTACGCAGAAAACGAACAAAGTGTTACTCAAAGTGAGTAGAAATACTTTGATTGAATATAAAAAATATTTTTTTGCATTGTATAAATTCACTTTTTTCCACATCCTACATGAATTTGTTAAATGTAAACAATGTTTGTAAATCCCAGGCCCTGAAGATGATCTCAATAAAGATCGAAACGTTGACACGATAAAGAAAATGTTTTTCTGAAACATACATCACACCAGACCGCATCTCACGATTTCTAAATAAAAATTAACAACTAAGTTTTTGTTATATGATACCAAAGCCATATTTAACAAACAGCAAATATTTAACATTTTTTCTTTTTATATGTCCTTCTCAAAATGATATTTAATAATTGCTTTTCTCAGTGAAACTCGAGCTAAGTTTAAGTTTAACATTCCTTGAAAGTTGTTTAGGTTTCTAGCCGCGTGAACTATAAATTAACGATTGAAAATTGAGGTTTTGTGTTTTGCAGTTATAAATAAATGATTTGTGAATCGTGTTTTGTGTTTGTGGACAATTTTCATAAACTCCATTTTATATTTTAAATAACTGGGCTTTCCTGACCTGTCGATTTTAAGCGCTGCTATTGTGAGTTTTGCTTCTATTTTAATTATACACTTTAGCCAACGAAGTTTCTTGTAAAAAGGTGTGACCTGGTCAAATAATTTTAGTTTAAAAGGAGAGGGGGGAGGGAGGGAGGTAGGGAGAGANGAGAGAGAGAGAGAGAGAGAGAGAGAGAGAGAGAGAGAGAGAGAGAGAGAGAGAGACAGAGACAGAGTTCATTTTTGTGCTCTCGTATGTTTTTGAACTGAGTACGGTTCATTGAGAGTTGATGAGGTTCCAGCCTTGACTTCGTAGTAGATATTCATTCCAGCCTTGACTTTGAACAGGGGACTGGATTCCTTTCGTTCGAACGCCCGCGGCACTCTTTCCCCTTTATCAGTATATTAAACCTATAAAATTTACAGAAAAGATTTTTACGTTAAACCGTCGGCGGTTTTTGAGGAGTTTGAGTTACAAAGGAAAAGTGGACGCCTCATGTTTTGTTTTCGGAGGTTGACGTGGTTGTCGGTGATCGATCCTCGTCCATTTGATATGCGACTCTCCTCGATAGAAGTAGATAGCTTGGCGTTGATAAACGATCTCCCGCTGTCCCCGTGAGCCGGCAGGGGATAGAAATTCCACGGATACCAGTATACAGGTCAGCGGGTCCCCTCCATCTCGCATTCTTCCTGTATAGAATCTCACATTGGTTCTCTCTTCTTTCAAAATGACGATGTCGTACAAAGTCCTGTCCTCGGCGGTTTCGACTAGTCAAATAACCATTTGACTGTTTCAACAAACAAGTTCTAGTATAAATTCAAATGTGAGTTACATTCGGATGATTTTTATCAAATACAATTTTAAAATAGAAACCTAACCTTTCGCCAAATCATTTGGTATAATGACGATTAGAATATAGGATAGCCCAGAGAAACAGGGTCTAATTCCATTTATGACAATTACTTAGAAACTAGGAGCAATTGAACATCAAGAAAACTGATCCATATCGATTTCTGATCCAGCCGTGGGGTTTTGGTGAAGTGGGTTAATTGATAATATTGAAACGTTAAAAAGAAAAAGAACCAACAAATACATTTTTTATAAGCATCTATGAAGGGTTGACATACAATTATCATAAGTGGAAAAATTACATCCTTATCGTCAAATCTTGAAGAAGAAATGCTATTTCAGCATAGTGGTCTATACTTGGGTTATTTTACCGCCTAGGCATATTAATTCGGCGTTATCTTCTGAGGTAGCCCAAGTCTCCGATCAAGTCTGAAGTGATGGCCGGCCAACGTGCCGGTATGAGCTTGCGGATCTTCTCTTTCACGTCGCCCTGGACGACGATCTCGTCTTCCCCAGTGACCGACGCCCCTGTCGCCAGACTGGAGCCGAAGTAGCTTGATGCGGTTTTCAGGTCTACGCCGAAGTTGCTAAGTCCCGTGATGACGGTGACGGATTTTCGCTTCCCCCTCGGGGCCCAGCTGAGGCATACCTCCTAAAACACAAACGACTTTGATATAAAGACCATTTGCATAGGAAAAATCACAGCATACATTATAGGTCTTAAGAAATAAGTGATTTTAAAGGTTCAATTTAAACCGTGAGTTTTTGTATCTGGTGGTCATGAATTGAAATAATCACCGTTGGTAGGTAGTTTACAACAAATCCTTCTCAACCTGTCCTCAATTGTTTGGGCTCGATATTTCGCCATATTCAGTAGTAGGGCTGTCTGATGCGGAAACACGCCTGACAAATCAAACCAGCGAGCCTAGGCGGACCCAAACGATCGGAACGGACCAAGACAGTTTCCTCACCCCTCAGACCTTCTTAATATCTTAATATTCAGAAAGACCAAGAAATCTCAATATTTCCTAGATTATTTGCCACAAGTTTTCAGGCTTTAGAAGAAAACAAGATCATTTGTCCGAATGTGCAATAATATCATGAATTAATCATGCATATGGTATGTCCTATAAATAACCTGTTGCCCAAACCAAAATTAACAATTACGTTGAATTTTTTTACTATCTAGGTTTCTAAGTGGTTCCATTTGGTCTCTTTTCTACAAAAAAGTTTGAGAATTTGGCTAAAAACAAAAACAAAAATTAGTACTCTTGATTGTTATCAGGGATGTGGTCAAATATAATATTTTTAATTTTAAATCTTCGCCTAGCTTTCGGAACTTTATTGAAATTTCTTCAGTGCTCTACAGTTTTTTCATGTATAATACATTCATACAAGTTGTAACTTTTATTATTACTATTTTTTCTCTCTCCACGGTTTGTAATGTTATGTTCCATTCACTAGTTCCCCCTCAACCCTTCTTTTTTTATCATTGTATTGTTGGCAGCCCTTAAACAGGATCTACCTCAAGGGTGCCTATAGTACCAACTTTTGTTATGTAAGTGTATATAGTTTTCTTTTGTACTAGGAAATTTGTACCAATTGTATCTTTTTTTTCTGTACTATGTATTAACCTAAAAAAGTTAGTGAAACCGAGCAGAAGGAAGTTTCACTTCAAAACATTATACATTTATTTGTGTTGTGTTAATTTCCTGCTTATTTTTCCCTTGGTGGTATTTAAGCAGAAAAAAGCAGTGTTACAGTATGCGTTATTACATTCTTAAAACGCAGGATCCGTGTTAGCGTTACACGTTCAGGAAGAAAGTTAATGAAATATTCAGTTGATAACAATACATTTTAATAAATTACTACCCCGGAAGAATCCTCCGGTATGCGAGGTTGTAACATAGAATTTCCGACTGGTGCTTAACACTGAAGGAAAGAAAATCAATTGTGACATCAAGAGGCGGGGCGCGTGGAGATAGGCAGTGCGATGATCAAAAGGTGAAATTTAAAGATTTGGTCCCTTTTCATCCTGCT
This sequence comes from Cimex lectularius, assembly GCF_000648675.2. Taxonomy (NCBI): domain Eukaryota; kingdom Metazoa; phylum Arthropoda; class Insecta; order Hemiptera; family Cimicidae; genus Cimex; species Cimex lectularius. The sequence goes on from NW_019392993.1 coordinate 3,811,908, forward strand.
TAGCGTCAATTTAAAAAAGTATATGAACTGCGTATATTATCTACTAAGCCTATTCAAACTCTAGTCATCTTCCATTCAGAGTTTTGGGTAAACAAATATTTCTATTTTCATTTAAATAGACGGCATTAAAGTTTTTTCATTTATCAGATTTAATGACGACATAAATGTAAAGCAAGGGATAAAATCTGCTGCCTCTAAAAACTAAAAGGGTTAATACACTAGAAATTAAAACGGTACATTTCGTTCGTCAAAAATGGTAATCATTATTTTATAAACAAAGAAATTATCTTTTGTTATAATGTAGTAACAAAATTACATGTGACAGAACTAAAAGTTGTATAATGTTATTGTAATAAGTGAGTAATTGAGAAAAGGAGATAAAGAGAAGGAGAGGGACGGAGAGAGAGGGAGGGAGAGAGAGAGAGAGAGAGAGAGAGAGAGAGAGAGAGAGAGAGAGAGAGAAAGAAAGAGTGAGAGAAAGGGGGAGTGAGAGGGAGAGAGACAGACATAGACAGAGATACAGGCAGATTGACAGGGTGGAAGAGCGGGAAGGAGTAAATATATAAATACATACATAAGTAAATTGGAGTAGGTATGTAAATAGAAAGATAAGTAAATAGAAAAATATATCAATTAATACATGTAATTAATGTGATTTTATATACATAAAATTAAATAGAAGATAAGTAAATATATACGTATAAATAATTAAATATATAGATAGATAGTTAAGTAAAAATAGTTGATAGATAAATAAAAAGATAGATGGATAGAAAGAGAGATAAGTATATAATAAATAGTAGTAGATAGATATGTAAGTAGATATATAGATAATTAAATAGATGAATTGATAAATAGTTTGATAGATAAGTAAAGAGATAAATGGATGGAAGGATAGATAGATAAGTAAACAGATAGATATATAGGAATAGATATCTCGATAAATAGATATGTAAATATATATATATATATNATGGGAAATTATTTTGATTAAAGAACATTGCTTTAAAGTAACTAGTTTCTTTTTTTTTGTTTAATACCAAAATCCTGCATTATTTTCCGGACAACCCAATAAATAGATAAGTAAATAGATGGATGGATGGATAGATCCATCTTTTATTTATATATCTTATCAAAGTAAACAGTTACATGATAGATAAGTAAATATACAATTGAATACATAGATTCAAGATGTATAGATAATTAAATAGATGAATTGATAGATAGGTTGATAGATAAGTAAAGAGATAATTTATAAATTATATATATATATATATATAAATGCTTATATATATAAATAAAAGAAGTGGAGAGATACCACGAATTTGAGTGTCTCGACAAAACTTTGGTTGTTGCCTGGGTGCGTGCCAGGATACAGGACTGGAGGGTAAGGAAAACCCGATGAGGCGGGGGCTGGGGCGTCCCATCCTCCTGACTTAACCATCGCGATCCTGACTTTTTGCTAAAAATGCAATAAAATATATGATTAAAAGAAAGTTGCAGCGTCGGTAGGCTGGATCGGCTGAGAATCTCTCGCGTATCAAGAGCACTGCCGATAGTTGGCCCTCGGAGGACCTGATTCGTAAAGAAAGGTCATCCTCCCTCGATTAAGAATAGGCCATGCGAGGTTATACAAGGACACTATTGGGTCCAAGCTCCCGTTTGTATCCGGCGTGCAGAGAAAGGTTGCTTGATGAGACCCACTTAACTGAAGGGTGCAATTCCTTGGCGTCATATAGGGAGCGCGTAGGCATGCCACTCGATATAAGAATTGGTGTTCAGCTCGGCAGGGAGTTTCTGGGCCCCATGTTCCTATTCTTGGAGGAAACCGGGTTGTTTTTATTGTATGGACAGTACTGATAGTTTTATGACCCTAGATTGTGTTGAGAGGAATGCATTTATTTGCGTGAATATGCATGATTAAAAGTTTTAATTTGGTTGATTGGTTGCAAATATTAGCTGACTTATTGATAAAAAATATAGTTAAGTGGCTTCCATGCGTTTCTTTCAGCAGAGAACTTTTTTAACAAAATCTTTGTGGTTTCTTTTCCAATTTTCGGAGTGCATGAAAGTTAAATATTTCACATCGATGACCGACCGGAAACTGTAAAATTCAGAATCCACCTCGGGAGTTACAGGGAGTTACGTGACGCCCGAATCAGGCCGAGGAATGATTTTATTTTGTGAGACGTAGTCGTGAGACACACTTGAACCTCGGCTCTTAGAGGTGACCTAAATAAACAAAACGGTCAGATCGTGTAAGTATCCGGGGGGGGGGGTTCGGGACAGAACCGTTTCATTTAATGGCAATAAAATTTATTGTAGAAATACACGAGCGGTCTGCGAGTTGAAGAACCGATGACAATGGTTCGATCAGTTTCAGGTCCGCCCATCCTCGCGTTTTGTTGGGGTACAGATTCATATCGGCTCTTTAGTGGGAATCTGTGCTTTCTGCCCTTTTGTTTGTGTTTTCTTGGGCTGTTTATAGTCGTAACATCTTAATTCGAGCGATTTAAACATTTGATACTAAGATTCTAAAACCACCTATGTTTAATTTAAGGCTAACGTTGCCAACAGGATTTGTTCTAAACGTTCAACTAGCAACTTCGAACAGGGTTTTGCCAAAAGTATACTCAATTCCTAAACTTGTTTCTCAAAAGAAACGTGTAAGTGAGACGGTAACTAATAAATTACCGGTTTTTGCGAGTTCCGCCTCACTCCCTTTTTCCTCGAGTTGTCATCTTCCTGCTTCCCTAAGCTTTTCCCGTTGGACAGCCAAGAATTGCACATAATCCGTCCTGGAAAGTACTCGCAATACTCGGTCGGCAGCGAGCAGTTGTCGCAGTACCGAACTTCCAAAGGATATGTCACCCCCATCGGACACTTTACCACCCTTTTAAATTCTGGGATCTGCAGAACGGAAGCCCTTCTGATTTTAATTCAAATAAACAAACAGCTGACTGTTGAAAAAAATATTGATATTATTTTGAATATCCTAACACGTATTTATATCATATAAATTTGCGTTACTACGTTTAAATTTTTACATTTTATGTTAGTAATATAAGCTTCTTGTATGAAATGAAGGAGTTTTACAAAAGATAAATATAACGACCCTATTTGCATTTTAACTCTAGGAACAAATATTAATCACATATTATGAGATCTTGTTTTTTTTTATGAAACATACAAATCCAGTTTCTTTTATGATTTTATATCGGTCTGCTTTTAAGAATTCTTGTTCCTTTCCTTTGCATCCTAGTTCTTACAACGCCTTTAACGCAAATGATAAGGAGTGGAAAAAAGAAAAGAACTCTTGCCTGTCTCACCACACTAATTAGGTTTAATGAGATTGAGCGGTTTCCAGTTTTAATTGGACTAGAGAATAAACAGATAGATAGCTAGAGTTAAATAGATAAGTAAGTAAATGAGAGACAGATAAATAGATAGAGAGAGAAAGAGAAAGAGGGAGAGTAGAGTAAAAAGAGAGAAATTCAGAAGAAGCGAGTGAGTGAGGTAGAGTGAGATTGAGAAGGAAAGAGAGAGAGAGAGAGAGAGAGAGAGAGAGAGAGAGAGAGAGAGAGAGAGAGAGAGAGCAAGAGGGACAGGAAGAGTGAGAGAGATAGAGGATGTGAAATAGAGAGAGCAGTGTTGTTTGTGTGTCTATTTTTTACATAAATATTGACATCAACTTATTATTGTCAAATGTTTAGTAAAAGTTTATAAACTTTTTTCCTCTTTTTATAATGTACGTTTGTAAAGTCCAAGGATCCTAAACAAAAATATATGTATATGTCAAATGTAGCATGTGCATGTACACGTTAAGTGGAAGACAGCCCTTAAAACGGTCAATCGATCAATCTTTCCCTCCTTCTTTCTTACTTCCTATCACACTCTCTCTTTTCCCCCTCTTTCTCAACATCCTCTCTCTCTCTCTCTCTCCCCTCTCTCTTTCTCTCCTTCCTACCCTCTCACTTAATCTGACTCACTCTCTATCTATCTGTCTCACTCACTAACTCTCTCAGTGAGTGAGTAAGAGTGAGAGAGAGAGAGATTGAAAGAGACAGAAGAAAGAGAAAGAGGAAAGAAAGAGAGAAATAGAGAAAGAGCGAGCGAGTGAGTAAGATTACGATTGAGTTTCAGAGAGTGAGAGAGAGAGAGATAGGGAGAGCGAGGGAGATCGTTAGGGAGAGGGGTGGTTAATAGTGATTAATAAATAGTCTGTTAATCTGTTCCTAATAATAAAATATTAGAAGTATCATATAGAGAAATAAAGTATAAAAGGCTAGAGAGATGTATGGATATTTAGACGACTAAATTTAGATAATTCAAAATAGGCAGATCTCCTAGATAGACATGTAGACACATAAAGATCGATAAATTGTGAAAAAGATAGAGGATACGTAGAGGTAATCTTGTCAAAAATAGATATAGGTAAATAAATAGAGAACAGATAGATGGATAGTTAGAGTGTTTTTAGGTAGAGGTAGATAGAGCTAGGACGATATATAACTACTCATTGGGTTCGACGAGGGGTCAAACGAGTTTACAATATCTTCTACATATTATTACCAATTAAAATTCCACGGGCTATACGGGGATTTGAACTCAGAGTTCCCCAGGAGAATCCAGAAGAATGGATGTGACCTGTGCTTTGGAATTGCTTCCATTCCTTTTCTTTCCTTTTCATTTTCCAAGACACATATCTGTTGTCAAAAATATTGTCAGTTTCAGTTTCGAATCAAGTTGTCCGTACGATGTTAACTAATTCGAACTTTCAATAGCCCGGATTAAGGACGTAACAGATTAATTTTGTTATCGTCTCAATGTCTATTATTTATTCCAGTGTGAGGCCGGACAGAATTCCAGGCGGTCTTAAGCTTAAGACCTTCTTGAATTCTTTAGTTAATTGACTATCTAGGACATGGATCTTTCTTCTCGACCTTCCGTTCCAGTCCCATCTGTGGCCCTGTGTATATTTCATCTCGGTACTTAATTCCAGGCCGTTTTAAAAGAATTCAATGCTAATGCAAAGAGAGAAAGCCAAGATTGATGATCCATAGGGAGGGCATTATTTAAATCATACCCAGATTCATTCCTAGGCCTTGTCTACGTACAGGAGTTCGATCTTATCTCTCATCCCAGTACGATCGATTAAACTTCTCGAATGTACAACTTTTCTAATGTTCGACTGTTTAGTTATAAATGGGATTTAAATGAGATTAATTTTGAAGTCTTTGAAGACTTGGAGATAATGCCGGGGCATGGAGTAAACTGCGAAAAATGGACGTGATGGGAAACGGAAAAAGTAATTATCCTTTAATTTATTCTTATAAGGCAAAACTTCAAATCTTTTTGTACCTGGGAGATTAATGCTGGGAATATTGTGGACAACTAAAGGGGTTTGCACATTGCTTAAAAAAAAACAAAAAACAAAGTTAGAGTCTTGGGCTAAAAAATGCTACGTTTCTTCTAACTTTGAATTTGTTTTGAAAAGATTAATTTTTATATAAAGAATGCACAAGGATTGTCGTAAAGATAGGAATTCTGAAACTGTTTATAAAAATTAATTAATTGAGAACATAAAACAAGAAGTCAGGTTTAAACTTTGTGTGATAACTTCGATTACTCAGGAGGCTTAGAAAGCACAAGCGCTTCGTTCCTTCTAACTTTGAAATATGGTTATAGTTATTATTTTAACTTTAAAAGTGGTTGAAGTACAACTAATAATAAATGTTTTATAAAAACCAATTGGACGGGAACATAAAACGAAAAGCCACAGTTAAGCCTTGCATGTTAAAATCAAAAGAACTTAAGAGGCTTAAAAAGCTTAAAAGCTTTGTTCCTTCCAACTTTGAAATATGTTTATAGTTATTATTTTAACGTTATGTGTGGTTGAAATACAACTAAAAATAAATGATTGATAAAAGGTAACTGGACGAGAACCTAAAACGCCAGGTTTGAACTTTGTACGAAAAATTTAAGATTACTAACAATAAATCATAGAGTTAGGCAAAAGCTCAAATGTTTCTTCCAACTTTGAGCTTTCTAAATATCGTTTTAGTCAATGATTTCAATGTTATTTTTAGTATTCGTACTAATTTTTGTAAAAAGGTCGCGCAGGGTTGTAACTTTAAACAGTTTACCGATGTTTCCGTTGAATTTGGGCTGTGGTCAAAAGGACAAATACTAGTGTTGATACAATACTAGTATTTGTCCTTTTGACCACAACCCAAATTCAACGGAAACATCGGTATAGAACGTTGGTCGATCGCACAGGATCCTTTAAACAGTTTATGCAAAATCAATGAAAACTATGAGGTTTGCAATATAAAAGTAAATAGTTTTGAACAACGCCCAAGCATTTTTGAGTTTCAGGGTTAATTAGGAATTCCCAGTCATATTTTACATCTACAGTCAAGATCACAGGTCATAGCAAGCACGTTTTAGACCAGAAGTCCGACAATATAATTTATCGTTTGGTCGATTGACTGTCTGTAATTATATCATTAGAGAGTTTATTAGTGCTAGTTCCTTTTAAAATAGGAATTTCAAGGACACGTGGTGGACAAGGAGCCCCGAGTATACAGGGTGTAGCCGACGCGAGGCGAGGAAGGAACTGGTTCCCAGTCCAAAACAGTAATTAACTCATTAACATAACTGAGTCGGTTGGTTCATCATTCTCGAAAACCGAAAAGGCGATTGTTCCACGTCGAAAACTTCCTTGAGATCCTATACACGGACGGGGGAAGAAATCCGAGCGTCGTCCACAATACAGTTAGCCCGATTAGCATACTCCCTGGAAATTTTATCACACACTTAATTCGCCTTTGTGCTTTGACATTCCAAGGATTGTTGTTTTCATCGTCGGCTTGTTAAATGTCCCTCGGCCAGTGGCACTGTTCCAATTGTGTCGAAACCAGGACCAGAGTTGAAAGCGAAAAATTAAAAATCCCCCGCCCAACTTAAAAATAAAATAAAAATAATAATAATCTGCTCGTAGTATTCGTGCTTTCCATGCTAAACTTAATCCTTTGCTTAATCTTCTTGGCGATCTAATCCAAAACTTGAAAATCTCTGATATTGGCTGGCATAAAAAAAGAAAAGATTTGTACATTTAAAATAAAGCAGCATGAAAATAATTCTTTGAAGAAAGATGTATTATTGCTGAAAGTATTAAGCAGAAAATATATAGGTATTTACATAACTCTAAATTATAATAACCAATATTAAACATATTTATAACTTATTTTATAGATTAATACATAATGATACAAAGAAAAAGTACGCTCATTGTTTCCTCGATTATCTATTATAATTAGCATTAATTTTGATTATATTGAAATCTCTCTCTTTCCCTCCTTCTCTCTCTCACTCTCTCTCTCTCTCTCACCCTCTCTTTTTTCTCACTCACTCTCCTCACCCTCTCATTATAACACTCTCCTGATTCATTGCTATTTTAGACATAAATAACTTATAAATATAAATAGTCAAGAGTTTATAAACTTTTTTTCTACTAAGAAGTATATTTGTAAAGACCAGATTCTAAACAAAAATATATGTATATGGAAAATGTATATGCGCAGGTTAACTGGAAGGCAGGTCCTTGAAAAGATTGATCGATTGGTAAATCAATCTTTTTCTCCTTCTTTCTCACTTTCTATCACTTCCTCTTTCTCTCTTCACCCCTCCATCTCTCTCTCTCACTCACCACTCACCCTCTCTTTTTTTTCTCTCTCTCACTCACCACTCACCCTCTCTTTTTTTTCTCTCTCTCACTCACCACTCCCCCTCTCTTTTTTTTCTCTCACTCACCACTCCCCCTCTCTTTTTCTCTCTCTCTCTAACTCACCACTCACCCTCTTTTTTTTTCTCTCTCTCACTCACCACTCCCCCTCTCTTTTTTCTCTCTCTCACTCACCACTCCCCCTCTCTTTTTTTCTCTCTCTCACTCACCACTCACCCTCTCTTTTTTTCTCTCTCTCACTCACCACTCACCCTCTCTTTTTTTTCTCTCTCTCACTCACCACTCACCCTCTCTTTTTTTTTCTCTCTCTCTCTCTCTCTCTTACACCCTTTCCTGTTCTCTTTCTTTCTTTCTTTCTCTCTCTCTTCCTCCCTCTCTCTCACTCTCTTTCTTTCTCTCTCTCTCTCTCTCTCTCTCTCTCTCTCTCTCTCTNTCTCTCTTTCTTTCTCTCTCTCTCTCTCTCTCTCTCTCTCTTACACACTCTCTTTCATTCTCTCTCACTTGCTCACTATTTCCTTTCATATAAAACTCTAGACCTTTTGAAAATAGAAAAATTAATGAAATATGAAATAATAACACATTTTTATTAACACATTTATTCACCAGCTCATATTTAAAACAATATGAGGCTGGTGAGTAAACCATCCTAGTTGGTAGAAATGATACAGCCAATAAATTTTAAAGCTACAGTTTAAATATGATTTACAGAAATCCATTACTTAGAACACAATCATATAAAAATTCATTTATTGCAAAAAGTATTCAGTTTTGTAACGAACTTCCCAACTCTGTAAATCCCAATATTCGTACAAAAAAAGCCCTAAAAGAATATCTCTCACTTACGTACTCCTAATATAATTAATAAGACATATTGCACAGTTTAAAACATATTACATTTCACAAGCTTGAAGCAGAAACAATTATCTTGCTTTGTGATGTATAAAAAGTTAATAAAAATTAATATTATCACTATTTTTGCTGTAAGAGTTATTTTGGATACTTGCAATTTCAATTTTATTTATTTTATTTTATTTTTATTGTTTCCTCTTTATAGTATGTATTTAAGTTTTCGTGATTTCTTGCAATTGTAATTAGTTCATGGTTCTCTGTTTAAATATGTAAAGAATTTTATGTTTGTAGTATCTAATTTAATTTAAATTAATAGATAATTATGAAGACATACTTATGTAAAGAATTTTACTTTTGATCTTTACAAATTATTTGTGAAGACAATGGACACCATAACATGAGATAATTACAATAGATTTCGTTAAATGTAAGAAAGGTCTTTTGACCTAATTTTGTGATAAAATGATAAATCAAATTTCCTTTTTCTCTCTCTCTCCTCTCTCTCTTTCTCTCTCTCTCTCTCTCTCTCTCTCTCTCTCTCTCTCTCTCTCTTTATATTGTTATATTCTCTTTAATCTGGTATTGTTATACTTTCTTTTTCTCACATCATAAAGTTTTCTCTTTAAATACAGTGTTCTATACAATAGGAATAGTAAAAATTTTTAATAATAAAAAAATTGATCTGAAACATTATGTTTGCAAATATTTCTTCCTATTCACCATTCAAAAAGAACTTTTATTTTACTGTTGGAATTTCAAGGACAATGTTCATTAATATTTTTTGAAATAATACATTTAAACTTTATTTTATTGCTTTATTGTGTAATCAGTGTGTGATAATTTCCGTCTAATATTTTATAATTGTTGTAACAACAAGATGTAAGAAGAAAATAATAATATTATTTTTTTTTTGCAGGAAGGAAAATGTGAGTGCTGAATTTTTCGCCGCTAAACGGCGATTTTACTCATGCAGCTTTTTAAGAGGCGAGTTTTTATATTATATTAATGCCATGATTTTTATATATTTATTTTGCTTATTGAACTTTTTTTCTAGATCATGGCTACGAGTCCTCCAATGCCTGAATTCAGGGGAGCTGACCACTACAGATGTCCTACGTCAACTGAAGCGGGCCATGAGATCCTTAGACCGAAACCTCGAAGGTAAAGCGATTGTAATATATGTATATATATATATATATATATATATATATATATATATATAATTNAATATATATATTTATATATTGTAGAATAATGGGTGGAAACAGTTATTAATATTATTCCATGATTGGAAATAATATTTCAACCGTGTTTATTTAATCAGGCAAAATGTCCCTATTGTTCGCATGAGAATGAAAGTGAATTTTCTGCGATTCGCGCCTGGGGTGATCAGCCGCTTTGTTGTGGGAACCCAAATTAACGCCTCCATTGTCTTGAATTAACATCCTGTGAAGAAAGCACACTTTCATTTTTCCTCTCCTTTCTTCAAATTGACTTTTTTTCCCTCCTTGATCCCCCCTGGAGATAAACTAGGCTTCCTAAGATATCATGTCTAAATTAACTTAAGAAAGTGAGAGTACTTAATTGTCTACCAATAAATGGTGGGAAATGCATCCTATTGTGGAAATTAATTATTAGTGTGAAGGAAACAAAGTTTCACTTGTGGGGGGGAGACTAACCGAAATTTTCAAACTATTTCAATTATAAAGTCAATTAACTTAATTCATATTATAATAATCAATGGTTTTTAATCAATAGTTAACTCAAATAAAAAATCAACATTAGACCTGAGAAGATTTAAAAGGAGCTAGAATTGTTTTGTAAATAAGTATCCTTTATGTTTTTCCTTTAAATTTAATATTTAAATCAATGAATGGTCATAGTGCAAATTTTATAGCTTTATTTATTGTAAATCTTCGGATTATGACTGTTTGTATTTTATTGAAATGTTATATATTAAAACAAGAGAAAAGTTAAGCATTGACAAAAATAAATAAATATTTTTAAGTTTGAAAATAAACTAAGTTCTGTTTATTTTTTAATTTTATTTTTTTATATAATCGCCATTATATATAATAAATAAAATTGCTTACAATGGAAAAAGTTATTAGCTAATTAATTGTTTAAATAGCATGCGAATTATTGAAGCAGAAAAATATAATACATTTTTTTGTTTTTTTATTAAAATTATTAAAATACTTATTATACAATAGCCAGATTGAATAAGAAGTACTCAAATTAATTGTGAGTGATGTCCATTGTGTAAGAGTTGATTGTATTGTATAAGGGTGGAAAATGAAAGTGGCTGATTATAACCGGAGAAGCCAGCAAAGGAAACATCGGTTGTATGAAAGTTGTTGTTATTGTCTTTTGAACGTGTGGTTCTCATAGAGATGCCCAGACTTTCATCTTAAATGATTCCCACAAGGTGGGAACTGATAGCTCGGATTCGGCTATCGAAGGGGGGGTTGGCCTGCTCCCTTCATTCGCCCAGTATCAAACGTGCCTCTGAAGAACGAGAAGTCTGTTGTGGGATTAAATGTGTGTATCCAGCCTCGTGGAAGAAGGAAAATGCTATCGGGCTGATGCTTTGCTGTCCTGAAAACTGCAACTGCCGGCTCTGCAGGGAGCTGGGCCAATCTCCGCTACCTTCCAAGATCAAAATACACCAGGAGTCGGACAGTAACTTCATACTTTGTGAAAAGGATGGCGCTTATAAAAGTATTGTTCTTGTACCAGGCCCTTACGAAGATGAAAGGTCTCTTTTATAATGATTAAAATAATACAGAAAATATTAAGAAACACAATCACAATTACACAGTATATTCTTTTCTCTGCAAAAATTTAACATTTGCAATGCTAAATGATTAACAGTTCAAAGTACTATTAACGATTCATTGTATTTTTTCTGTTATTTAAATTTTTCAAAACATAATTTCTTAGAGGAGAAAGTTGATATATAATTTTTTTTTACTTGTTTAATTATAAATTCAATTTAAGTAAGTAGCATTGTTTTATTTTGTTTAATTTAGTGGTTTGCATATCAATGACATATTTAAAAACTGAGTATTAACATTTTTATCAAAAATTAAAAATATGTTTTTTGTAAGGAAATCTTGGAAATCTGGGGTTGTTCAAATATTACTACTGTCAATAAGTCAATAATAAAACTTCTGAGGAGGAGAATAAATAAATAAAGAAAAGGAATTTCAACCGTTTCTTTAAATATTTTACAATTTAATCATAAATAATCAGATTTTTGATTATTACAATTTACTAAAATAAAAGTATAAAAACAAATTACAAATAATAAAATGTTATTAGTAATGCGTTAAAAGTGATTTATAAACAAAACAATTTATTTTTACTAGACTGTAATAATTAGGATTTAATTAACTTTTTATTATTATTATTTTTTTTCAATTTTCTTTATTATTTAATCAATTTTTATAATACTGATTGCAACAGTCACTTATTTTCATTTTAAAAATCAAATGATACATAACATTTTTAAAATAAAATCTTAATAATTATTTACTACTACTACTGCCATTAATAAGCTACACAAGTTATCATGAATCATATTAAACATAATAATAATAAAATAAACAATAAAGAAAGAAGAAACAGGAGTACAAATTTAAAAAAAGTAGTACAATTTGACATAATTGTGGTCATTTTTGTTTTGGACATAAATAAATATGGTGAATTTGCTAAAAGGTAAAAAAAAAAAAATCGTATTAAAGGTAAATTTCCTTCACATGTTCAGTTATAGAGAAACATTTTTATTTTTTTATTTTATTTTTTTTACATTAGTGATTAATAAAAATTAATTTAAATATTAAATTACTTATTTGTTATTTTTAAGTATTGAGATTATCTTAAATAAATTAAACTAAAAATTTAAATAAAATATTTGCTGGGTGATTTTTTTTTCTAACCCAATAACTTATTACGATAAGTGAACATTTATGAAAAAATGATTTTAAACTTAGATAATACCACGCTATTTCCCTTTTTTGTTTGTTTCCTGGATCCATTGGAGATATGTGATCTTTTTAGCATAATGGTTCACTTTTTACTCCCAAGACTCCCTCGCCATTTCCTAGGGATAATTAAAATGCAAATTCGACGGTAAATTTACATATTGATCACATGATTGGCAGGCACCGAAATTAATATCAGAAAATTTCAAAATTTCAAATGAGATTACTTAGGGACTAACAGCTAATAAAATTGCTTCAAATTTCGTGGTAAAAATATTATTTAAAATTAATTATACAATAAAAATATTTAGCAATGGTATTAAATTGAAATTATTTATTTTAATTTTCAACAAATCATTTGCAACAAAAATATATTTATTTAATCTTAATCCATAAATTTGTTAAATCCTTTTTTTCTTTCAGAAAATAATGTTAAATTTAGTTTGTGAGTTTTAAATAAATAAAGCAAATAATAAATGTTTTAGACCAAGCGGTGCAGGCAGCGGGAGCAGGGAGCTGGTTCCGTACAACTCTTCCAGCAACAAAACGTCATCGCCATCGTCTAATTCAGATTCTGCACCTTCACAACCAGCGACTCCCATTCGAGTATATTAACTGTTTTATATTTTTTGTTTGTCATTCAGATTAAACAATATACTTTCCTTTTGTCATATTTTAGTTAAATAGCACGAGCCAGGTGGTTACCAGCAATAGCAGTAGCAATGTGAACAAGGAGAGCAGGCCTGAAGATGCGGAGACCCTGCCGTCCAGGCCTGTAACAACTCCAAGACAATTATCAAACAAAAACAACTTATCGACACTCCCTCATCATCATGTCAACGAGCTCAGACTCCTTCAGGTAAATCATACAATTTAGCGATATGAATTTTTTTTAAGAGTTCAATAATTTGTATCATTTTCAGAGGAGAGCTGATTCAAACGGAAGTTCATCCGACGACAACAGGACTTCTGGGCACGCCTCCATGTCCGATGGACACTTGAGCTCATCTCCCACTGCAGATAGGCACCATCACTACCGACCACCTCTAAACTCAGTGCCAGAAGATGGAAGACTCTCGGCGGGAATAATGGCAGGGCAGAGTAGGTCGAATAGGAAAAGTGTACAAAGTAGAAGTAGACATCGAGCAACCCCAGCAAAGGTTATTACAAAACTTACTTACTTTCTCATGGAAAAAATAAATAAATTTAATATTGTAATTTCCAGTTGGTTCCATGTGGATCTGGCATTGAAGATATAAAACTAGCCATCCAGCAGTTGACGATGAGATCCCACACTTCAAATTCCACTTCTACATATTCTAGTCTGAGTGGGAGTGAAGGAAGCGAGCCAGCAGTGAGAAGACTTATAAGGCATTCTTCTCTCGAAACAATAAACACGAATGTGACATCTGCAGACGAATTTGTCTGGGTCGACAGCCACAACAGGTAATGCCTGGTTTTATTTGCCATGAAATGTTAAGAAACTCTTATCTTTTAGATTGGTTGAGCTGCAACAACTCCCCTGGTCAAATCACGACGTACTTAAAGTACTGCAGAGCGGGCGTGTGAGATGTTCAATGGAATGGGTAGCAATGGAAACGGTTCCCAGGTTATCATACCTCCTTCAGAGAGCGTTAGTCAGGATAGGAAGGGAAGCACAAAGGCTCTCAAAACCTTTAGCCATGTGTGGTAAACATGAAGTATGTTCATTATTAAAAAAAAAATGTCAACAGTATTTTTAAAACAAATCCATTTGCAGATAGCATCATCTTTAAGGATTATTTTGAGTCCTGTACTAGCTGATTCATGCATAAAGGTAATTTTATAAAGATAAAAGTTTGTTTTAATTATTTTTAATTGATTAAATAACTTTTAGGCTTGCCTGAGATCAGGAGCAATGTTTGCAGTTTCAGGTGACCAAATGAAACAGAGCAAATCACAAAGAGCTGGTCTCAATCTTTCAGTCGGACGGTTTCACCGTTGGATGGTTGATGTCCGCTTAGGGAAATTTGTACATGAGTAAGTTTAAAACTAAAAATTCATCCGACTCCCATATAAGACATTTAAAAAAATATATATATTTACAGGTATGCAGCAATTTATTTAGCAGCAGGACTTGAGAATTTATTGGAAGAGATAATCCTCCAATGTTTGCCATCGAAACCAGAAACGGTTCTCACGGCATCTATGTTTGAGCATGCTATAGCAAACAATAGTGACCTGTGGGGATTGTTACAACCTTATGCCCACCTCAACACAGGGAGAACAGCATCAGGTACAATTATTGATGTCAAATGTACCTTTATATTTTGTTAACTTATCTTAATTATTCAGGAACACTTGCATTGCCTAGATGGGCAAGTGTTAGTTCAGTCGCGACTGATACAACATGCAGCTCAGTTTCAAGTAAGAGGGAGCACAGTCTTCTGACTACATGCGTAGCGTCTGTCCAGGAGTTAGCAGATCTTCTTCGTACTTCGTCATCCGTGCTCAACTCAAGACCACAATTTTCACCGCAGGCCATTCAAGCCCTGTTTTACTTCATGAGATGCTCACAGGTAAGTCTAATAAGCTCAAACACTGCAGCAACATTTCAAATTGTGTTTTTCAGCTCGAACACTGTGGATCTGTGCAAGAATTAGTTTATGAAAGGGCGTATGTTGTACTCCCTCCTCTTTTAGAATGGGTAAGGACTGCCTCTGCTCATGCACAGTACAGACACTCTCAAGTCGTGGATCAGGATGATATAATGCAAGCGGGTCGACTTCTTTTGCCAGGTGTCGACACTCCTGTTCGCCAGCCCGGGTACAAAAAGACTTTTTATTTTTATTTATTTATTTTTATTGAAACTAACAACTAACACAACACCTTTAATATAGATGTGATGAAAGTATATCAAGGAGATGTGGTGAAGAAGTTGAAGCTGTCAAAAAGCTAAAAGTAGGCTTAGCTTTTAGAATGTTAGGCTCTGGAATCAGAGAGATGGTGCCGCATGCGTTACAACTTCTACCCAGTACAAAGGTACAACATTTTTTTTGTTTTTGATATTTTTAGTACTTATTTATTTAAAATTTGTAGTTAAATACAGTGGGTGACAATGGCTTGACACCTCTGATGCTTGCTTGTGTCAATAATGATGAAAACGCAGTTAGGATTTTATTAGAATTTGGATGCGATCCTGATTTAGAAACTCCTCCGCAGGGAACACAGGTAAATAAGATATCTGAATAATATACAAAAAAATTTTCAATTAATTAAGGTTTTTAGTTGAGATAAAAAAGTCGGTGTCACGAGCAGGATTCGAACTCACGACCTTCGGCTAAATACGCTGCTACTCTCCCACTTGAGCTATCGTGACTTTGATCTGCTCGGACACTAACTTACCATCTCAACCACACCTTTTTGAATTTTCCCTCCTTTTTACCATTTTTCAAAGGTCGTGTAATCTATTTGATTCTCGGCGACAAATGAAATGGCCACAGAGAGCTTTAGTGAAGATATACTTCATTTTAACTTATTAAATTCACTAGTTTTCGTGGTCCACTTGACCAGTTCATATCTTTCAATTAATTAATTAATTGAAAAATGGCAAAAAGAAGGGAAAATTCAAAAGGTGGGGTTGAGATGGGAAGTTATTGCCCGAGTGGATCAAAGGTGACTACCATAGAGTAGCGGCGTATCTAGCCGAAGGTCTTTGGTTTGAATCCCGCTCGTGACACTGACTTTTTTATCTCAACTAAAAACCTTAATTAATTGAAAGATATTAATTGGTCAAGCAGACCACGAAAACTAGTGAATATACAAAAAATAATATAAAAAAGTGTTATTAACTTCTGATTATTTTTTAAATTTTTTTTTAAAGGGTTGTCCAAATGTACAGGCAGAAAGCCAGCATTGGACTGCTTTGACCTATGCTGCTTTGCAAGGAAATATTCCAGTGGCAAAACTCTTACTCGAGAGAGGGGCTCATGTGGAAGGAGGAGCGAGGTTGAGCGAAGAAAAATCTACGATGACCCCTCTTCAAGTAATTATGTTCAGTAGCATCACGTAGATTATACCTGACCATTTCTGAATTCTTTGGACAGGTTGCGTCAGCATCAGGCAACTTGGAAATGGTGTCTTTACTTCTATCTCACGGTGCACACCCATTCCTTTCTACTGTCTACAAAGATTCAGGATCATACTCAGGAGCGGCTCAAAGGGGGTGCTACAGTGCTTTTGCGGTCGCAGCGGCTCATGGACAAAGGGCAGTACTGCATAAATTGCTGTCGCATCCATTGAGCCAAAATACAAAAGAGGTTTTGTCTTTGGAGGAAATACTAGCAGAAGGGACGAATCAACTCACTGCTGAGCGCCGTTCAAGACAGGTGAACGCTTAACCAAACTTAGTTTTCTAATTTGGCATATTTGTATATATTTGTTATATGTTATAATATTTTTAATTTCATAGGTTGGTGAAGGCAACTCAGCCCAGTTACTTAAACTAAGTAAAGCACAAATAAAATGCTTACAAGAGGCCATGTATCACAGCACTGAAAACAACCACCTTGGTATTAATTTACAACTTAATCACTTATTTATTTTGTATATTAATTTAAAAAACTCAAAATTTAGAAATAACTCTTGACTTGAGAAATTTGGGTGTGTGCTGGAGTTTACACTGCTGGATGTCAACTTTAGCAACCGCACACGGCCATATCGAGAGCATGATTGATCAACTTCTGCAGGATTTTTTGCATGTCTGGCCTGATGATTGCTCAGCACAGTTTGTAGACGAATGCCTTCCACTTCTCTTCAACATTTTTCGATACAGCAAGGTGGGACTCATGTAAATTGCTATTTGCCTTAAACAAAACTAACAATTTGAATTTCAGAACGAAGGGACAACGTTACTTTTAGCCGATATCTTTTCAACTTGCTATGGATGGGAGCCAATAAGGCCGATCAGGGACTCGACACTAAACGGTGGCGCAAGAATAGATCCAAAGTTCGTGAACAACCCCGAGCTCTCAGATGTGCAGTTTAGGGTGGAAGGAAGAGTGTTTTACGCGCACAAGATCGTTCTTGTAACATCATCGCCAAGGTTCAGAGGGATGCTCAGCTCAAAACTATGCGAGGGAAATCCTCCAATAGTTCAAATTAATGACATCCGATATCATATTTTCCAGGTGAATACATTAGTTTCTAAATAATGGTACATCATTCCCAAGTTGTTGATTGTAATAATCTTTTATCGATGCCTGCTCCTGTTATATTTATTCCTCCTTCTCTTTAATTTAATATGGTTTGGATAATGTGGTTAGTACAGGTTGTATGTCAGTTTTTTGTCTGTACTTTTGGATTTTTCTGACTCCACAATTCCAAATTCAATGTAAAGACCTATTAATTATTTATATACATATAAATGTATAAACATTTTTACAACATTTTTCTGAAACCTACGTCACACCAGACCGCATCTCACGATATCTGAATAATTTTTACAACAGACCATTCTAATATTTAAACATGAAATGCCCATTTGTAGAATACGTTTGTCAAAAAAAGACTGAAATTAAAAAAAATAAAATGAATAATTAAAAATCTGATGAATCATTTAAATCATCAAATACAATCACAAAACTCGTAAAAAATAGTTTTAAAACACAAAATGTCAGTATTCGTTTATTGAAGCTATTTCACTATTATCAACCTCTGCAAACGTCGTACATTTAAACGCAGGATGGTTCTCCTGTGGAAAGACAGTTCCCACATACGGCCACATCAGTAGTTTGCTGTACCTCAATTTCTGGTCCAGCATTTCTCCCTTGAAATCGATTCGTTTTAACGCATCCCTCCCAAATTCTAAAGCGTAATTACTGTCCCTTAATAATGTGTCGGTCTGTAATTGTATTTTCCTTACTTTGAATTTAAAATCAAAATCGACTCTTTTAAAAGACTTCACTAGATACCTGGAAGAAAAATGATTTAAAACGCACTAAGAACATTTAAAAAACAACACGAGTGTACTTACTGTACTTCGTATATTGCTTTTTTAAGTTTAAGCGTTGTGTTTGCATCAATAGCCAGAGAAAAAAGGAATTTCCTTAATATCGTTCTTATCACGCCTTTCATCTCCTCGGGTATCTTTTCATTGCTTTCGAGATCAACGACTATTTCCAAAAGGCATTTTTTAAAGTCTTTGGCCTGTTTTATTAGAAGGATAACATTCTCACAAGGCTCGGTCAAAATGCACCTACGTTAAATCACGTACTGTCAGGAATAAACGATAAATGCATTTAATTAAATATTTACCTTATTTTGTTTGTTTTGTCGATACCAATTTGAACATAGCTTCGCTCGCCTAACGGAGGATAATCCTTCTTTTTCCCCTTCATTATTAAATCCTTCTTTAACTTCTGTTCGATAATCCTTACTTTAGCGATTCCATCGAGGATCTCATGGCAGTGTTGTGTTAAATGTGCTTCAATGCTAAATCTTCTACTCCATTCTACCTAGATAAATTTTATATCATAAAAACAATATCAAACTGTTATTGAATTACTTGAACAATTAACTGTTACTTAATTTGTTGTTTACAGTTAAGTCGGCCTTTTATTAATATTTAAACTTGAGCTTGATCATCTCCGATCATCTTGTTTTGTCTGTTCTTGTAAGTTCTCTTTTATGGCCGGTTTTTTTTTTACACCTCTGAAGATGACAAAATATGAACTCCTTTGTATGCCCAACCCAGTAAGAATATGTAATTTGATCGTTATCGATCATTTTGGCCTGTTGTCTTCGCTGGGTTGATCTGTAAGTTGCAATTCGCTGTCTTCTGTGTGATTCCGTGAAGTCAAGACTCTTTTATATTAAATGTGGTGCACGTGTTGGTGTTATCTTTGTTTGATAATGCCTTAAATTTGTCCTTTTTAATAAAGAATCATTCAAGCACACTGAAGAAGACGAAATGCCAAAACACTTCTTTCAGATCAACCCGGCAAGAATAGGCAGACCAAGTTCATAAGTAACGATCAAATTATAGGTTCATCACCCCATAGACCACAGGAAGAAATCCCAGTAAGAATAGGTAGGATAATCGGAGGCATTCCAACTTCAAGTTCATCATCTCGCAAATAATATTTTACAACATGTAAATGGTTACACTTGATCAAAGAACTTTGAAAATTTCTCAACTTAATTTGTTGATTGCTTTAAATTTAAAAACTTGGATGAATATCACAGGGGTTTGATAACACAAACGCATAAATATGTTGCAATGTTTTGTTTGAAACTGGAAAAATAAATAAGAAAAGTGTACCTCACAGAGCGGTAGATTTATAAGTAGTTTTCTTATAGATATTAACAGGGTGGTGAAAAATTTCCCAGAGGATTCATCCTCCAGAAGAAGTGTCTTTAAACGTTGCATTGTGTTTATGATGAATTCCACTATTTCAGGATTGCAAACTCGCTTCTCTGCCAAGAAGAATATATCTTTGGCAAGATTCAATGCCTGAGGCTCAATGGCTGCCCTAATCAAATTTTTCTTCATGACTGTTAATTTGTTGTTTATATAAGATGAAAAAAAAACCTATAAAATTGTAAATCTCTACTAGTGAAAAACTAAATCTTTTTGCAGATGATTATATTTGCAGTAACTTTAAACAATTTTATTTTTCAATTGCAGTTAGTAATGCAATTTTTGTACAATGGTGGCTGCGAAGGGCTTGAAGTAGATCAGAATGACGTTTTGGAGTTGATGGCAGCCGCTAACTTCTTCCAGCTTGATGGCTTACTTAGATTTTGTGAAGCTCAGTGTTCAACGATGGTCGATCTAGACAATATAGTTTCCATGTATATACATGCAAAGGTATACAACAGTTTATGACAGCATACAGAAGAAATACTATATTTTTTGTTTGTCTAAAGGTGTACAATGCATGCCAGCTAATGGAATACTGCCAAGGTTTTCTCCTTCAGAATATGGTTGCGCTGCTCACTTACGACGACTCGGTAAAGCGTCTTCTTTTTGGAAAGAAACTCCACAACCATGACGTCCTCGCAGGTCTTTTGCTGACTCTACAGGCAAGAATTAAAGCAAGGAACAACACACTTCGCCCTGGGCCTAAACCCAAGTCTCCATAACTGATCGCTTTAATAGATTTTATTATTGTGATAAACAGCTGCACTTCTTCACTTGGTTTTTTCGACCTCCCAGCTGTAATAATTACAATCTTTATAATTATTAGAAAATATTTTCAATTTTAGAATTACTGAAAATTATCTATTCTCAGTAGAATATTTTATATTTGTGCAATGATCAAACATAAGTACTATTGTTCCTATAAAATATACCAGTGATTTTTATTATAATTTAATCATTGTTATATTATATAATCTTTTTATATAAATAATATAATTAAAAATATTATATATATGCCAATTATACATAAAAACTTGTATTGCTCAATTTGTTTTAACACTAGTGTTTTTACAATTGTGCCAAATGTTAACACGAGAGTGTTGAAACAATTTAAAAGTTTTTTTAAATTGTTAAAAAAATCAAATTTTGATGTAACAAATAATTCTTGCCATTTTATATTTTTAAAAAAGCCCAATAGAATCACTATATTTTTATGTTTAAATAAATTATAGACATTGTATATAATATATTGATGTTTTATTTTTAATGTTTTAATTTTATAATTTGGAAGGGGGGTTAGAAAGAATTTTTTTCAGTCACAAATAAATTGTTGTGTATGTGAATGACGAAAAAGATAAACAGATAGAAATTATTGTCTCATTTTTTAAAATAACAAAATTGAAAATCGTGCTAATTTAAATTTTGTTATTTTCAATACTGCATATACATGTAGAAGATATAAAAATAGTATATGTGTATGTTGTATAATTGAAACCTAATATATATTTATATTATGTTAAATTAATAAATTTTTTTAAATTGTCATTTTTTTGTTATACCATTTTTTGTAACAAGCGCTATTTGAATCCTTAAACTGATATGAAAAAGCGATATTAACTTGTTTGTAGAAAGGGCATGCAAGGTTCACTCATGGATTACTATAATCTGCACTCTGTTAAGGCAGAAAATAACCCGAATGTGGTTGATCGCCATAGGGTAAGAAAAATCATTAGCCCGTTTACTTGGGCTTTGTCCAAGTCCTACAAACTTATATTAAGAGAAATTCTATATTCAGTGATTTCAATTAAATGAATGAATGAGATTCCAGCTCATGAATGAATATCAATTCAAATCAAAATCAATATCAATTTTGTTTTTATCATCTTGTACATGTGTGTGGGTGCATTTAACCATTATTTTAAACTTGGACATAAAAATAGGAGTAAATGTGAAAAAAACACGTAACTTAGGGATGGATTGGTTGGTTAAATTTCATATAACTTCAAAAGAAATAAAATCCAATAACACACGACTTAAAAGAAATTTAAATGAAAAATATTTATAAAAATAGGTTCTGCTAGGAAATAATCCTGTGTTGCCCAAGTTAAGATTAAAAACACATACCATTTTTACATTATCTTATATTGTTTTAAGATAACGGTAAACGGTGTGTACTTAAGGTATCAGTTTGAATTGAATGCTCATGCCAAAACGGGATAGTATATTTGATTTGAATTGAACTTACAACTAAACGGAAAAATTTAATGATATGCAGAGCAGGATGCTAGCATATTTAGATTTAATTCTGTTCCCCATTTTGCCCTACTTCAGTTTAGTAGCAGGTAAAGTTTTAACTATAAGACAATACTAATTATTATTTGGTTTGGAAAGCTTTAACTGGATTTAACCTGTTAATTACTGAACCATTATTAATTTCTTTCATTTTTTCAAGTATTAAATTCCATTATGTGGCATAAAACGAATTTTAATGTCTTAAAATAATATAAAATATATTTCAATTCAGTCAAATTAAATTTGTTTATAGAGACAAAACATTTTGAACATAAATCTTCTGACTATTGGAATTTGTTTGTTTTTAAATTCATTATTTTAAATTAATCACTCAATTAATTAGTAGGCAAATTAATCAGTAAATTACATTTTAATTCATTTTTATTTAACTGGTTTATCAATCGAGTCTCTTTTATTTTCTAAAAACTTACCATGCATTTAAAAAGCAAATATTTATGTATTATTTGTGTTTAAAAAAAGAAGGAAGTTGTTTTATTAAAATTCTTTAGATTTGACCTATATTTGAGTACTGTAGTAGATGAGTCCAGGTTTTGATTTCCAGTGTTTCAACTTCTCCTTGATAACCTGATAAATAAAATTCACTTCTATATGTTCAATTAATTTCACCAATTTATCTCGACTTCAAGGCCTCATCTGTCAAGGATAATAATTTATTTGTAATAAATACACAAACTTTATAAACATAATAAAAATAGGTACATTTCAAAACGATTTAGTCTAGTTAGCATTCACACTAAGAGTGTCAGGATATTCCATGGGGTAATTGGGGAAGAAGTCATTGATAAATTGGTATGGCATGGTACCATACCATACCCGATTTAATTCACACTGGCCTAAGTACTCGATATTCCTCTGGAAACTGATAACCCTCCATTCACGCCATTAAATTACATTCACACACCAGACTTCCTTCATTCACAATGATCCAGTGAACTCGATATCTCTTGGGTAATTGGAGAAGAAATTTGTCCATTTGTGCTAATAAATTACATTTACACACCAGACTTCGCACAACCCTTGGGTACTCAATATTCATCGAGGTCTCTTACTTTCACACTAATAAATTACATTCTATCAGCGCTTTGATACAAATAAGAACTGTTTATTAACCCTTTTTCATGAAGCCAATAAAAACAGACATATCTCAATTGTGCCCATGTACTCGATATTCCATGAGGATCGAGGGGTCTGGACCCACCATTCTTGCTAATAAATACCACTTAGACAATATACAAAGAATCTGGGGGTCATTGCTTTGCCCCAAGGCTGTGCATAGGTTATGTGGAATGTTGAAGTTCTTTCTTTGCACACTCAATTCTCTACAATTTGTTATTATATTCTCTTTTATAATAATTTCCCTATGGGCATCTTGTATGACCTTTTCAAAACTGAAACTTGTGTTAAGCTAGTACACAAAAGCTGTCATATATATAAAATATACCATATTTATGATTCTCTCTTCTCTCACTCCCTCGATCTGAGAATGTGTTCTTTTCTACACTTTCTCTTATAGTTGTAATAATTTTGGTCCGCCTATCCTTGCTGTTTTGGTCTGTCAGACAGACTGTTCAGATTCTTGCTGTCTTTAGTGACCCACACTTAGCAAGTAGATCAATCATGGGATAATCATCCAATAAACCAAGAGATTTTGTCATCAATAATTTCAATGTGTTTTAAATCTACTCGAGACAGACTATTGAGTTATAGTTTATTCATTACATTATACATTACTTAGTTATATCTTGGCCATTTCAATATCTTTTAGTTTACCTAAGGACTGACAGACCAAAATGGCAAAAATAGGCAGATCAAAATTATTGGAAATGACCAAATAAGTCCATCATCCAACAGACCTCAATTTTATTTTGTGTTTATTCTAGTATTTCAAGTTTGTTGAATATTTCAGGAGAAGGATATATGATAGGCGACAACTGTAATTTTGACGATGACTGCATCATGGAGCATTCATACTGTTATCATCAGCAGAGCTGTGAATGCAGACCAAATTTTATTTCCAACGAAGACCAGACAAACTGTGTTGCCAGTAAGTTATAGTATAAAATTGAAAACACCCAATTTGAAATATAACCTTGTGTTAACAGCTGTAGGTTCACCATGTTATTCGAACTATGACTGTACTTCGCTTAAGTCGTCCAATTGTGTTTTTGACAATAATGAAATTGGATACTGTGTCTGCAATCACGGTTTTGTCTCAGACCCTCACAACAGAGAATGCCTTCCGAGTATGTACAGTTGTGTATAAATTTATTTTCCAGTTTATTTATTTATTATTGTTTTTTTAAAATCTCCAGTTGGTAAGTTTGTATTTGCACCGTGCATATTAGACAATCAATGCCAAGAGGGCTTGGGCGAGGCTTCTTTCTGCCATAGGCAGAAATGTGAATGCCTCCCAAGTCACCATTTTGACGGTGAATGTATTCGCAACAGAGGTAATTCAATACCATTAAAACAGAAAAATAAAAAGTTAATATTTTTTTTCCTTTGCAGGCTTGGGAGAAAGTTGCTGGAATAAAAGCCAATGTTATATTGGTGAAGAATACAAAAATACAATGGATTGCTTAAGCTCCGTGTGCGTTTGTAACAACGGCTATTACAATTATGGAGGATACTGTAAAACAGGAAGTATGTTATTTTTTGTTTACGTACGGCAATGGTTTGAAATATTAAATTTTTTTGTAGGTGGAGCTTTAAGTTTAAAGGCACAGCAAATTATTATCATACTCATATTATTATTTTTTAAAAATCTAAAATAGACTAATCATATAATTAATGAATCCAAATTGGTGTTTTTCATTGTATTAGTTTTATTTGTTCAATTCAGCCTGACAATTTTTTTAATAGTTTTTGAGGAAAAACAAATGAAAAAAAAGATCAGAAATGTAAGAAATCTCAGTTATTTTGTTGCATCTTTGTTAAGGGGGAAAAATTTGGACAGTGTAAATGTGTATATAATTATGTATGATATAAGCTCAACATAAAAATGGACTGGCCTAGTTTGAACAGACCCTAGAGTGTGATAATAATTGTACAACTAGGATAGAGATAATTTTTTTTAAAGATTTGAGGTGGGAAATAATCCCACAATAATTTTTTTTGTATTTTATATAGTCCATATTTTATAACAATAAAAACATTTTATGATAAATGCTTGATTATTGTTAATATATTTGATTACTATTTAGAAGAATTATATTTTGTATGTTTCAATAAAAAAATAAGTTAAATTTCTATTTTTTTCATTTTGTGTTTTTTATAAATTAAGTTTTCGAATTTTATTACCAATGTATCCAAACTTTTAGGATAAAGTTAAATATGGTAAAAATAGTTAAACATAAATTTTATGGAAAAAAGTATCAACATTGATTGGAAATAATCTTTATTAACTAGAACAGTAAACTATAAAAAAAGGACAAAAAAAAAATTACTTTTTTTTACTAAACCAAGTTCTAGTTTTTCTATTCAAAAACCTGTACAAATAACTTATTCTTAAGTTGAGGTCCCTCCATTTGGTAGGCCTCACAAGTGGATATTTGGTGGTGATAAGTGCTTTACGTTGTTTTAGCAGCATTTGGTACTCATTGCCTCTGACGCCACGCAACCAAGAGGGAAGGTGGTAGAGTATTTTCGCCGGATGTAGGCCTGGGTCGGGGTTGGAAGGGTTGCCAGCAAGGATGTCGATGTAATCGTTCTGCCCAAACAGAGCCTTCTTCTGTGACCAGTTGTCGCCTGGCTTGTAGATCGGCATCGGAAGCTTGAGCCCATCGACATGAGGAAGTGTCCCCCTCTGAAGGATGGATTCCTTATAGCCATGACGATATAACTTACGGCCTTCGGCGATCTTGTCGGCGTAGAAGCGGAATCTCACGCTTTGCGCCTGTGGGACCCATGCTCTTAATATTCCTCCTATTCCACTCATTGTATCTGGAGGGGGAAAAATTAATGTAAATACCTTCTCAATAACAACCTGTAAAGCAAAGAATATAAAAAAATTAAGCCTTTACAAGAGACTGAATGATTCCACTACCGAGGATCATTGAATTTCAAGTCAATCAAAACACAGAATTTTATGTATTTATTAGCTTGAATGTGTAGTGTGAGGGCCGATGGCGTGATACTGAGTACCATATTGACCCCCAATAAGATTAGTTATATAAAATGTGTGGAGAGTGTTGGAGGAATATCAAATATTCCACTACTGGGCAAATGGTATATAAATAGGAAATAATAAGAGACAGTGAGAGTGTGAATGGGTTTGGATTGAGACTGATTGCGATGGGGGCTGAAATGACCAATCTCGATGGCTGGACAATATGTGTACGCGAGGCGAATCAAAACTAACAAAGCAGTTGGCCTTGGCACAGTTCTGATTGCTGGCGGTTCAAAAGATTTGACGCTGGGTTTGCCTAAAGACCTCCTCCTAGTGTAGACGCTGGCTTGATCATTCATTGGTTCATTCTTCTTGTGCTGAAAAACGCTGGAATATGTAGTGGAATAATAAGACTGCACTAAAACTGATTGGCTTCTATCGTGAACGGAAATTTTATGGGATTGTACGAACGCTTAAACAAATAGAAAAGATTAGACGCTTGTAGGGAGGGAGCTTTGAAGGTAGTGTGAATGATGTAAAAAAGGAAATGGAATCTTTATTGACATCTTTTTTCCAAGACAAAGAAAAGAAAACAATACTGGAAGTGGTGCTGATGAAGTCTAATTTTTTTTTTTGAGCCAACTTCGATTCCACAAGGCCGAATCCCTTGGCCCCAACCCATTGGTTTGATGACGATGAGCCAAAGATGGCCGATGTGTTGGTGACGAACGTTCGGACCAATGTATTGGCTGTCTTTCATTGTACAAGATTTGCTAGTGTGTACTCAAGACCAAATCCTAACCCTGGTCTGTCAACAGCTGAGTGATTCTCGAGGCCTGCTGGTAATTTACTGTAAATTACACAAAAGCTGATATTGTCGGCAGACTATGAGAAGTGACAGGCTCAGCTCTGTATACATATGTATTATTTACCTTGTGTGAAAGAGGGAGGTCCAAGCCTAGGCACACACATGTAATTTTTAAATGCACAACAGTTTCAAAATCTACTAAACAAGTAGTAGCTATCTACTTAACTGCGCACATTTGAGCAACTAAATAGTCTAGTTTGAGGCTGTAAGCGGACTTCATTGAGTTAGCTACTGTGTGTACTCTCAAGTTAAGAAGAAGGAAGAAAATGAGGGAAAAAATATTGAGTGCATCCTCTCATCAACCATCAGTTTGAAAAAAAAAAAAAAAAAAAGAAAAGAAAAACAAAGGGGCAATTTTATAAATTACAAACACATTTATGAGACCTCTGGACTTGACTCGGCCTAACATCACCTACCAAGATACTAAATGGAGGAAAGACATGTTTTCTTGCCAATCTGCTGAATAAATACTGACTGCTTTCAGAGCACACAAAGGAATTGGGCAATCGTTATGTTGCAGTGAGCTTGGTTGCCTTTAACTCTGTTTCAAAAACAAAAAGTATACAGTTGTGAACCGTCGAGTTTGTGATAAAATACAAACAATGTAATTGGTTGGATTTACAGTGCATGTTAAGGCACGTACACACTAATCTCGGCCAACGAAAAACAAATATTACCGAGCTGAACATTGGTCAACATTGGCTATCCTTGGCTGATCCTAATCAAATCAAGGGATTTGGCTGTGGTTAATTACAGTGTCACCCATTTGAACAAAGTCCAAACCTCGACCAAGGCGAACCACTCTGTTGGCTCCAATTCGCCTCCTATACAAACTAAGCAAATAATGACCAATAAAGCGAATAGTTGTCTTTCATTGGCCAAGATCTGCTTAGAGTGTACTCGCCTATAGTTACAAGTGTGCATGGTTTCAAACCCTTTGCAGTTCCTGGCATCAAACTGTTGCTCAATTAACAAAAGAATGAATGTGCCTAGGCTAAGGTAGGATTCACACCAGACCGATTATACACATCTTTAAGTCATAAGCGATACACGATGTCTTGTAAGATAAGCAACGCTCAGTCCTATAAAAAACATGAACTACAAAATTAATCCACAATGAGACTTGTGTTGTAAGATACTTGTACCAAGGGCATGGCCTGCTGCTCTCTTCTTTCAGTGTCATACAATATTGCGAAGGGTGAAGATGGCAAATTCAAAGAGTGAGGACACTGGTATTGAGACTGGCTGGCTGGCTTATGTCTTATCGCTTCGGTACGAACCTCTTATCTTACGATAAAAATCTTCTGCGATAAATATCTTATCGCTCAAGTGTGAACCCGGCCTAAGAATAGGCCCACACTTGCACAGTAGACAGTAATACTGTATGTATATTATATACTATTTTAAAAAATGTTTTAGGGCATTATGGCCGGCAGATAAAATTCATAAAAGTAAAAAATTCATTGATGATTTAGGGATGTTTGTTAACGACAGATCATGGGGATAAAATAATTCTTGAAAAATGCAGTATGATAGGTACAAAGAATTCTAATTTTTTAAAAGTAAGGTGGTGAAAAACAACTCATCTGAAACTAGCAAAATTAAGCAGTTTTTTTTTAAACTTTATACATTTTTTTGGAGGATTAAAGGCAAAATTTTTTTAAATGTAAATCTAGACAAACCTTTTTCTTTATTTATTTTGTGAGGAAAATCCACATCGTGCTAGGAATCGGTGGTCGGGTAGAGTCAAGAGTAAAAACCCGTGAGACGGTTACATCGAATGATATCGAGTCGAGTCTCCGTCGATCGGCCGGTCGATCCGTCGTTTCGACTTTCGACGGAGGTTTTACCTTTCGACGGTCTTTGCCTCGTTTCCTTCTCCGATTTCGACACAGATCGCCGACCACCTCCGGCCGTTTTTCTTCCGCCGTCGTCCGACTCGTCCCCGAGCTGAAGGGATTTCTGCGAAAACCGGCCGTTCCTCGTTCGAAGGTGAGCCGATTTTCTCATCCGAGACCCGACTTTCGACCGTTTTACCCAACTTTCCGGGGCATAACCTAGATATTCGGGAGCGTTTCGTCTAAAATTATATACCAGTTTGGATTGGGAAACGAGACGAATTTCAATCCGGATCGCCCAGGGAATCCGTTTTCAGGGCAAACCCCTCGGAACTTCTTTTTTTCCCTTTACACGACAATATTTTTTTAAATATTTACCACTGATATCTCTTATCTCGAATGTTTCCATAACTGTCTCCCTGGTAGAATAACGAGTTTGGCCACTCCCTGGAATTCCAGGCACGACCTGAATTCCAGTTGGAAAATGGACACGACAAATATTAAAACGTTTATTTTGCTCCAATCCAAAAGAATTAAGCAAAAATTGACAAAAACAAAGACCATTTAATTACAACAACAAAAACTAAATATGCTTATAGCATACATGTGTAGTCACAAAAATATAAACATCTACCATAAATAAGTCAATAGTTCAACGTATTGACCTAGGAACTGGATTTGATTGGCCAAAGTCAAAATACTACCAATTAAAAAGTATACATCAAAGAAAAATTTACACACTTGAAAAATACTGCAAAAAAATCATTAGAAGTTAACTGCAAAAAAATTTTAATTAATCCATATTTGCTTAGTGGTCATAATTGACCATACGGTTGTAGATTGAAACGAGGATAGCTCAGAGCAGCAGCGTATTGAGCCGAAGGTTGTGGGCTCGAATCCCGCTCATGGCACTAATTTTCCATCTCAACCAAAAACCTTAGTTAAAAGGAATAATTATTATTTTATTTATAAAAGTATATTTAGAAAAAAAAATATTACATTTTTTTTTACAAAATAACAAAATAATACTTGTAATGGCATGATCTAGTTGTCTGCCAGTTGACCCTTACATATTTACATTCAAATAAAACTTAAATTAACATACAAATTATAAACTTAATATAAAATTATCTCTGCAATTCAGCGCATCTACAATATATCTATACAAACTAAACCAATCTTTCCCATTTAACAGTTCTATATACTCACGGAATGTCAAACGACATCTGTGGAACCAAATTAACCTAACGTTCTCCAAAGTTGGACAAACTCCAAAAATTGAAACAAATCTTCCACCGTTTTTAGTTTACATATAGCATGCTTGGTCTCTTTCCTCCAGCCAAGGCTTAAAATTTAAATATAATAATTGACCTCGCACGAAAAACAACTTTGATCAAATTCCAGTTGTATTCCTTATACAAGTAATTGTTGTCCCCAAGATCGAAGTTCAATTTCTTGTATATTAAATGGTATGTAGAACATTGCACTTTTCTTAAACATTCTTCTTTATGATGAGTTTCTACTGCCTGCAATAATTGTACTGCTCAAATTTTGAAATCTTTCACATCTGTAAAATTTATACGAGAACTACAGTTCAGTCCGGAAGATAACACTTTCAATTCTCTAAACCAAAAAATTTTTTTATTTTTATTATCTCTGAGCAAGAAGGTAGGGCAAACGATCTTGTTTCAGACACAAAACCCGCTGTATATAATTTAAATGACTCCTCAACGTATACACAAACAAAGGTCTTAAGCCTAATTTCGAATAAAGAAAATAACTTGGTGTATAATAGGGAGCGCCAAACAACTTCTTAATAAAAAAACAAAGAAGTTTTTCTACCACTTCATACTGATGGTAGCCCCATACTTGTGACGCATAACACATCACAGCCCTAGAGACGGAATTAAAAACTTTAAATTTACTTTTTATAGGAACATCTCTATTGAGAATACCGTTCCACGTTATATTCAATCCTTGTTTAGCAACCCTAAGTGTATTGGCCAAATGCATATTGAAGGAAAGTAGAGGAGTCAACATTACACCGAAATATTTGTACTCTTTTACTACCTCTATTCTTTCATTTTCTAAAAACCATCGTTCATTCTTTGATGGTCTACTGCCATTTCTAAACACCATAATCTTAGTTTTATTCAAATTTACTGACAAATTCCACATTCGGCAGTATTCTCCCAACCTGTTTAACATCTTTTGAAATTGAACCGGTTCAGTACTCATCAAAACCACATCATCTACATACATTAAACAGTTTACATTTGATGCTCTGACAAACAGACCGCCATCCAAAAACTTGGGTAAATCGTTAATAAACAGCGAGAAGAGAAGAGGGGAAAGCAGACAGCCCTGCCTTACACCTACTCTAGTTTCAAGGTACTTGTGACCTCTCCCCTACACCACACAGCACTCTCAGTCCCACTATACAACGACTTTAATACCTCGATAAACTTACTGGAGATCCCATAATTATACAGTTGATAGAAAATGGCCATTCTGCTTGGCAAATCGAACGCCGACTTAAAATCAACAAAGCAGCAGTAAACTTTTCTACGTTTTACAGATAATTTCAATTTTATAATGTTAATTAAACTAAAAATATTATCCACAGCGGAATATTTTTTCCGAAATCCTGTCTGGCTCTCTACCAAGATATTATTTAAATTACACCATTCTTCTAATCTATTCAGTAGTATCCCCATAAATATCTTAGAAATAGTGTCAGTAAAGGATATTCCTCTATAATTACTGACAGTATTCACTTCACCTTGCTTAAATAAAGGAAAAATGATAGATTTTTTGAATGATGATGGTACTAAACCTTTTTCAAAATTAAATTAAAATTATCCAATAGTTTTTCTAGGAAGTTACGTGGGCTATTTTTAAAAAATTCATCCGGAATTCTGCTAAACCCGGGGCCTTATGTTTAGCTTTCCCTAATACAATTTGAAGTTCATTGAACGATATTTTTGCGTCCAGTTTCACATCAACTATATAAGGAGGTGCGAACATAATACATTTTAATTCCGTTGTAGGATTGAGAAGAAGAGAGAAGTGTTTTACCCATTCTTGCGCCTCTATAACAGAACTGCACAAAAATTTCCTTCTAACAAGTTGGCCCACCAAATTCCAAAAGCCCCCAGAATCTTAACAAATTTAAAATTGTTACAAATAGTACTATAGTACTGTTTTTTTTTTTAACTCCACAGATAATTTTATATTTTATATTAGACTTCACATATAATTTTCTATTGTAATCCGGACTGTACTTCTAAAGATAGTTAGCCATTTAAATGAACATTTACATAACATTTAACTCCCTATCGAACCATACCTCTTTATTCCGCCTACCCCCTTTTTTTACTTCATAACGTTTATATATATTACCATTATATGCGGACATTTTTATCAAATTCTGTAGTACAGATTCGTTTTCTGGTTCACCAGATAGCCATCCAGTTTCTCTGTTTCGGCTTCTAATTTCCCCCATAAATTTCTTTTCATCCACCTTAGACCAAATTAATTTTGGCAACAGAGGCATGGTGAAGTTTTTAATTTGTTCTGTATTTATTTCATTTTCTGTGACAAAGGAGAGAGGCATGTGATCGGAAAAACTCTCTGTAAGTACCACAAAATCATTTACAGTTTTCAAAATATTTACACTCACACAGCAAAGAGCTATTACAGAATTTCCTGAACCACTAACATACATGTAATGTCCTTCTTTATCTCTCTCTGATCTTCCGTTCAAAACAAACAGATTTAAATTATCAAATAATTCTAATAACTTATCTCCGTTTGCATTCTTAACTTTATCTTTTGAATTTCTTTTAAAAGGAATAATTAATTGGAATAATTAATATGTTCAATTAGACCATTAAACATAAATGGATTAATATATAATAAGTAAAGAAGCATCACTTTACTAACAGCTCCCTGTGGCCACTTCATAAATCACTGACAATCGAATCCTGAATACACAACATTTCAAAAATGGCAAAAAAGAGGGAAAATTCAAACGATTGTACGCTGAGATGGGGA
Source organism: Cimex lectularius (assembly GCF_000648675.2). Taxonomy (NCBI): domain Eukaryota; kingdom Metazoa; phylum Arthropoda; class Insecta; order Hemiptera; family Cimicidae; genus Cimex; species Cimex lectularius. The sequence goes on from NW_019392993.1 coordinate 3,845,075, forward strand.
GTTGGTGTCTGAGGGGATGGAAGTCACGATAGCTCAAGTGGTTAAAGGAGTGGCGTATTGAGCCGAAGGTTATGGGTTCTAATGCCACTCATGACACTAATTTTTCATCTTAACCTAGACCTTAGATAAAAAGAATAATTAATTGAAAAATTTCAATACTTTGGAAAGAACGCTCACGTAGCAAAGATAGTTTTTATTATAACAACTATCCACTGGACATAAATAAATGTAAAACACAAATAAATGCACAAAGACATGTACTTTTAATTTTAAAAGAGTAATAAAATCGAGAGGAGAAGATGAGGGAGGAGAGAAAGGAAAAAGAATAAAAAGTCTGATATCTTTAGTTTAACCATTATTATAAAATTGTAAGGATAGGAATATCTCCCTAATTGTGTATTTTGTTCTTTTTTCCTTCTCTTTTCTTTTTTTCTTGTCTTTTTGTTTTTATTTTAGTTTATATTTCTCTCTCTCTCTCTCTCCCTCTATCTAGAATTATACATATAATCAAATCTAAATATTTTTTGTACTCCTGCAACTTAAGTGATTAAGAATTCTTATGTTTATGTGTTAAAGTATTATCGATGTTTGTCTATTGTATTCATTATGTAATAAGTATTTCTTATAAGTTCATTCTACAATATTCCTTATAAGTTTTAACTTCACTGCCAATTTTAAAATGTTAGATGTAAAACTGTATACTTGTACTGACTCCTTGACAAATAAAGTATTACTTTCTGTTAAAAAAAAAAAAATAAAATAAAATAAAATAAAATAAAATAATCTAAATTATGAATCATTAATAATTATACAAAAAAAAACAATGTTATGAAGGATTCAGTATGTGCAGAGGTCAATATTTGTGTTTTTGACTCACTGTAAATTGTTGGCTATTAAGATTGCTTGTAATAATTTTTACATAATAATTCAGTAAACAAGTTGTTATTGATGAAATGTGATGAAATTTTTCAATGTAAACAACTCCAAAGACATATACTAAGCCTCCTTGAAATCCTGCTGAAACATAGTGAAAAACCAAAATCAACGTCACTTACAATGCAATTTGATACTTAAGAGTATCGTTTTGTAAATAGAATGACCAATAAATTAGACAAAAAATGGTGTAATTTTGCTTAGCGGATGACGGGGTAGGAGTTTTTTCTTTTAACTTTATTTATTAAAAACTAGCAGTAGGCCTCGCTCTAACAGAAAGAAAATTTGAATAATTAATTGCAAATTTGTCAAGAAACTTTATTTATTGAGTTGGTTCTTGAGGAATCTACGTATAATTGTCCATATGACGAAACATTTTTCCCACAAATCTAACCCCACATATTTATACATTTCTCCTTAATTGTCGTAAGTAGAAGATAGTTTAATGGGGTATACAAATAATTCTCTCAGTTGAAAGCCCGATTGAGAAATCACGGCATGTCTAAGGGTATTTTGCCAATTCTCATCATCTAAAAGATTCTATTCTTTGCAAGCTGTTTGATAAGTTTCCTTTACTTCATCATTTATCGTGCACAAATACTGAAATAAATAGGCTCATGAATATGCTGCAAGTGAATTTTGACATGGAAACACTTTGATTTGGGTGAACGTTACTCTTTCAAGTCCATTATATTTTTTTATTAGGATCTTTATCCTGCCTCCTGTGGAAAAATGTGTTATTAGCTCAGGTATAGTATTGTGGTACTTCATGGTATAATATTTTTGAGAAGTCCATCACTGTTACATAAATAAAAAACAGTTTATTCCAAACTATCCCATCATCTGAACCCTTTTGTCAAAAACCAGTCATCCACCATGTTACTAATAGTGCTCACAGGAGACTTAAGCGTAGCCTTGTCCCGCAACAACCTCACGTCTTGGCATTGGTCTCCTAGGATGGAATCCATCTCTTCTTGGGTTATTTATTTAAAATTTAAAAAAAATTTATTGATAATTTTCAGGATTACGATTTTAAGGTTTAGGTATTCGGTACAAAATTATACATAGTCTGTCAGGCCTAAAGACTTACAGGATCAGGCACACGCTCATTTTGCCAAAATTTGATTTGTCCAGTTAGATAACTGGATACTTAAAGGACCAATTTTCCAAGGTTCCCAACTCTCTGGAATCCCAATAGAATTGATTTTTTTTTTCATGGAATGTCCCTTTTGATTGAAGCTTCTTAATTGTAGTCGAAAAAATAATATTTTAATACAACATGTTTTTTTAGATTCTGAAAGATCAGTACTATTACTTCATCACTTCTCTGGGCTGATTTGATACTTTAAAATAATGTAATTAAGTTCAAATAGACGTTTATGCTTAAAAAAAAAAAAAAAAAAAAAAAAAAAAAGAGCCTGGAATTGACTATAACAGCAATTTTATTATTATTATAAATAAAAAATGAAATTATTTAGATATCTGAGAGCAGTGAACGCATATCAATTAATTTGATCCACCTCCTTAGTAGAACTGGATTTCGTATGTATGTAGTGGCGAGGATCTTGCAGTGAATGTTGTGAGTAAGAATGTTGTTTTTATCTGTACTTATTGGATGAGCGTATTTATTGGAGTGAATGTATTTATTAGCAAGGATGGAATGTATGTTAAACAGTGTAGATGTGTATAAATGAGGGCGGGTCGTCGTCGGCATGCGCAGCACCATGACAGCCCGCCAAATGTCATTTTAGGATTAGTATAGGGTGTATGTGGTTATGAATGAGGACGGGTTACTGACGGAATATCGAGTACCTCAGTAACCTGTCAACATGTGTGAAAGTTGTTCTTTTAATTGAGGGAAATTAACAGTTTATAAGGGGGCGGGTGACGAGTAACGAACAGAGTGGGGTACCAAAATACCCTACTCGAAAACGCGAGAATTGTTAATGTGCGAGGTGCCGGTAATGGCCATAGATACTGACTGAAAAACAGCAATAAGATAAATTCTCTCATAAATGCAGAAAATTGGTGGTTGAACAGTATTTTTTTTTATATATATAAACCGATAATATTCGATGATTGGTAACAAAGGTGACCAAGGTTTTTTTTTCTTTTTTAAACGAGGGTTCGCAACAGCAGAGGTTGCCTCAGGGGTGCCGGTGTTTTTGAAAAAAAGCCCATTTGTAAGTATGTCGAGTTCGAATGCAGGGCCGCTGGATTCGAACCCGGGATCTTTACCTTACAGTGATGAGAGCCGTGTCATCGCCTAAACCGTTGCGACCACCAACGCCCCCTGACAAAGGATTGGATGCCTTGCATAAGATCATAATATCTCTCATATCTCGCTCTCTCTTTCTCTTCATTTCTTTAAATTTTATCTTATGAGATTTCCCTGTGTAGTATGCGAGGTAATGAATCTGTAATACGGTTGTTACTGATCATGTGTTTAGGTATTTCGCTATCTTTAGTGTGTCTAATTCATGGTTAATTGCTTTTGCGCTAGTTGATTCAATGGGACAGACATTCAGGAGGGGTATAAGAGGAATACAACCACTGTATGGCAACCCACAGGCAGGTAATGTGTAAAAAAAAAATTAATGCCTAGAGGGTTTAAAATTGAAATTCCAGCCCAAATTTAGCAGCTTTTAGGGTTTCACTAATATTTTTGGTTTTTCATTATTGCCTTTTTAACGCAATGGTACCATATCCAGGCTAAGGATTAAATGTTGTATTGGATATGTTTCAATTGCAGTCTTCTTACCAATTCGACAAGTTTCTCTCCCTACTTTACCTCTGTTTTTGGATGGTATTTTAATGTGCAATAAAGAGCTTTATAATTTCATTCGATTTCTGTCTGATTCATGATTGAAAGAGTTATAATCTGGTACTTGTCCAATGGATGTTGGTGCCTTTGTTTTTTAATCGTCTTTACCAAGTTCGGCAACTTATTTGTTTTTAATTTTGCCAGACCTTTGCAGCCATCTTGCTTAATTTTATCCTGCCCAGGATTTTGTCATGGTGTTCCAAACCAAACTGAGTATGCAATATACTGAAACCTGTGATACTTTTATTTAAAATGTATTTGATGCTCTAGTGATGTCATTATCAATAATAATTTTTTGTTTCCTGCCTTTTTAGAAATGAAATTCAATCAAGTCAACTATGATTTTTTTTTTCTAGTACAACACGGGGGAGGACTTGTGAGATGGAGGATGGATGCGAATGGGAGGGAGTCAACAATCCGACAAAATCATGGAAGGACTTGAAGTCAAAACTCTGTGAACTACGCCGGCAACTCTCTGCTATATCGGCCATTGTCCCAACTGCCGTAGACTTTCGAACTCTCGATGATGGCACTATACGGATATTTTTTCTCGGCACGCTCACAAACGGTTGGGAGACGACCCTGCACTTCGCAGACGTGCCGAGCGGCGCCCAGAGTATCATGGGCAAGCTGCAATGGCAACAGCTTCTCGAATTTAATTTCCAGACCACCCCTACTATCAGTTCGTAAGTTTTCCTCTAACATAATACAAATTGTATCTAAAAAACATTAGAGTGAGTATTTGCTACAGAACATCCTCTAGATCCATTTTATTTAGTTTAAAACAAAATTTATTTATTTGCTAATAAAAAGATTTATTTTTTATTTTTTAATAGTTCATCAAGGGAAGAACAACTAATGTTGGAAAGGAAAAGACTTACAACTTGGGGTATCACTTCTTACGAACTGCACCCTGAGTCAGGAAAAATAGTGTTCCCAGCAGCTTCTACCCTTTATCAATGTGTAGACAGCCCACATAGGGTAAACTTTAATAATTTTACTTTAATAGTTTTGTATTTTTTCTAATATGTTCATCTATTTTCAGAATGGTCCCCTCTTCCCATCAGAACTGAGAACTGGTACGACTGGGGCAAAACTCACCCCTCTGATTTGCCCGTCGAACCCCGACTTGATAGCCTTTGTTTCAAATTGTGACATCTGGGTGTCACACGAAGCCTCAGGTACGATTAACCGTATAATTGATTGTCGTTTGTCAATTCTAAATTGGTGTTTGCAGGAACGTCTGAAAGGCTGACTTACTCTCACAAGGGGAGTCGGAGCCTCGCCGATGACCCTCTTTCTTCTGGTGTACCAAGCTATGTCATCCAGGAAGAATTCTCAAGGTACCAAGGTTGCTGGTGGCAGCCTCAATCTAAAGGTAAAACAATCTTAGTGTATAATTTATCTAATCTGCCCAAAATTTCAAAATTTTACTGTTTTTTTAATTTTTTGTAATTTTTTTTTAAGATGGAATTTACAGGTTACTGTATGAAGAAGTCGACGATAGTGAAGTCAAAGTTTTTACATTTCCTTCTTCAACTTCACTTCTAAATGACGTAGAGCAATATAGGTAAATTCAGGTTTAACATTTAAAACCTATTTACGCCGAACTTCATAATAATTTTTGTTAAGGTTTCCAAGAGCTGGCTCTCCCAATTCAAAGTCTAATCTGAAACTCATCGAGCTGACCGTGACAGAGAATGAGATCGTAAAACGGAGGACACTTGAATTGCAGCACAGCCTTTCACACATGTTCCCTTGGATGGAATATGTCGTGCGAGTCGGCTGGACACCAGATTCAGAACAGTGCGTTGTCCCATAAGGAAAATAAATTCCTGGTGTTAAACTTTTTTTTTAAAATTTATAGTATTTGGGTCCAACTGTTGGATAGGCGGCAAAAGAAACTAGAATTGATTGTTATATCATTAGAAAATTTCGTAGAACCTCCACCCAACATTTTCAAATTAAATGAAACCGTTGATGAAACGAACCCTCTTGTGCATATCATTGCTAGACAAGTTTCTGACATTTGGATTAATGTAAGGATTAAATTTTGATTATTTATGCTTCTTAAAAAAAATAATAAACTTAATTTACATTTTTTTTCTAAATTGCAGGTAAGTGATTTATTATACATATTACCTGAAACAGAGCCTGGCCAGATCAAGGTGATATGGGCTATGGAAGAAACTGGTTACAGGCACCTTTACCTCATCTCGTCTTCGCTGTCCAACATAACAAACGGGGTGTCTGAAAACTATGATGGGACGCATTGTAAGAATGAGCAGAAGTTCTCTAGAGAATGAAAGTGCTGATTTAAAATTGTTTACAGTGAATAGGCGGAACTGGAGCCAGGATGCTCTCACCTCGGGAAAATGGGTAGTTTTGGATGAAGGCCTCTGGGTTGATACTCAGCTCGGCCTGGTCTACTTCATGGCATTAAAGGACACACCTTTGGAACGCCACCTTTACGTTGTTTCCTTGAATGCACCAGGGAACGTCAGGCTTCTAACACATACCGGGTTTTCATATACAGTCAATATCAACGAGGTAATCAGTTTATTTTTTATTTTTTTTACAATGTACCTTTAAAAAAAGTCTATTCACGTATTGATACTTCTCTCTTTAAATTAATATGCAATACAAACGATGATATGTTTGCTATTGGTATTATAGTTAAAATGGTAAAACAGGCTAATAAGGTGTAGTTTAAAAAAACAGAAGGTATAATGGTTTGCATAAAATAGTTAAAAGTATGGGGTATTTTAAAGAATTGAGAAAATGGGCCTTTCTGAAAATAAATAAATTTTATTCAAGGATGCAGGATCCTTAGGGTGGCTTTTTCTTCAAATAATAATAAAAAAAAGAACAAAAACTTGTCACAAAATAGAAAAAAAAAGGAAAAGTGTAGAGCCAAAAATAAGGCAAAGCAAGAAGGCCGAATCTTGAAATCGTCCACTGGCGTATTGTGCCGATCCCCTCCTCCAGTGCTCACTGTGGATAAAATTTAAATTTTAAGCTTTACATAGTCATTACTGGAACACTCCCTAGTTCTTCATCCTCAGGTCAACTAACTCTGTCGTTAACCCAATGGTTTGTATTTTTCCTGATTAACTAAAAACTAACCCCTTTCCAGCTTTGCTTGTGTCCATGTCCTTTGGTATAAGTCTCCGACTACCCAACTTCATGCTCACCTCAGGTCCAATTAATTGTGTACCGTTATGAATTGCTAGGGTCCGTCACTATTGGTTGGTGTGCTCAATAATAATTGTCAGACGAGTGGCTGAAAAGCTTCACTCTAACATGTCAGCAGTCTATGAATAGTGAGAACTCCAAGCAGTGAGGATTATTCTTGAGGTTCCTGAGAAAAAAAAATAAAAAAAAAATAAAGAAATTAATACTGCTGAGTGACATTTTAGTATGCTCAGGTATGCCCCCACTACTATGCTCGAAATAAATGTTTTCCTGAGTAATTTTGTAAGGGCTTCCCTACACTCCGTATTTCTGCACCTTGAGGTCCTCTTCTTGATCCAACGCCCCTGCTGTTTCATTTGCCACTGCAAGGCCCAGAACAAATATATCCTCCTTATTGGTGGAGACAATATCTGACCAGAGCCTAGTCCCATCTGGTGCTCAGAGGAGAATTTCGATGACGACCTGGTATCCCTAGTCATGAAGACAGTTGATTAGTCCTTATTTTTGGATGATGCTCCAAGCAAAAATACAGCACATGGGAGAGGGTCTCCATACCACCCCCACATGTCTGACATTTAGTTGGTATGTTGAAGTCCACCCTCCTCATCGCATCCCTCATTCCCATTGAATTGGTCCTAGTGCATAGGATGTATATACCTACTCATGAGCCACCAACCAGTGTGAAAATTTGATGATTCGAATGTAAATATTGACAGAAAATTGTAATAATTTAAAAGATAGAGCCAATTAAAAATAGGTCCAAAATTGACCGATTGGAAGTTTGTATATATTTCTAATATTGTTTATTGTTTTTTAGGAGTGTAATATTGCTGTTGCTACATATTCAAATATCAGGAAATTACCAGCATGCCTCGTGTTTAGGATCACACACACCGACTCGACAGTTGATGGTGTCAATCTGACACCAATTGGGCACCTCGTTGAACCTCAAAGTTAGTATGAATTAATTACTATTATAAATATTATCAACATTTGCAGTCTCTTGAACTTTTTGTTAAAAATGAAAAAAAAAAAAAAAATTAAGGGAGTTAGACTTGGCTATTCTCTGAGTCATTAGTTGTTAGTTTTAACTATTTAATTATTAAAATAAAAAATTGAAGTGAAATTCTATAAAAATTTCAAATAAAGTTCTTGATTAGTAGGTTTTATAAATTTGGTCTTTTTAAGTGGTATTAATATATTTTTAAAAAAATTTTTTGCAGCACCAGAAAGGCCGTTATATTTTCCAGAGCTTTATAGCCATGAAATATCGTCTGGGGACGTACTATATGCTATGGTTTTCAAGCCGTACAATGCAGAACCTGGGAAGAAATACCCCACGGTGCTTAACGTGTACGGTGGACCCGAGGTCCAAATCGTTACGAATACCTTTAAGGTAAAAAATCATTACAATTACAAAACAAATATCAATTCATGACAATCAATCATTTAAAGGACATGAGGTATTTGAGAATTCACATGTTGGCGTCGCAAGGCTACTGCGTTGTTTCAATCGATTCGAGAGGTTCGTACAATCGGGGATTGGCGTTTGAATCGCACATCAAGCACAGAATGGTAATTGTGATTTTCAGGATTTTGAAAAGTTACAAATAATAAATAAATGGCCTTTTTATTTAGGGCACTGTTGAACTCGAGGATCAAATTGAAATGTTGCTCTGGTTGTCGAGAGAATTGGGAATAATCGACATGTCCAGGGTGGCCATATTTGGATGGTCTTACGGTGGCTATCTAAGTTTAATGGGCCTGGCCCAGTATCCTGACTTGTTTAAGGTAAGTTTTATAATTAAAAATAATTATATTAACGATTAATTATGACCGCTAAACATACACGAATTAATATAATAATTAAAGAAGCAATCACTTTGCTAACATCTCCCTGTGGCCACTTCATAAGTCGCTGAGATTTGAATCCTGATTATACATTTGAAAAATGGCATAAAGAGGGAAAATTATATAATAAACATATATTATTTTAAACATATATTATTTAGAAGAAAGGTCAAACTTACTGAAATATTACAATTAACCAAGGTTTTTAGTTGAGATAAAAAAGTTAATGGCACGAGTGGGATTTGAACCCACGATCTTCGGCTTGATAACGCCGCTGCTCTACCGGTTCGAATCCTGCTCGTGCCATTGACTTTTTTATCTCAACTAAAAACCTTGATTAATTGTAATATATTAATTGGTCAAGCGGACCACGAAATTAGTGAATTTAATGATTTGAAATGAAGTATGCTTCACTAAAGCTCTCCGTGGCCATTTCATTTGTCGTCGAGAATCCAATCCGATTACACGACATTTGAAAAATGGCAAAAAGGAGGGAAAATTCAAAAGGTGTAGTTGAGATTAGGAAGTTAATGTCCGAGTGGATCGAGGTCACGATAGCTCAAGTGGGAGAGCAGCGGCGTATCTAGCCGAAGATCGTGGGTTCGAATCCAGCTCGTGCCATTGACTTTTTTATCTCAATTAAAAACCTTGATTAATTGTAATATATTAATTCGTCAAGCGGACCACAAAATTAGTGAATTTACTGAAAAAATATGCTGCATAGAAAGTAGATATGTGATTCTAGTGCTACCTATCAGTTTAAGGTTAGACTCGGGAACGATGCTCACAATAACATAGTCCTGACTGTTCTGAATCATTCCAGCCCTATGGGGACATTATACAACTTTTCTAACTAAAATGCAAAAGAAAAAAAAATGTCTCAGAGAGAGTGGCTTGACTCCACTGTGGATTCACCCGCATTGAATGTGTTAATACCCAATTTGTTGAATTTATTTTTTGTATTTTCTTTCCCTATCTATGTGAATGTGGTTCATTTAGGGTCGGGTTTTGTGGTGTTATTTTGTTCATTATTGTATTGATCATGTTTGTACTGAAGCTGTTATTGCCTGCAGTAGTTTTTATGTATGGTAAATAAACTATAAACAATAAAAACCAAAAGACTAATTGGAACATTAAAAAAAAAAAAACCTAGGCTTAATCCACAGGCAAAGATAACGTCAATACATGCATCCCACCCTTTACGGCCTCATAAAAAATATGTCTGACAGACCACCAGGCAGGCCAAAATCATCAGTAACGATCAAATAACTTTAATCTCTATAATGCAGAATCTCAATACATTACAATAAAATTGTATTAATAAAAGTACAATCATTATTTTTATCTTTAGGTTTGTATTGCTGGTGCCCCTGTGACATCCTGGTCATTATACGATACAGGATATACAGAGAGGTACATGGACTTGCCTACGAACAACCTTCAAGGCTACAAAGCAGGCTCAATATTATCCTACGTGCACCAGTTTCCTGATGAGTAAGGCGTTGAATCTTTAAAATTATTCGTTTTTATTTTAAATAAACCTTTTTTCTCCCCAGGGAAAACAGACTTCTAATCGTACACGGTCTGATAGACGAAAATGTCCATTTTACACATACAAGCTCGTTAATCAACCAGTTGGTCAGAAAAGGAAAACCGTACCAATTACAGGTGGGATTTGTTAATATTCTCAATTGAACAGTAACAGTAGAAAGTACTGATTTTAACCGTTCTAGGTCTATCCAACAGAGAGGCACAGTCTGAGAAGCCTGGACGCTAGCAAACATTACGAAACGATGTTGCTATCATTTTTACAGAAGAACTTGTGAGGCACTTTTGTTTTTGATTTTTTTTTTTTTTAACCACACAGTTAATGGTCGTGACATAAAAAGAAAGAAATGAAAAGAAAAAACATGATTTGTTTGTACATAACGATATGGCAATAATCAAATAAATGCCACTGAAATCACATCTCACAGGAATGGAAATAAGTGCAATTTTTCCCAGTTTTCCTTTTAAAGTATTGTATGTGGTTTTGTAATAACGGCTTTTTAGAAACATTAAATTAATAGAATTATTCTGTTCTTTAAATTGTTTATTTTTTTATTTTTATGGATGGTCTTAAACATGTAAAAACAGTATTAACTTCTAAAACTTCATTATAATTTGTGAAATTACAATTGTTTTTATTTATATATGAATCATTGGAATGTAGTTATTTTTCTCTGTAAAAACTTGCTAGTCCTGAAATTTAGAGATTTTTTTGTACTTATGTTCTGATCTTTAAATCTTTTTTAAAAATTTCTATAATCCCACAGTGAATTGTAAAAAGACTGCGTTTTATTTCCCCTAGAAAACGCTGTGATCTTTATTTTTAAGCAGAATGCTCAAAAGTCTTAAGTAATTTTGTTCTTTAATTCTCTCTGCCAGGAAAAAAAAAAAAAAAATCGGCAATCGTGATTTGTAACACAAATAACTTCTATGGAAGAAGTATGACAGCTTTATCAAGCAATTGTGATATTAAACTGTACAAGTAAAACAATAAGTTTTTGATTGTTACAAATTAAAAAATAAATAAAATAAATCACCTTTTAATACAAGATATTTTCTTTAATTCTGATATTTTTTTGTAATATATTTAAAGGACTAAATAAAATAAATCATGGAACTGAAAAATAGTTGCATTAGTTGAATGATGTTTGATGTCTGGATTTATTTAGAATTAAAAGAAAAGCTTTACAAAATTTTAAATATTTCTTTTCTTGTATGTGTGGATTATGGTGAGCAGAATTTAACAATAATTTTAAAGGCTGTGGGAACAAAGGGATAAAATTTAAATTAAATGCAAAAATATTTTTAACCAAAGCTTTATCTTGAAGTACAATTAGCATAAAATTTACTTTGACTTTAACAAAAACAGCAAGGATAGTCACTTAAAATTAAAAAAAAAAAATTATTAAATCAAACATTACTCACACCGCAGTGTTTTTCAGATGATCTCCACGGCAAGTTGTTGCAATGGTGTAGATACGAGCAAAGTTTCGGGGTTTGTTGACTACTTCATATCCGAAGATTTTGATTCGTGTTTTGTCCTGCTTTTACACATTGAAACTTTTGTTATTTTGTTTTCTTCTCGAAGAAAAAAACATTTTTAATTTGTATGTATCAATATGATCAAAGATCCGTTGAAATGTTTCAATTTGGTCGTAATAAAAATTAAATGTTATCCGAATAAATATTGTAAATTGCATGCTGGAATTGTTTTCGAATAGAATAGACAATTCAATGGAAGTAGGTTCTTAGATTTGTGTTTGCTTTGGGGCCGAACTTCCAAAACTTTGCTAAATTTTACATCATTTTATCACTGTTTTGCTCCATAAATTTTAGTACGTATTTATATTAGTAAGATAAGATGAATACAAATATCCCATGAATTTGTACAATGGATTTTTCTTGTTATTACTGAAAATAGTTACGGTTGTTAATGTTGTTGGAATTGTATACACTTTATAAAATATTTTTTAATAATTTATATAAAGTATTATGATTAGCTAATTTTTTAAAATATGTAGCCAAAATTTTGTTTTCTTTAAACAACTAATGATTCTTTTTTTCTCCACTAGTAAAGTGTTTTTCTTTTCTTTTCCAATTGTGTAAAATATCTAAGAGATGTATTCAACCTTTATAATGTTGTTGATATGTTTTTATAAATTAAGTATTAAATTATGGATTGAAGATATTTATGTGTAAAACTATGTAGATACTCTTGTTTTGTGTATGTATTTCTCTTGAATGGTACATAAATGGATATAATAAACATGTAAATACATTTTTTAATGCGTACTTGAATATTTAGTAGTATTTATTTTCAAGTTCAAAGTTGTTTTGTTTTCAGTTCAAATTAACCTGTTTTACATACGTAATTTATATAATATACAAGGTAATATAACACACATGTATGTTGTGAGAAAGTTTTAGGTGTATTTTGGCCATGTATGATCATTTTTAGCAGTCTTTCTATCAAAACATCAAGGATAAGCAGACCAACGTACAGTTACGTGTGTGGGTTTCCAAAGCCTCTCTCCAAACAATTCTAAGTGAAAATTGATCAAATGTTTAAAACTGGACAACTATTGTCCATAAAAACAAATCTTGCTTCAATGATGATGAGAAGGTCTCTCCTCCCACTCTTTTTCTTCTATCTTTCCTTTCCACTTACATTTCCTCTAATTCTCTCTAACTCTCCCTCTCTCTACATATCTAACTCTCCTTCTCCCTTACACCAACTTACTAGGTTGAAAAAGTTAATGTTCTTGAATAAAAACTGGCACAAAATCTTTTGTAACTAAGCGACAGTTTTAATAGTGTTAAGTTTTTAAGTGTTTCAATTTTGTGATTTTGAAGAAATTTAGGACAAAATCTTTTATCTCAGGAGTTAATTAGTTAACCTAATCTCACGAAGAAGAAAACGTCTGCACAGTTGTAGTAAAGACATAAAACGATTGATATAAGCTATGGTGCAACCATACTATCACAAAGGATTCGCTCATAATCTCACAAAATTATGTGGTTTCATTGTGAAAAAGACTTTCATATTCAATGCGCACACATAAAGAAAAGAATTTCTGAAAAGAATGCAATCAAAACGACCACTGGTACTGTGAGCCTTGTTCTAAACGTAAGCCCATTTCACTTGAATAAAAAATGTGAATTAATCAGTGTTATTAAAGATTATATATACTAAGATATATATATATATATATAGTAGTCAGAATTGACCACATTAATTATTTAAATTAATTATACTTTTTATCTACTTTTAATCTAAGCTGAGATGAAAAAACTTACAAGTGGGAGCCGAAGGTTGTGGGTGTGTATCCTACTTGTAAACTAGCCTTTTCTTCTCAACCAAGACAATAGATAAGTATAATTAATTTCAATAAGTTTTTAAAGATTAAAAAAAAATAGAAGAAATTTAAATGATTTCTGAAACGCGTTAAATGAACGCTCTGATTTAGTGGTGAGAAAACTCAGACAAAATAGATGCAAACAATGAAAAATAGATAACTTAGTAAAAACCATAGAACTCTTAACTGAAAAAAAGTAATTCTCAAAAAAAGAGTAACAGAGAAGTAAAAAATAATGAACTAGAACAGCAGTTATGCAATCAAATTTAAATACATCAACTTCCTGAAAAGAAAGATGAAAATTTGATTGAAACTATGACAAAAGTAGGTGAAGTAATAGACAAAATATCGTGCAGCGATATAAACAATTTTTATTGATTAAAAAAATCGTATAACTAATAATCCTGGAATAAGTGTCGACATCGTTAAAACACTAGATAAGAATAAAATTCTTAAAAAATTAAAAGAAAAAATGTTGAATTGCAGTGTTATTATGGGAGAAACAATGAAATATTATATATTAATCAGTCACTGTCATATTATAATAAAAAGTTAATGAGAGAGGTTCATATTTTAAAGAAATATAAAGAAAGAAAAAAAATATTTGTGCAATAAAAATGGTAATTTTTTTATATAAAAAAAGATAATTCCCAGGCAATAAACATAAAATCAAACAAAGATATAGCCCAATTGTAACAACATGAACATATTTTCAAAAAACATTGCATAATCTGTTGTTACTTTTTCCTCTTTATATTACATTCAATGATGATCAATAAGCATAATTTAACTATTGCACATGTGAATGTTGAAAATTTAATTCACCATTGGGAAGAATTTAACTTAAATGGACTTTTGATATTATTTGTTTATCCGAATGTTTTTAAAACTGCATATACTATCAAACAGTTTCAAATTGCAAGACTATAATTTCTATCGTAAGGTAGAATAAATAAAAACAGGGTGGTATAGTTTTGTACATAAAAAATAAGGTAAATTTTGTAATTTTGCTTCATCACTGAGGGCCTATGAAAAAAAAAAAAAAAAAAAAAAGTCGAATACATTATCGAAAAGATGTATTCAACTAATTTCTCAATATATATACATGTATACAGACCACCTAAAGCTACAGGAATAAATAAATCATTTGAAATCACTGAAAATTTAATAACTAAAATTAAAAGATGACTGATTGGTGAACAACAAAAAAACTTACTAAAAAAAATTAAATCTAGATATGATCACAAATCAGCCAACTTTTCCTGATACTCTAAATGATTAATAATTAATAATTGATAATGGCCAATTTAGTGCCTCAGGGATATCTTGACTTGATGTAATTTATTGTAGCATTAATTTAAAAACTGAATGAAAATAATTGATTGAAAATAAGAAAAATCAGAAACTATAAAAAAATATGAAAACATTATTAAAAATATATACAAACTTAATTTTAAAGAATTATATGACTCTAGTTGATAGTGATCGACCTCCGTAGTTTTAAATTGATGTATTGGATCTTCTTGAGGTCATTTACAGGTGAATAAAAAACATCACTATTGGGTTTCACCAAGCTTTCGGCGAATGTTCTGCCATCTTCAGGGCCTAATTTATTGAAAACAAATTTACATTAACAGGATTACATAAAACATCATATACTCATACATTATAAGAATAAAATTACGTACTTCACCCAGTTTTTTAAGACAATTAAATTTATTGCACATGTTTGTTGTTATTTTAAACTGAAGGTGGAAATGAATCTACATACTGAAAATAAAAAATAAAAATAAAATAGTCTTGTATAAAATCTAGTGACACTCATCGGT